>NC_090442.1:496979109-497282139 GCF_031143425.1 Pleurodeles waltl | reverse complement strand
ACCATTTTTATCAGGAGACTTGGGGGAACACAGAATAGAAGAAAAAGTGTAATTGCCCTTGTCTTTCTCTACATTTTTCCTTCCAAATGTAAGACAGTGTGTAAAAAAGAACTCTATTTGAGAAATGCCCTGTGATTCACATGCCAGTATGGGGACCCCAGAATTCAGAGATGTGCAAATAACCACTGCTTCTCAACACCTTATCTTGTGCCTATTTTGGAAAGCCAAGATTTCCTTGATACCTATTTTTCACCAAATGAATTGCTGTATACCGGGTATACAATGAAAATCAATTGCAAGGATCAGCTCATTTATTGGCTCTGGGTACCTCGGGTTCTTGATGAACCTACAAGCCCTCTATGTCCCCGGACCCAGAAGAGTCCAGCAGACGTAACAGTTTATTACTTTCAAAAATCTGTCATAGCTGGAAAAAGTTACAGAAGAAAAACTTGGACAGAAATGGCTGTTTTTTTCAACTCAATTTCAATATTTTTATTATTTCAGCTGTTATTTTCTGTAGGAAAACTTTGATGGATCTACACAAATAACCCATTGCTGAATTCTGAATTTTGTCTACTTTTCAGAAAATGCTTAGCTGTCTGGGAACTACCATTGGTTTCACACCCTTTTCAGTCACTAACTGGAAGGAAGCTGCAAGTACAAAAAACAGTAATATGGGGTATATCCCAGTAAAATGCCAACATTGTGCTGAAAAATGTGGTTTTCTGATTCAAGTCTGCATGTTCCTGAAAGCTGGGAAGATGGTGATTTTAGCACTGCAAACCCTTTGTTGATGCCATTTTCATGGGAAAATCCACATGCTTTCTTCTGCAGCACTGTATTCCCATGTATCTGAATAAAACGAAATTTTAGCTGTATTTTGGCTAATTTCTTAGTCTCCTCCAGGGGAACCCTCAAACTCTGGGTACCTTTAGAATCCGAAGGATGTTGGGAAAAAAAGGACACAAATGTTGCATGGATTGCTTATGCGGACAAAAAGTTATGAGGGCCTAAGCAAAACTGCCCCCAAATAGCCAAAAAAAGGCTCGGCACAGGAGGGGGAAAAGGGCTGCAATGAAAGGGTTAAAATGGAGTGAGTAAAGATGAAAACATCCTCTGCAATTCAGGGTCGGTCTAGTTTGCGTTCCTAGTAAAGAGTGGCCATGTACAATGTATCGCTAGGAAACTTCCTTAACCAATTAGCTTTGCATTCATTAATGAAAACCTATATCGGTAAAGATACAATGTAAATATTCACAATCATATGATGAAAAGGTTTGCAGATGACAAGTCAACCTGCACATTATTACGTGTTAATAAACGTTTTACTGTTTTTATTGCATGGCAGTTGTGAATGATTGATGTCAGTTGTGAATGGCAGTTGTAAATGATTGATGTCAAAGCATTTCTTGGTACATTATCCTTCGATTAAAGTCAAATGTCTTTTGTGGTACATTTTTTTACTTTTTTAACGATGTGTGTAAATGGTAAATTACAATGTTCCAGGTTTAAAATTGCATTGTGATGCATTCTACTTTAATGACACACATCAGAAAATATAATAATAATAAACGCCTGCAGGCAATTAAAGAATCCGGTAAAATGCCACCTGAAATTAACATTTCAGAGTACTCTTTTTTATTGTTGTCACGTGTACATTATCTATACCAGTTAAAATCAATTTAGCAGCAGTTCGTAGAAGTGGTAATGGAAAAATATGAAAGCAAACAAACTGCACATTTTTTCCACTTACCAATGTAAATTGCACAATTTGACTGCAGAGCCAGTGCCCACTTTGGATATGTACAGAGAAAACGCCCGCCTCGGCTCACCTGACTTGGCCAGGTCCTGGCTATATAAATAACCACATATACATGCATATGTTACATGTACCCTCATTAGTGATTTGCATATAGCTCGATCATAAAGTTTGGCCCAGTAGCTTTTAGGTTAGAGTTATTCTAGCTTATGGTACTTTTCTCTATGTTAGTGGAGCATAGTAAGTGATAGTTGTCAGCTTGAATCACTTGAGGCATTTTCAGTAGTTTTTCGGCAAAATCAACATAATGACACAACTTCAAATTAGCCAGCTACTGTTTGTTATCAATCTATTCAAGACTGATCCAGCAAGTCTATCGATTCCCCTATCTCCGGTTCGCCACGTCAGTGACCTAAAACGTTGATTGCTGTGACCTCTTCGTGTATTGTAATGCAGAAAGATGAAGGACAATTAATCTTCATTTATCTTTGCTCTCATCTATACCTTCTCACCCCATCTTAAAAGATCTCAGACGGTCTGGAAACATGAGGGAAGTTGGACAATCTTAATGCTAGTGTCAGTTTTCTTGGGCACATGTCCATCGATTGTCTCCCAAAGCCTGTCTTCCCTATTATTATATGTATAGGTATATACACTGCATGTGAATCTCCATTTCCATTTACTTTAGGTGTTTTTTATCTGTCAGTAAGTTGTAAAAAAGTTTGTTATTTTTTTAAACACTGTGGATATGTCATTACTAGTCCTGCAGAGATCACATTCCAACACCAAGAAATGGATTACTGTTTTGGGTAGACCTGTTTTTTTTAAAAACAATGTAGATTTTCCTAGTCTATGACGGAAAGTCTTAATTTTGTTATGGACACGGAGGCGAGTATTATGCGTTTCTTTTCGTACTTTAATCAATAGCAGCAGTCAAGAACAGACTACAAATCCCATGAGGAAAACAACGAATAGCCAATGGGATTAAAAACATAGTTCCAAACATTGAACCAATAAGTATGCACATATAGTATTATGACATCACTTGACTGTGAACAGCCTTCTTTTCTTGTGAAACAAATAAAGTAGAACTACATAGGGGAAAAATGGAACAAAGAATAAAAAGAGCCAAAATAAAGGCCAACAAGTCAGAACAAAAGTAAAAAAATCTATTGAGATATGGAAGATCTGGAAATCCAGATGCTGTGGACCATGACACTATAGAGGCTGAAGATGCAGCCTGAAGTGTGGCATTGGAGATGAAGGACGAAGGATTAGGACAAAGGTTGGTTGGCAGAAGTTGGTGCTGGAAGAAAAAGGAGGGACAGAATATTAAACAAGAGGTGGGATAATACTCGCCTCCGTGTCTTTGATAAAATTAAGACTTTCCATCATAGACTAGGAAAATCTACATTTTATGTCAAGACCGGAGGCTCCTGTTATGCGAGTTCAAATCATATTAATTACATTCACTGAGACATTGTCAACAGGTTTGCAATAAAAAACTTTGAAATACATTATCATCAGACCAGTCTGCAGATTTAAGAATATCCTCTAGACGGGAACCAGCCCAAAAGGCTTTGGAAGCCATAGCTCCCCTAGAGGAATGAGCCCCAAACATAGAAGTGTCAATACCAACCAGGGACATAATCCATTTGACCCAATGAGCCAAAGTGGCAGCGGAAACAGGGTTGTAGGGTTTCCTGAAAGAAATAAGGAGTTGGGAAACAGGGGGTGTTCTCAAATCTGCAGTCTTTTGTTCATATGTTTTCAAACAATGTCCAACACATAATTTCGGGTGCTGTGGAAAATAAGGATAGAAAACTGAAGTTAAATTAGTTTTGGTTTGATGTACTACTGTAAATAACACCCCAACGGGGTGAATTGGCGGTTGGAAATGTCCAAAGCTTTGACATCAGACAGCCGTTTGATAGAAATCAGACATAACATTGTTAGTTTAGCAGATAACATTTTCAAGGAAAGCATTGAATTATCAGACAATGACAAAAGGAATTTCAAAACAACATTAACATCCCACAAATGACTGTATTTGGGCATAGAAGGCTTTGAAAACTTTACTCCCTTCAAAGGACGGCAGACTAGCAGATGTTCTCCCACTGGTTTTCCATTCACATGGGTGTGATTGGAGGATATAGCTGATCTGAAAAGGTTAATGGTGCGAAAGGCTTTGCCTTTGCTGGCTTCTGTGGCAAGGAAATTGACTATAAAGATCACATCTGTTGAAAAGGAATCAATATGTTTTCCCAAACACCAGCTATGCCATAAGGACCAGGCTGATTTGTAAGCCTTCTTGGTGCCTGGGGCCCAGGAATGTGAAATGTATTGTGAAGCTTCTGACGAAATGTTAGAGAGAGGCTGGGAAGTCCTGAGATTTTCCATGCAGATAGGGTCAGGTGATTGTCCATAATAAGGGAATGGGGACGGTGAAGAGGATCTAACAACAGCTTTGGAAAAGATGAAAGGAGTACGGGAAAGTCCACAGAAAATTCTAAAAGGGTAGGAAACCAGATTTGAGACTGCCAAAAGGGGGCTATAAGGATCAAGGTTGCTTGTTGACGCCTGAGCTGTGCTAGAACCCTGCTGATCATGATAAAAGGAGGGAAAGCGTAATTGAGGGAAAGAGACCAATCTTGTGAAAAGGCATCTGATGCCAAGGCTAAGGGATCTGGGCGCCAGCTGTAGAATTGAGGAAGTTGAGTATTTAGATGGGATGCAAACAGATCTATAGTAAAAGGACCCCATATGGTCTGAATTTTCTGAAAAATTGAAGGATAAAGCTTCCAATCGCTGGAGTCTCGAAGATGACGGGAATGCCAATCCGCTACTGAGCTGAGAGAACCTGGAAGATACTCTGCATGAACCGAAAGAGGTTTGAAAGGCAAAATTCCCAGAAGCTCTTGGCCATTCTGCTAAGGGTTTGGATTTTGTGCCCCCGAGGTGATTTATATATTTTTTGGGGCGGGGTTGGGGGGGTGGGGAGTTTTTGGTTTTGGGGAGGGGGTGGGGGGTCAGGAGGTTTTAGGTTTTGGGGCGGGGTTTGGGGGGTAGGGCGTTTTTGGTTTTGGGGAGGGGGTGGGGGTCAGGGGGTTTTAGGTTTTGGGGTGGGGTTGGGGGCGGGGCGTTTTTGGTTTTGGGTAGGGGGTGGGGGATCAGGGGGTTTTAGGTTTTGGGGCGGGGTTGGGGGGCTGGTGCATTTTTGGTTTTGGGGAGGGTGTGGGGGGTCAGGGGGTTTTAGGTTTTGGGTGGGGTTGGGGGTGGGGCGTTTTTGGTTTTGGGGAGGGGGTGGGGGGTCAGGGGGTTTCAGGTTTTGGGGTGGGGTTGGGGCGTTTTTGGTTTTGGGGAGTGGGTGGGGGGTCAGGGGATTTTAGGTTTTGGGGTGGGGTGGGGCGTTTTTGGTTTTGGGGAGGGGGTGGGGTGGTTAGGGGGTTTTAGGTTTTCGGGTGGGGTTGGGGGGGTGGGGCGTTTTTGGTTTTGGGGAGGGGGTGGGGGGTCAGGGGGTTTTAGGTTTTGGGGCGGTGTGTGGCGTTTTTGGTTTTGGGGAGGGGGTGGGGGGGTGGGGTGAAGGATGTATGGTCAATGGTGCCTATTAGTAATGCTTTTATCAGGAATGCCTATACAACAAAAATCATTGTTAAGGCATTCGTGGTAAAATCATTAGTAGTAACAACGAGGTCGGTGTTGTTTAGGAAGTCGGTGTCCGTCGTACAACCGCGCAATGGACCTTGTTCTTTGCTAGGCTTCTGATTGCAAAGGAGCCAGCAAGCATCTCGAAACAATTGATATGCAATTTGGACTCCTCTGATGACCAAGTACCTCCAGTCGAGACTGGACCACAGCGGGCCCCCCAGCCTAAGCGGCTTGCATCTGATTCTAACACAAGTTCTGGGGCTGATGCAAAGATACTTCTTCCTTTCCAAGCGTCTAAATGGTCTATCCACCATTGAAGCTCTGTACGAGAGTCGAGATCTAGAGGGATAGTATCTGAATATGACAGGCCCTTTCTCAAATGTTGGATCTTCAGTCTTTGAAGAGAACGATAATGCAGGGGACCTGGAAATATTGCTTGGATAGAAGAAGAAAGAAGGCGTACTATTCGAGCTAGAGATCTGAGGGAGATGAGTGAGGTGCGTAAAATGTGAAAATTTTCTGATTTTATGGATTTTATTTTTGCAGCTGGGAGAAGAAGGGTAGCTGAAAGAGAATTTATTTGGAAGCCTAAAAATTCTATGAGTTGAGTCGAAATGAGAAGGGATTTTTCTTTGTTGATGATGAAACCTAAATCGGTTAGAAGAGAACAGGTCAGAGTTAAGTGCGCAAGAAGAGTCTGGGAAGACTGACTTAATATGAGAATGTCATCTAGATAAATTATGAGTCTTACCCCTTGAGCTCTCAGATATGCTACTACCGTTTTCATAAGCTTGGTAAAGCACCAAGGAGCTGACGATAGACCGAAGGGTAGAGAGGTAAAGTGAAATAGTTGGTCTAGCCACAGAAATTGAAGATATTTTCTGAAATATGGGTGAATTGGAACCACTAGATATGCATCCTGAAGGTCTAAACGGACCATCCAATCTTCTTGAAGAAGAGTATCTCTGAGGTGAAGAATGGTCTCCATTTTGAAATGACGATAGACCACAAACCGATTGAAATGTTTGAGATTGAATACAGGTCTCATCTTTTTGTTTTTCTTTTGCACTAAGAAAATGGGGCCGGTAAATCCTGAAGGATGTGGATGGGTAAGAGAGACTGCTTGTTTTTGAATGAGAGATTGTACTTCCAGAGAAATTAGATCAGTCATTTCTGAGGAAAAACGAGGAGAGGGAGGTGACTCTTCTTGCATAGGAGTTGAATAAAGTTCTATCATATAACCTTGAACTGTGTTGAGAATCCAAGGATCTGAGGTGATTGACAACCATTTTGGAAGAAAATAACAAAGACAACCTCCTATCGGAAAGGATCCGAAAGGTGGGCTTACCTGTTTGGTTAGTGGATCTGGAATTCCTGTAGGAACCCTGGAATGGATACCTCTGCCCCTCTGGGGATAGAATTGTGGCCTAAATTCCTGGTAGGAAGTGTTGTAGTATCCACGGGAACCTTGAGTAGAGTATCCGCAGCTGGTAAAGCGGTTCTTGCCTCTACCGGCCCTGGCAAAAACACGTTGGTTGAACATTTTCTTTAGGGATTGCTGAGCCTTGTCAAGTAAAGTGAAAGTAGCCACATATTTACTCAATTCTTTAATGAATGAATCTCCAAAAAGTAACCCTTCTGTTTTGATGTGGGGATGAACAGTTGCTAAATTGACCAATTTCGGGTCCAGCTTCAGAAGAAGACCTTTCCTCCTCGCATGGATAAAAGCAGAATTAGCATTACCAAGGAGGCAGAAACAGCGTTGAACCCACAAAGAGAGTTCCTCCGGATCAATGAACGTACCATCCATTCTAGCTGACTCAGCTAAATCAAAAATCAGAATAAGGGGACCGATTACATCTAATAGTTTGACCCAAAGATTGCCGCTTGGGCTGGAGAAACGACACACAGCATTGCGGACAGAGGCTGGTGAGATCACAACCCACGCTGCTGTGGTTTTCGGATCATCGTGCGGCTGGATTTCCGACACAAGTACCGCTGGCTGTATAAAAACAACACAAGTCCTGCCCGGATCCGAGAGTGCTCACCGGATCAATGCGTTGCTCACCTGCGTAGAGAAGAAACGACGCGCTCCATCCCGACTAAAGGGGAAACGACGCAAGGTCTTGCTCATGAGTGAAATCGACGCATTGCAAGCCCTTTTTGACGCACACTCGCCCGTGTGGGTTTTTTTTTTATACACCCAAGGTACATTTTCACGCTAACATTGTTAGTGTGTGTTTAAAACTACATGAAGACTTTCATTGATATCTTGACCTGTGTATTGTGGATTTTTGTTGTTTTGGTCTTGTTTTGTTTAGATAAATATTTCCTATTTTTCTAAACCTGTGTTGTGTCATTTTGTAGTGTTTTCATTAAGTTACTGTGTGTGTTGGTACAAAAACCTTACACCTAGCACTCTGAAGTTAAGCCCACTGCTTGTGCCAAGCTGCCAAGGGGGTAAGCAGGAGTTAGCTGAGGGTGATTTTCTTTTACCCGGACTAGAGTGAGAGTCCTTGCTTGGACAGGGGATAATCTGACTGCCAACCAAAAACCCCATTTCTAACACAGTCCAAGGACTTCATACATCTTTGACTACAAACTCAAACAAGGGAACAGATACACAACAGAGGAAGAAACAGATGGACTCAGACAAGGGACAAAGCAAACAACCAACATTGATAACACTGAATGGAAAACAAATAACCAAGCACTGTAGAATGCTGACCAAGGTTAATTAACCACATAATCAGCTCTGGTGATAATATCCGTCCTCTACCAAAATGTGTTGGGCTCAAGTTTTCCATGCCACCTAACAACTTTTAGTACACTCCTATAGAATTCTCTCAGCATCACGCCTATCACAACTGCAAAGCAAGTATGCTCAAATTGTAACCACTTAATCAGCTTTATCACTTTCAACGCACTTGGCCAGATCGCTCACTGAGTTCAGCATAGTCAGTAATTTGACAACCTTAAATGGCTAAGTGAACTTGTCACTCCCTGATGGCACTTGGTTAATTTCATTTTCACCAAATAGTAAACCTGGATATGAGCAGTTTTTACCCCAGGCTTGTTATCTTAGTAATTCCTATAAGTTCCCTAAGCCTTCAATGTATTCTTATGGACAACTTCATGGGACCACTTACCACTTAGGGTTCGTTTTACCTCCAATATACACTGTCTTTCGTTAGGACCTCCCTTCCCCTCATGACCACCAAGGGACTGTAGCCAGTGAGTGTGGCAGTGATACAATGAGCCTAAATCACCATTTGCACCTCAATCTTCCAAACCTTCTTTGCACCTTTAGTAAGCTGTATCAGCTTTCTAAAGGTGCACACATGATTATGATCTAAAACCTCTCTACTGTGCTGTTTCCAGATAAATGGTAAAGTGAGGTGGCGAGATAGCGTATCCTGTTATTTGTGAAGTAGTTCTCCACCATATTAGACATGAATTGGTAAATCTTGTCACTAATCAACCACTTGGGAAGGTTCTAAATCAAAAACCCCAACACACTCCTTGTATCCTCCTTCATCACAATTTCAGTCTCTGCCCATCTGAAGAATAAATCAACTAAAACAAGGACAAACTTGATTTTTTTCATGTCATCAAGAATGGGACTTTAATGTTAATACCCAAATATTTCCATGAAGCATCAATAAATTTCACAGAAAAAAAGTGGGTTAAGAGTCACTTGGGTTTTATCTGCCCTACTACGTTCAGTGCATTCTCTGACATAGCATTCTAGGCAATTATCAATACCTTGCCACCAATAGGATTCTTTCACCCTGCACTTGCACTTGATAATGTCAAGATGCCCTTAAAGGCACAGCTGCACAACTATCACTCTTAAGCCCATACTTATATTTTTTTAGCGCCACATTTGCATCATTTTTTGATGCAAAAGCAGCGCAAACTTTTAAAAAACAATTGTGTTTTGTAAGTTTGCGCAGCTTTTGTGTAAAAAAGCGGTGCAAATGCGGCGCTAAAAAAGTATAAATATGGGCCTTGACTTCTCAGGAGGAATAATTTTTCTATTCCCATATATGAATTACCTTTCAACTGAATGTTAATTTCTCACTTGATCAAAGGCTTCCAAAGGCCCCCTCAATACACTCTTTGCTTGGCCAGCAACCCATCATAAACACCTTAACTCTAGGAAGGACAACATCACCCTCATTGTCAGTGCTCTCTAGCAGTGACAAAGGTAACATTGTTACAGAATCATTGACGCTGTTCTGAAACTCAGGCAAATATTGCAGACTGGTATTGTAACAAAATCCTGCAAACACATCCCTGTAGTTTGTGGTGAGGGGGACAGCACACCACTAGTTATCAAAACATTGGTCAATAAATTGTATAAAGTGTTCATATTGCATCCACAGGCAGGAGTTACTTTTTCTATAAATAAGTACCTCTCCTTTGCAAGAATGTGCGACCTGGGAAATGAAAGCAACAGTGACTTCTCCTTTCTCTTCTTCTAGTTCTGCAAGCATGGCCCTGGGCCCTTTCCACTAGTATCCACAGTTAAAATACTTTTTACCCTATATCCAAACTTAAAAAGCAGGGTAGCATTACAAATTTTAATAGTCCTTAATAGTCACAAAGGTCTTTTGACACACCTTGTTCCATTCAAACTTGTTTTTACTCTTCAACAACTGTCTTTACTGCAAGGCACAAGAATGACGACATTAACCTTGTTTTTTGATATAGGAGAATTCTTAATTGCATCTACAAAGTTGTTTATTTTATTCCTTCTATGCTCACAACATGCCCTAGACAAGTAACAAATTGAACTGAAAATCACATTTATTGAATTCCTTAGTTGTCTACCTTTCCTGAAAACATATCAGGGAATTATGTATGAATCTTGATACAGAAATTAAGATTCCCCATGAGTAAAACGTGCTTGGGCCTGTTCAGGTCTAAGATCATACCCAAAGCTTTTCGGTCAATCCACCCTATGATGGATGGCCTTTCCTTCAATGTATAGCTTGTCTACAAGTTTTCTCCATTTGAATTGAAAAATGAAGTGCTGTTACCTAACATCAGAATAGGTTCTCCTATGAAACTCTCTGCTCTGATACCTGAAGGTTCCAAAATTTCCCCTAGAACTCAACTAATCATATTCAAATACACCATCTGATTAACAATGGTGTACGAAGATTTTAAATCAGCTACAAGCCGCATATTCACCCTTCCTAGGGGTATTACACAAATTAGTTTGCTATGAACATAACATGAAATATTAAGGACACCTTATCCTTTGATCAAAACATCTGTTTCATCAGGACTCTCACTCTCTGAAGATGGGCTAGTGACATCCTCCTTTCTTTTGTTCTCTTCAGTAACATACCTGATTTTAACCATTTTGTTTTTGCAAACTTTGGAAGAATGACCTACTGTTCTGTAGTTGGAACAACTCTAGTGCACAGCAGGCCAATTTTTCCTAGGGCTTTGTGACCTTTACTACTGGGCCTATAACAGATATTGATATTTGATTGTATTGTTTCAATTAATTAAAACCATAACAATTGTGCATCTTACATACTAGTTTAATACATTTTACTACAATTAAAATTCCTTTACAGAAACAACATCTGTAAAATTAAAAGGTTTCTCCCTTTCTTAACATATCTCCAATGTTTTAAAGTGGAGTGTGCACAGCAAATTTCCTTTTAACTATCCACAGCCCTCGTAGGCTCTAGAAGCCGCAAGTGCAGGTGCTTGACTATGAAGGCCCATTCATTAATACCCTAAAGGTTTAAAACAGTCCAAAAAGTGCATTTAAAACATGTAAAATTTAAACCAAGCTAAAGTGTTTAAAATTTGCTTAGCACCCAACATCTATAATATGACATATCACAATTTTAAACTATTAAACAATAAGTCAGACTAAAGAGCTTTTGGTACGCTTGTGCACCCAACATCAGTAACAGTTCCCTAATATAGATGCCCAAAGTGCAAGTGCTGTGTCATTAGCAAATACTAACAAAGATAGCAGCCATTAAATCAAAGGGATTAAGCCCCTCATTATGACCCTGGCGGTCGGTGAGAAAGTAGCTGTAATACCACCAACAGGCTGGCAGCAACTACCGCCAAATTATGACAATGGCAGAAAGATCTCTGAAAGACAGCCAATGTACCACACCGACCGCCAGGGCGGAAACAACGGGCAGCAAGGCAGTAGCCGCCTACAGCCAGGTGGAAGTCAATGTTCCGTTCACCATATTAAGACCCTGCAAACCGCCATCTTTTCTGGGACGGTACCAACTACATCAAAAGCCTGGCGGAAACGGAGCTCAGAAGTGAAAGGACTCACCATTGGAGACACAGGGAAGAATCACACCACCATGGAACCAAAACTGCATGTTTTTCCGATTATATTCCACGTTCTGCTCCACCATGAACACCAACTCCGGCGAAGACAACAACAGTGAGTACAGCCACCTAGCACACAAGGGTGTGGGGGAGGAAAAAGAGAGTGACACACAAACACACACAACACACACCCCACACACACACACCATACACACAACCACATGCATGATAAAAACAACATGACCCCGTAACTCAGCTGAATAATGCAAGAACAAAAGATTTCGCAAAAGTGTAATAAGATCAACACAGTAGAAATAATAAGTTAGGCAAGATAATAGATATATAAATATTTACAGAAAAAGGGACACAGCCCAGTCCTCAATTTGCGTGGGCCGCATGGCCACAGGCCAAAGTCCAAGGCCACACATGGAGAGAACACTGCAGGGGCATCAGTTGGTAAATAGGCAGGCACCACAGGGGGACAGGGGGCACCTCATCCGGGAGAAGTAACAAGACCACTGGTTCTGGAGGGGGCAACATGCCCTGTGCTTGGTCCTGGGGAGTGATAGGCCACAGTCTCTCAGGTGGGTGTCTTACCCACTGGTTCTGGAGGAGGCACGTGCCCTGTGCTTGACCCTGGGGAGTGATAACTCACTGGTTCTGGAGGGGGCAACATGCCCTGTGCTTGGTCCTGGGGAGTGCAAGGCCACAGTCTCTTGAGTGGGTGTCTTACCCTCTGGTTCTGGAGGAGGAAACGTGCCCTGTGCTTGATCCTGGGGAGTGCAAGTTCACAGTCTCTCAGGTCGGTGTCTTACCCACTGGTTCTGGAGGGGGCAACGTTCCCTGTGCTTGATCCTGGGGAGTGCAAGGCCACAGTCTCACGAGTGGGTGTCTTCCCCACTGGTTCTGGAGTGGACAGGCCGCACAGCAGCCCACGGAGGAAGGATTACATACCGTCTGCCGGCAGTGATGGCTGCACAGTGGTGGTGCTGCTGGTGAGGGAGGCTCCTGCCCATCCCCTGCAACCTCAGATGGCTGCACAGTGGTGATGCTGCTGGTGGGGGAAGGCTCCTGCCCATCCCCTGCACCCTCGGATGGATGCACAACCATGGTTGGTGGTGGTGGCTCTGTCGCAGTTCCTGGTCCAGGCTCCTTGCCCTTCCTGCCTGCTGGTGCAGACTCCTTGCTCTTCCTGCCTGCTGGTGCAGGCTCCTTGCTCTTCCTGCCTCTGGTGCAGGCTCCTTGCTCTTCCTGCCTGCTGGTGCTGACTCCTTGGCCTTTCGGGTGGCAGGTGCAGGCTCCTTACCCTTCTTGCCGGCTGGGGCAGTCTCCCTCCCCTTTAGGCTGGCTGGTGCAGGCTCCTAACCCTTCAGTACATGTGGCCTGGATCTTTTTCCACCACGGGGGTGAGGTTAGGACCGGGCCTGTGGGAAGTGTGGCTGAGGTGCTTGGCTGGGTTTGTGATATCCTGCCCATACGTGCAGGACGGGGGAGAGGTAGGGGAGAGGTTAATGGTGGATAGTAACAGTTTTTTAGGGATATTGAGGAGGGAAGAGGGAGAAAGAATGGGAGTGGGGGATGAGGGAGTGGTTGTTGGAGGTGTCTGTCTACTGCTTTTGGGTGCAGGTGCATGGCCTGTATGCTGTTGTGAGCTGGATGGCTTTTGGATGTCTGAGTGCTTGCGTGTGTGTACTTTAGGAGGGGGGAGAGACACAGTGGGAGAGGACACAGGGGACGTGTGCATGGATGTTGTGGAGGTGTCTGCCAGTGAAGTGTGTGTTCTGCTTGGTGTGGTGATGAATCTGGTAGTAGATGATGATGTAGTGCATGTAGGTGTGAGTTTAGGCGTGGCTGGGAGGGAGGTGGTGGAGGGGGAGACAGTGAAAATAGTGGATGTTGCTGTGTCTGCAACTGGATGGTGTTTGTGTGAGTGCCTGTGGGATGAAGTGTGGTGCTTGTGTTTACCTGTGACACTCGGGTGTTGTCTTGTGTGCATGCTCGTCTGTATGTGTGCCTGGGATAGGTTGGGGTTGAGGTGAATGGGACTGGGCAGTGGAAGTTGTAGGGGGGACGGTAGAGACAGGGTCAAATTCTGCCATCAGAGCCAGAGATTGAATCGATCTCTGTTGGGCCGCCAATCCAGTGTGAATGCCCTCCAGGAATGCATTAGATTGTTGCATCTGGGTTGCCAGCCCCTGGATGGCATTCACAATGGTTGACTGCCCTACAAAGATGGATCTCAGGAGACCAATAGCCTCCTCACTCAGGGCAGCAGGGCTAACTGGGGCAGGGCCTGAATTGCCTGGGGCGAAGGAGATGCCCACCCTCCTGGGTGAGCTGGCGCAGGCAACTCGATGAGGGGCTGCTGGGACGGAGGTGCTGAACGGGGGTTGCGGCTGTACCTTTAGCAGGGGTGGTCATAGAAGCGTCCGCCACCACCAGGGAGCTTCCATCGGAGGAGGTATCTGTGTCAGAACTGTCCCCTCCAGTCTCTGCCATGATGCTCCCCTCGCCCTCCGTCCCACTGGTGCCCTCAGCGTCAGTGGACTCTGCCTCCTGGGTCCTGGGGGATGCAGCTCCCTCCGTCGTGGGTGACTCTACTCCTCCCCCAGTTGATGCTAATACACATAAGGACAGGATGACAAAACCAGAAAGGGGGGAAGAGACAAAGGATACACTCGGTCAACGGCTGCACCAACTCCACTGTTGGCATACACACCACCCTCACACACCGGGAACAGGCCTTTGCAATATGCATTGCACTTCCAGTGAAATAGTTTGCCATCAAAGGCATGGGGAGGGGCACACACTGCCAAATGCAGCACACCTGACACCCACGCAGCCCTGAGCAGTAGTGGATGCCTACGAGCTAGGAAGCAAGATTTTCCCTTCTGAACCCTAACCACCAGGGACCCTACGCTGCAATGTCAGGCCTGGCCTAGGGGCACCCACTGACACACATCCCCCACCGAATACCACCCTACCATGCGTAAGTTGTAATGATGGGCACTGTACTAACCCCCTTGTGCCTGCTGTGATGCCCTCAAGCCCCCATCCAGCTCCGGAATAGGCCACCACCTGTATGCAGGCCATCAGCAGGGTCAGGGTTCGACAGGCACCCCTTCCTCGTTGGGAGGCCATCCGCAGCTGGGCTTCCGCCGTCTTCGGTGCCCTGCGTCATAGGTCCTCCCACCGCTTGAGACAGTGGGTGCTCCGCCTGCCATAGACCCCCAGGGTCCACACCCCCTTGGCGATGGCACACAATATACCCTTCTTTTGATGGGCGCTGACCTTCAGAAGCAATACACACAGGAAAATAGAATTAGACAAACAGCCCTGCCTGTTACACATATGGCCCACCATACCCCTTCACAAAGCCATTTACACACACATGGACCAGCACATAAACTGTACGCCACCAAGAGGACATCCAACCACCCCCTTACCCGAGGCCTTCACACACACAAATCCATGCATTCATGCCACATGCATCATGCTCACAGTGTACTTGCCTGTTGGTCTGGAGGCCGTTACAGCAGTCCGTACTGGGGTAGGACCCCATCCACCAGTCTCTCCAACTCCTCCGAAGGGAAGTCTGAGGCCCTTTCCCCATTCACACAGGACATGGTAGGTTCCAGACACAGGTCACAGCAGCACATGCAATGTAGGTCCTCTCCTATGGAAGGTCAGTGTAAACGTATCGGCACGGATGAATCACTCAGGAATCGCGTGCTCTATGTACAAGGTGTTTTATTAGTTGTTTTTTTTGTAGGTTACAGTAAAGGTGGATTTAAGTCTTTCGTCTTCTGACGTGGATATGGTGGTTTAACTCTCGTAGTCTTTTCTTCTCTCTTCTTTTGCCTCCTCGTCTCACAGGTTTCCCCGGGAAGCGTATGTGGAGAGAACAGAACAACAGAGGTAAGTGGTCAGGATTTGTCGCTCACTAAGGATTATTTATTCTCTCTTCCTGTCTCTTTTTGGTTGACCTTCTTTTGCTTTCTCTCCCTTGCGGTCTTTACCTTTCTGATACTCGTTCTCTGGTCTTTCTCTTTTACGGTTCTTTCTAGGGCTATTCTTCTCTCTCTTTCTTCTTTTCCTTTTCCTATTTATCTTGTTCTATGCTTCTTCTATCATCTTCTGTCGCGGTACGATACTGTGCGCGGTGCCTTGGATGATAACTCTTACGTGATACTATACTTTGGTGTGGTTTGGTGGTAGTGCTCCCCAGTTCTTTTCCTTTCTCCCCCTTCCTTTACCCTTCAATTTCCCTTGTCTTTGAATCCTCCCTTCCCCCCCTCACTCCCTCAGGGTAGTGGTCCCACACACCTGGAACTGCCATGCTTCTCCAGAAGCGTACCGGGGTGCAGCGCTCCTCCATAGTCCGCTCCACCAATCACTGGAAGGGAGGCCGGGAAGGTCAAGAGAAAAAGTGGCAGCGCCAGCACTAGTCGAGTCCATGTGCTGGCGATCCGAAGCCGGCCAGTCACAGTCAGGTAACAAGTGAGGAATCAGATAGAAAATGGCGGTCACATCAATGGTGGTGCATACCACCACTGCCGACGTAGATCACCATTGGCCACTGTAACCCATAGGGCCCAATGTTAGCCAATGAAGAGTTGCAAGGCAGTTCCCAACCACCTCCCGCAATGGCGCACAACATCAGCGGAATTACCTCACTTCCACCTGTCACTCTACACAGGGCAGGTGGATGCCATTTCAGGGTGGGGGGGGGGCAGGCCCTGGAATAAAGCTGCATCACAGGAGGTATTAGCACATACTGGACCAATCACAATGACCCATTTCATGTTTACAGGATGCAAAGTTCTGTTGTAGTTCCATTGTTCAGTTTGTGACCGGATCCTCACTCTTTTATCCCTTAGATTACTACCGCAGTGGATGAATAGGAGATGGAGACATACTCCCGTGTACAGATCCCTGGTGGACTTGGCAACACTGGAGGACAGGCACATTATCTTCACCTATAGACTTGACAGGGCCACAATCACAAAGCTGTGTACCCAATTGGAGCCTGACCTAATATCTGCTATCCGTCACCCCAATGGGATCCCCCCTCCTGTGCAAGTGCTATCTGTACTCCATTTCCTGGCAACTGGTTCTTTCCAAGTGATAGTGGTTTTGCAGCAGGAATGTCACTGCCAATGTTCTCAATAGTGCTGACAAAAGTGTCTGATGAAACACACGTGCAGCTACATTGTTTTCCCCAGGTTGAAGATTTGGCCACAGGGAGGGCCGGCATTTATGCAATGAGACATATCCCCAACATAATTGGGGCGATTGATGGAACATATATTGCATTTGCCCTCCCGCCAGAATGAACAGGGGTTCAGAAATTGTAAGAGTTATCACTCTATGAATGTTCAGATGGTGTGCTTGGCAGACCAGTACATCTGCCACGCTAATGCTAAGTATCCTGGGTCGGTGCATGATGCCTTTGTCCTAAGGAATAGCAGCATCCCAAATGTGATGGCCCAACTACAGAGGCACAGAGTGTGGCTAATAGGTGAGCCCTGGTTCCCACCCAGTATTTGTTGGTGTATGGGTATGGTGTGGGCCATATAGGATAGTGTGTGGCTGAATATTGCCCCTGAATATTTGCAGGTGACTCTGGTTACCCAAACCTACCATGGCTGCTGACCCCTGTGAGGAATGCCAGGACAAGGGCAGAAGAACGTTATAATGAGGCACAGGGGCGAACCAGAAGGATAATTGAAAGGACCTTTGGCCTCCTGAAGGCCAGGTTCCGGTGCCTCCATCTAACAGGTGGATCCCTGTGCTCCTCACCAAAGAAGGTCTGCCAGATAGTGGTGGCATGCTGCATGTTTCATAACCTGCCCCTCAGACGCCATGTCCCATTCCTGGAGGAAGAGGAGGCTGGAGATGCCCGTGTGGCAGCAGTGGACCCTGTTGACAGTGAGGATGAGGAGGCAAAGGATGAGGACAACAGAAGATCTGTGATCTGACAATACTTCCAATGACACACAGGTAGGACAATGTTACCTCACATTTCAATGACATCTGTTTTAATTTGTGTGGCAATGGCATGCTAACTTCTATGCCCACTGTTCTCTCTGGCAATTTATTTTGCAGATGTTGGTGATCTGACATATATTAATGGAGTGATCACTACAGCCAGCTCCAGGTCATTAATCTATGCTCATTCTCTGTACAGTTGCTTTGCAATGTTTGTACCTTTTACAATGAATACATATTTGATATACATGACATACTCCAAAATGTTTTTTTTTTTCAAAGGGTGTTTATTGAACTGCTAATATATGGAGGGGCAAGTCCAATGAGATGGGGGATGATGGAGGAAAGCCCAGGGTATTGTTCCAGTCTGTTTGTAGCACAGATGCATTGTCCATGGGGACATAGGAAGGGGAGAAATGGCAGTTCACGGCGGACATGGTGACAGAGTGGGACACAAGCGTGACAATCAGGAGAGCCTTGGAAAGTGTCTCTGGCTTCTGTCTGGACCGCAGGGAACGTTTGCGGGGTGGTTCACCTTCTGCAGGGGGAGGGGTGCTGGTGGCTTGTAAGTCCTGTGGCGGGGCCTCCTGGCCACTAATGACAGCAGAAGTGGAAAGATGTTCAGATGTCTGGCTAGTGGCAGAGGCCCACTGGTGTGAGAGTGCCTCCCTCATAATTTTGGCCATGTCTGCCAGCACCCCTGCAATGGAGATCAGTGTGTTTTCAATGACCTACAAGTCCTCCCTGATCCCCTGGTAGTGTCCCTCCTGCAGCCACCTGTTCTCCTGCACATTGTCCAGAATCTGGCCCATTGTGTCCTGGAAATGTTGATAAGATCCGAGGAGCTCTGTGAGAGCCTCCTGGAGAGTCGGTTCCCGGGGCCTGTCCTCCCCTTGGTGCACAGCAGTTCTCCCAGTGTCCTTGTTGGCCTGTGCTTCTGTCCCCTGAACTGTGTGCCCACTGCCACTGACCCCAGGTCCCTGATTGTCTTGTGGGCGAGGTGCGCCCTGGGGTCCCTGTAGAGGTGGACACACTGCTGATTGACATGTCCTGGGGACAGAGGTATGGGTACGCTGGGTGGGTGCTGCGTGGTGTTTTCTGATGGGGGAGGCTCTATGGTGGTGTGTGACTGGGCCTGGGTAACCGGCTGTCCAGTGGTCCCTGATGGGCCAGGAAGGTCATCCAGATCCTGAAGACCAGAGTTGCTGTCATCACTGTGGGCCTCTTCATTTGGGGGACTGGATATGTCTAGCACCTCCTCTTCACTGACATTGGCTGGGATACCTGTGGGGATGTAAATGATGTGTTATGGTTTCTGTTTCTGACATATTGTGCATCTGTGGCTTCGCCTCTTTGGTTGGATTTGCCCTGGCAGCTTTCACTTGTGTATGTTAGTGTATGGTGGGATTGTTAGTTCTCTATGGTGTGCATACTTTAGTGATGAGTGTCCATGCAGGGCTGTGAGGGGTGTCCATGTATTGGTACAGCATGAAGGGCTTGGCATTGGGATGAGTGAGATGTGATGGTGGGTGTGTGGGAAATAGTGGAGTGATCGGAGTGAGGGTGAGGGTATGTGATGGCATGCAGGTAGGGGGTGATAGTAGTAGAGAGTTGACTTACCAGAGTCCAGTCCTCCTCCTACTCCGGCTAGGCCCTCAGGATGCAGTATTGCCAAGACTTGCTCCTCCCATACTGTGAGTTGTGGGGGAGGAGGTTGGGGTCCACTGCCAGTCTTCTGGATTGTGAGCTGGTGTCTTGCTGCAATGGAACGTACCTTCGTCCGTAGGTCGTTCCACCTCTTCCTGATGTCATCCCTAGTTCTTGGGTGCTGTCCCACTGCATTGACCCTGTCCACAATTCTCCACCATAGCTCCATCTTCCTAGCTATAGATATCTGCTGCACCTGTGCTCCAAACAGCTGTGGTTCTACCCTGACAATTTCCTCCACCATGACCCTTAGCTCCTCCTCTGTGAAACAAGGGTGTCTTTGTGGTGTCATGGGTGTTATGTGAGGTGTGTTGATGAGGGCGTGTTGGGCAATGTGTTGGTGTGTGTGATGTGGAGTGCGTGAGTGGTGTATGTGTGTGAATAGTGTGTGGCTCGAGTTGTGTCAGTGGTCTTGGTGTCAATCTCCTAGCAGTAATTGTTGTTTGTAAAGGGTTGTGGGTAATGTGGGTGTGTGTTTTATTGTGCTGTGGGTGTGTGGGTGTGGTGTGTATATGGGTATCAGGTGTGTGTTGTTTGAATTGTCCAATGTGGTATTGTTTTGTATATGGGTGTCCATTGTGAGCATGGCAGAATGAACAGCCAATGCTTTACCACCATTGAATGTCTGCCGTGGTGATTCGTGGGTCATAATGTGGTGTGCGTAGTTCTGTTGGCATAACAGTGTGGGTTTTGATACTGCCAGTTTATCACTGACCTTTGGTGTGGAGGATTTGTGTATGTGGCTGAATACTGACAGAATGGTGTGTGTGTGTGTCATAATATGGTAAACGGATATCCGCCACAGCGGTAGTAAGTTGGCGGCCGTCAGCGTGGCGGTAAGTGGGATTTACCGCCAATGTCATAATGAATGCCTAAATATTGAACCGTTTTAATAACCATTCCAATGAGTTAAGAACATATGTACCACTGTTACCAGTGCGCTAGAGCCATAAACCTAACAAACCTGCAATATGACAGCGAATCGGGTGGATTGAAGCAAGCTACTATGGATGCTCTACAAGTCCGGACACCTCTGTCATTAAACATTCTTTTAAGAAGCTTCCTCTGGAGGTCATACGGACATGGACAAACACAGATCATATGAATGAGATCTTCCTTGTGGCGTTTGGTTTGCATTGCTCCGGACTTGGATTCCTCAATACTGGAATGTTTGCTGTAGTAGGTAAATCGCTAAATTGCATTACCTTTAGCTGTTGTTTCATTAGCAGCGAGTATTGTACGGAAAGGTATCCAGCCTGCTCTAGTTTGACATGGTGCCTTATGATCATCAATGTGTGGAAGCAGGATCTGAATTTAGTTTTACCTTGAATGAAAGACAAAGATTTGCTGTCCTTATTAGCACTTCTTTTGAATGAGTCGTATATAGGTGCTGCCTCCCACAGCTCCTGCAGACATAGTTGACTAATGGATGACTTTAGATATTTGTTATAGGCTGATAGGTTTCCAAAACCAACCAAAGGGTGCTGTTTAATTTATCGACTGAGCAATTAATTTTATACCAGATCTTTACTGCCTAAGATTTTGCTGCCTGGTTTGCCAAACTAACCCAAATTCCAAACAAAGCTGCACTGGCGTGGCTGATTGTGGTAGTTTGAAAACTCGTCTGAGGAACTTAAG
This sequence comes from Pleurodeles waltl, assembly GCF_031143425.1. NCBI lineage: Eukaryota > Metazoa > Chordata > Amphibia > Caudata > Salamandridae > Pleurodeles > Pleurodeles waltl. Next base: position 497,261,072 of record NC_090442.1, on the reverse strand, counting down.
CTGTATTTCATCTATAAGTGTCACTTCCAAGCCGTGTATTGCCACTCTGGTGTAAATATGTGTAGGGAGCAATCTAGAAGAGATAACAGTTAACAACGGATGGAATGAGTGGTCCTCTAGCCATTTTGCCAAAAGGGAAAAGGCATAAATTAAGACTGTTGCTTTTTGCTTTATATATTTTTTCTGTTGAATAACAGTGCCTCAAGCATCTAGATATACTCTCAGGTATCTGTAATATGGCCCAGATTCTAACAAACCATTATTTGAAGCCATCCTAATTGAGGGAATCTGCCGACAACCTACCAACATTATTTTAGATTTTAACACGTTGATTTCTTGTTGGTTAGAGTTGACATAGGTGGGCAAAATGTTTAAAGATCTTTGAAGGCCCACCTTCGTACAACTTAACAGGACCAGGTCATCTGCGTATAGTAGATGTGTGAACGAAACCACTTCCAGGTGGGGAGGATGTACATTTGCAGCTTCCAGGGCTGTGGAGAGATCTGCAATAAATACATCACATAGGTGTGCAGCAAGCACACAGCCTTGTTTCAAACCAGAGGATGTAAAAAAATTCCTCAAAAGCGTTGTGCCACCTCTGATTTTCATTCGTACCCATGTATCAGAATATAAGGAAATTATTGCATTCTAAGGAGGATCCTGGAGACCCTATTGCTATAATTTACACCAGAGCAGCTGTCTATTCACTTGGTTGAAGGCGGCCATAAAGTCATTAAAACTGAGGTATAACCTTCTATGTTGTTGTCTACTTTGCTCTGCGAGGAAGGTAGTTATTGATAGATTCGTCATGGTGTCCAACCCTTTTCTAAAGCCTGTTTGAATGGGGGGAATGATGTTATGTTTATCAGACGATGCTATTAATTCAGCAAAAAGCAAAGAGGAGTAGTTTGTTGCCTCTGCGTCAAGAAGGGGGATTAACCTGTAATTGGCTGGGCTATCTCTGTCCCTGCCCTTGTAACTCGGGTTGATTATGGAGCCTCGACAACTCTCGGGGATTACCCCTCCCAGTCTGACTTTCTGATACAGGGAATTTAGCATCTCAGACCAAAAGACTGCTTCTTCCTTGAAAATGGCCTGAGGTAGCTGTTTGGACCGGGAGCCCCTTCTCAACGGACCTTAACCCTTTTGCTACCAGGCCTTTTCCCCCTCTGCTGCCAGGTCCTTTTTTTGGCTATTTGGGGCAGTTCGCCTTTAGGCCCTCATAACTTTTTGTCCACATAAACTACCCACGCCGAATTTGCATCCTTTTTTTCCAACATCCTAGGGATGCTAGAGATTCCTAGAGTTTGTGGGTTCCCCTTAAGGAGACCAAGACCTTAATCAAAATACAGCTAAAAGTTTTTTGTTTTATTTTTAAATGGGAAAAAAGGGCTACCGAAGAAGGCTTGAGTTTTTTTCCCCGAAAATGGCATCAACAAAGAGTTTGCGGTGATAAAATCACCATCTTCCCAGCTTTCAGGAACAGGCAGACTTGAAACAGAAAACCACATTTTTCAACACAATTTTGGCATTTTACTGGGACACACCCCATTTTTACTATTTTTTGTGCTTTTATCCTCCTTCCAGTTAGTGACAGAAATGGGTGTGAAATGCTGGATCCCGGAAAGCTAAACATTTCTGAAAAATAGACAAAATTCTGAATTCACCAATTGTGCAAATCCTATAAGATTTTCCTACTGAAAATAACAGCTAAAATAAAAAAATAGGGATACTGAGGTGAAAAAAACAGCCATTTCTCTCCATGTTTTACTCTGTAACTTTTTCGTGCAATGTCAGAGTTTTGAAAGCAATATACTGTTACGTCTGCTGTATTCTTCTGGTTGCAGGGATAGAAGGGGCCTGTCGGTTCATCAAGTACCCTAGGTATCCAGAGCCAATAAATGAGCTGCACCTTGCAATGGGTTTTCATTCTACACCGGGTATAGAGCAACTCATTTGCTGAAATATAAAGAGTGAAAAATAGGTATCAAGGAAACCTTTGTATTTCCAAAATGGGCACAAGATAAGGTGATAAGGTGTTGAGAAGCAGTGGTTATTTGCATATAACTGAACTCCGGGGTCCCCATTCTAGCATGTGAATTACAATGGCCAAAAAAACACGTTTTCCTCACATTTTGGTGACAGAAAGTTCTGGAATCTGAGAGGAGCTACAAATTTCCTTGTGTGGGTAGGTCTAGTGTCCGTGACAGGAAATGCCCCAAAACACAATGTGGACACATCACATTTTCCCAAAGAAAACAGAGCTGTTTTTTGCAAAGTGACTAGCTGTGGATTTTGGCCTCTAGCCTCCACCTAGTGAAACCTACCAAACCTGGACATTTTCTTAAACTGGACACCTAGGGGAATCCAGGATGTGACTTGTGGGGCTCTCTCCAGGTTCTGCTACCCAGAGTCCTTTGCAAACCTTAACATTTGGTCAAAAGAACACTTTTTCCACACATTTCGGTGACAGAAAGTTCTGGAATCTGAGAGGAGCCACAGAGTTCCTTCCACCCAGCATTCCCCCAAGTCTCCCAATAAAAATGGTACCTCACTTGTGTGGGTAGACCTAGTGCCTGCGAAAGAAAATGCACCAAAACACTATGTGTACACATAAAAACTACCTGTTTTTGCGGGGGTTGGGGCTGCACCTGCGTTTTTGGTCCTGGGCTCAGCAGCCATATAGGGAACCCTACCAAATCCAAACATTTCTGAAAACTAGACACATGAGGGAGTCAAAGGAGCTGTGACTTGCGTGGATCCCCCAGTGTCTTTTCACCCAGAATCCTCAGCAAACCTCAAATTTTGCTAAAAAAAAAAATCACATTTAGCCCACATTTCTGTGTGGGATCACAGCACTGGGACAAATTTCCTACCACCCAACATTCCCTTCAATCTCTCAGTAAAAATGATACCTCACTTGTGTAGGTGGGTCAAGTGCCTGTGAACAGGAAAGACCAAAAACATGTTGAAACTGAGGGGGAACCAAAGCGGGTCCAAAAGGATAGTTTGAAAAAAAAAAAATTTAGACTGACAACTGGGTCAGAATCTTTATCGGTATAGATGAGACAATGCTGGGTGGTAGGATTTTTTTGCATTCCTGCAGATTCCGGAAGGTTCTATCACAAAAATGTGGGAAAAATTTGTGATTTCCTGCAATGTTGGAGGTTTGCAGGCGATTGTGGGTAAGAAAATGGTGCGGGTGCATGTGAAGCACACCACCCTGGACTCACCCAGATGTTCAGTTTTCAGATGTGTCTAGGTCTTGTGGATTTTTCTGCATGGCAGCGTCCGAAAGCTCAAAAAGGGCAGCCCTCAACATTCCAAGTGGGACGATTTTGAGAGTTAGACAAGCTCTCATGGCACAAATTTAAAACCAAAACACAAAATAATCAAATGTCCTCTTGCTTGCTATGGGATAAGATGTTTAGTGTGCGGGCCGAGAGCTGAAAGACTGTTACCACTCTCAGTTGGGGTGGGGGCAAAACCATGCCCATACTGGTTGGTAGCCACCACCCCACAATTTTTTGTTTTTTCTAATTCTCTGGCATCTAGTAGGTTTTTTGCCCCCACGGGGAGTGAATAGGGGGTAATTGCCCCATCTGCCTACTGGTAGGCTGAATAACTTTGGTCCTATTTATTTGGCCCATACCAGGATGTAACGGTTACGTCCTCGGTACCCGAGCGGTGTAAACGAGGATGTAACCGTTACGTCCTGGGCACCCCAGGGGTTAAGGAGGACTTTGGATGTGCTGTCAGAAGACAGAGTTAGATCAAAAGATTCTTCATTGGTCACCGGGAATTGGAGATTATACCCAATGTTGCTGACCACAATGTTGCTGGTATGCTGTTTTAACTAAGTTGGTGATTTATTGAAAAATTATGTTAAGATAATTCACCCAGTCATTCTCAGCAATATTTGAATTGTTGATCAAATTTCCTCAGGTGTTCAGATGATTGATGATTTCCCAGAATTTCCTGTGATTTTTCTCTTTTTAGCATAGATTATCATTGACTAGAAGAGTTTCTTACCTTTGGCTTTTTACTTCCATATTTGCCTTTTGTATTCCTTTTTAGCGCTCTACAGTTGTTCCCAAAGATGTTGATTGCCTGGGCATGCTTTCAGATGCCTTGCCAGCTTCCTTTGGAGTTTCTTGAAAAAATGTGCTTAGTTTTGAATGACAGTTTGGCTGGCATGATGAAAAGGCCGAGATGGAACAGGAGTGGAATACTTGTTGAGCATTTGCTTCCCGAAGTTTTCCCAGGCTTCCAATATGTGAACTTTTTAGGCTTTGCTGTATAATCAACATAGAAGATGATGCTAAGCCTACTATTGTATTCGTTGTTTCTTTGGGACTCACCTGTACGGGAGCTTGAGAGTAAACAGGTGGAATGGACCCTGAGGTGAGTATTTGACACTAATGATCACTGCATGTACTAAATGTTATTTTGAATCGCAGTACCAGCGGGATCAAAGGTAATGTGACTAAAGTATAGTCTATGATAAACCGCAATTTTGAGCTGTAATACGTGTGGCTGGGTGGAGAGTCGCCTGGAAGTCTTCCATTTAGGGCGCGCAGTTTAAGATATTCCAAAGAAGTTATTAACTGTTCTCCCTGCTGGTCACTCCGTTTAATATTCAGTGTCATCTGTGTTGGAACATTCCAGCTTGAGTTGTCAACACTTAGGTGGTCATAATGATATTGGCGGTCACCTGACTGCCAAGGTGGCGATGGTGAGTGGTCCGCCGCCAGGTCGGCGGTGAAGACTGCCATATTAGGACCGACCAAAGTATAGCCACAACACTGCCAGTACCGCCAGTGCGGTCTGACCGCGGACGATGGCTGTTGCCATCCTCAGGCCGGCAGAAGGCATCTCCCCACCCACCATATTACGAGTCAGCAAACTGCCATGATTTCCAGGGCGGACCGAACGCAATGAAAAGCCAGGCAGAAATGACCAATATTTAAGGTGACACTCACCTTCAGAGACACAGACGGGTCCACGGCCGACACGGAACCAGAACTGGAAGTCTTCCCAATGCTCTACCATGCAATCCAAGTACAGGAACAGTGACAACGACAAAGATGACAGCTGTGAGTACAGCCGTCTAGCACACAAGGGAGGGAAGGGTAGAGTTACACACCCACACGCAACACACACACCCGCCACGGTCTGCCACGCACATATAACCACGTACAAAAACAGCCATCCCGATACTCACACACAGCTACAAACACAAAAGCAAACACAAATCACAGACAAGCACAACCAAAACTCACACATCACTCCCAACACACACAGCACACACATAGCATACACAGGGATAAAAACGGCTCCAAATATACAGAAATCACATAAGCACACAGAATTAAAGGCCGGACAAATCACTGAAATCGACACCAACTGCATCAGTTGGGCAGATGTATTAGTTGGAAATGTTCCAATGAAAACTATATACAAGAATGGGCCATTGGCCAGTCCAACTAGTGCAAAATGCACACAAGGGCATGATGTCAGCCCAACTTGACTCCTGACAGCCTCATGGCCTCCACTGGGCAGGGACATAAATGGGGCAGGCATGCTCCTCAGGGGCCAAGGGGTGGGGGCGGTGGTGGTGATTTATGTTTGGAAGGGGGGTCCTTGGGCTTTGGTTTTGGAAGGGGTGGGGGTTTAGCCTTAGCCTTAGATGGTGGGGGAGTGGTCTTGGAGCGGGGGGAGTGGCTGCAATCATTCTCTTATAGGAAGTCTTTTTGGCTGGGAGAGGAGCATGGTAAACACTAGGGGGCCATGGGAGGACTGGGAGCTAGGGGGACTGGGCTGGGGAACAGGAACATGACTCTTAGGGACAACACGGGGTTAGGCTGGAGGAGGTAACAGGTCAAGGTGGGAAAAGAAAAGTTTTTAAGGAACAGCATGGTGGATTGTGGGAACAGATTTGGGAGTGGAGGTAGAGGGAGTGGTTGTAGGACATGTAGGTGTTCTGGACTTGGATGTAGGTGCATGCAAAGTTTGCATGTGTGATGTGGATGACTGTTAGGTGGGTGAGTGGCTGCGTTTATGTGTCTTAGGAGGAGTGGGAAGAGAGGCTGGGAGAAGACAGGCAGGTTGTGTGAATGTATGTTGAGGTGGTGTCTGGAAGTAAGGTAGGTGTACTGCATGTGGGTGTGATGGTGGTGGTGGTCAGTGCAGATGTGGTGAATGGGGTGCATGTCCGCTTGTCTGCTGTGGTGGTGACTTTTGGCAAGGCTGAACTTGTGGGAGGATCTGGGAGTGAGGATGCAGTGCTGGCAGGTGTGAGTAGTGATGTGACTGTCAGGGATGAGGTGGTGGAGGAGCTAGTGGAGGCAGTGGCTATTGTTGTGTTTGCTGGTGTGTGTTGGGTGTGTGCATGCTTGTGATGTGACCTGTGGTGCTTGTATTTGTCTTTGCATGTCTTATCTGTTGTCTTGGGTGCATGTAGGTCAGGTCCGGTCAGTGTGCTTGGGATGGGTTTGGGAAGGGGGCTCTGGGACTGGACACATGTAGCTGGAGGCGGAACGGTTGAAATAGGGACACTGGCTGCTGTCAAAGAGGAGGCCAGAGCATGAAATGACCTCTGTAGGCCAGCCAATGCACCATGAATGCCTTTCAGATAGGCATTGCTTTGCTGCATCTGGGATGCCGGCCCCTTCACCATGGTTGACTGCCCCACAGAGAAGGCTCTCAGGTGGTCAATAGCCTCCTTGTTGAGGGCAGCAGGGCTGACTGGGACAGGGGCAGGGGTACCTGCGGCTAATGAAATGCCCACCCTATTAGGTGAGCGAGCATAGGCAACTTGGTGGTGAGCTACTGGGAGGGCGGTGCTGGTAATGGGGGTGGTGGACGATGTAGTTGCTGTGGGTCCGCCACCACCAGGGAGCTTCCATCGGAGGTGGAATCAAAGTCAGATGTAGCAGTTCCTGTCTCCCTTGTTGTGCTCCCCTCACCCTCCAACCTACTGGTCCCCTCAGCATCAGTGGACTCTGCCTCCTGAGTTCCATGGGCTGCATCCTCCGCACTCACCGGTGCCCCTACTCCTTCGCCTGATGATGCTAATGCACACAAAGACAGAGGAAGACAAGAAGGGAGGGTGGGGGAGAAAGAAAGGGAGCATAGGGTCAATAACCACACTTATGCCACACATGAGCCACACTTTACAACAATACACAAGCAATATTCAGTATTCTGTGCCAAACACCAGACCAAACGAAGGCTACTGACAACAAGAGACCTTGCAATTTGAAGCCCCTACAATCCTCCATCGACAACACTACACTGATACAGCAGCAAACTGTGACTACTCAACAAATCATGTGTGGGAGTTAACTGAGGGACATCTACACTTACCCCATAACAGTGTGTGCACAACCTGCATTTGCCTGGACATACCACATATCTAGTTGAAACTGCAGTACATGAGAGTCACTAATCTTCACATTAGTCCCACAATGTAGCCCTCTACATATGTAGCCATGTCTGTTACTTACAACTACCTGTCAGGAAGACCAATTAGCATTACAATGAGGACTTCAGCTACAAACCCAACCAGAGGTTACTTGGGCATCCACTAGCTATTAGCTAACCATACAATCACTATGCAACTCAATACCAACATGAAGAACACTGTGAGTACTCACCCCCTTGTGGCTGCTGTGCTGCCCTCAAGTGCTCATCCAACTCTCGGTAGGCCACCACCAGTATGCGGCCATTAGGGGGGTCTGGGTCCAATGGGCACCCCTCCCTCGTTGGGAGAATGTCCCCAGCTGGGCCTCTGTAGTCTTCCGGGCCCAGTGTCTCAGGTCCTCCCACTGCTTTCTGCAGTGGTTGCTCTGCTGGCTTTGGACCTCCAGGGTCCTCACTTCCTTGGCGATGGCTCACCACAAATCCTTCTTGTGATGGGCACTGACCTGCACGGGAGACACAGAGAGAAGGACACATTTATGTAGACTCCTAAATCAGTTACAGCATTGGACTACATACTGTATACATATCACAGTCATGCTACACATTAAACGTACCTATGTGCACATTAAGGTTACACAACACAATACTCTTGAAAGGACATACTGCACGCACACACATGCAACTACATGCAACCATGTCGCATCTACTATAAAGAAAAGGTGCTTACCTGCTCATCTGGAGTCCCATACAACTGTCCATGCAGAGGGAAGATGGCATCCACCAGCTTCCCAAGCTCTTCCTGTGTGAAGGCAGGGGCCATATCCCCTGTAGAATGTGCCATTGTGGCGTCCGGATACAGGACACAGCAGCACACGCAGTGGAGGTCTTGATAGCTGGACAGTCAGGAGTCAAGTAAAATGGCATCCAGAAAATGGCAGTCATGGCCCCGGCGGTTGTTACCGTGACCGCCGGCGGTGATCTTCATTGGCCCCTGTTCCCATAGTCATCAATGTTATCCAATGAGAAGATGCACAGCGGTTCCGACCGCTCACCGCCATGACGAATAATGCTGGTGGAGTGAGGTCACTTCCATCTGTCCTCTGCATGCAGGACAGGCGGTTGCCATTTCACACTGTAATTTGTCATTGTACCCAGATATATGCACTGCATAGTGTGATCTGGCACACTACATGCCAGGCCCTACACATTGTGAAGTTACACATCTGAAATGATAATGCCTTACACCATTTGCATCGTAATCGATGCTCTGCTTAAAACTGTCTGACCTAGGACACTGTGGTTTACTATATGGTTTTGTGACTCATATCTTCACATGTCTCCATTCATTGTACATTTGAGCAATAGACATTCAATATAATGAAAGGGGGTTGTATTTTATGTCCTTCAGCATGTAGGAGCAAGCAGAGAACAGATGGCAAATAGGTTGCCTTTGAGGTTGATATTTCAGCATTGATTGATTAAATGGGTGCTCAACATGTATTTTCTTTGTTCCACTTGTATTGTTTGCTATGTGTAAATACCGATCAATGTGGAGGCAGAGGAATGCACCTGTGTACCGGCCCCTAGTTGACCCGGCTACAATGGAAGAATGACATGTACTGATCACCTGTAGTTTGAATAGTGTGACAATCAGAGACTGTGTGCACAATTGGAGCCAGGTCTCATGCCTGCTAATCGTCATCCAAATGCTATTCCTACTACTGTACACATGCTTCAAGTGCACCCTTTTGGCCCGTGGCTCATTTCAGGTGACAGAGGCCTTGGCAGCCGGTATGTCTCAACCAATGTTCAGTTTAGTATTGAAGGATGTTCTATCTGCCTTGCTAAAACACATTGATAGCTACATCAAATTTCCACATGGTGCAGATTTGGCCACAGTTAAGCCAGATTTTTATGCAATGGGACACATCCCACATTTGAGTTGGGCCATTGATGGTACCCATATAGCTTTGGCACCTCCCAGGATAAATGATTAGGTATTCAGAAACAGTAAATGTTGGCATTCCATTAATGTGCAGATGGTGTGTCTCGCTGATCAGTATATCTCACAAGTGTCTACAAAGTGTCTATGAAGTTTGTTTTTATGGTCTGTCACAGCATCTATCCTTTCCCTTCTCCTCTATATTATTGTACATATGTTATGTGTGATTCCACTATTCCCAGGTGACTCAGGCTACCCTAACCTATCCTTGCTGTTGACACCCATGAGGAATCTGAGGACAGAGGCTGACAATCGCTACAATGAGGCTCATGCAAGGACCAGAAGATAGATAGATAGAAAGGACCTTTGGACTTCTGAAAGCAAGATTTAGGTGTCTGCACATGTCCGGCGGAACCCTGGTCTACTCCCCTGATAAGGTCTGCCAGATAGTCGTGGCCTTCTGTAAGCTGCACAGTTTCAGCCAGTAGTCAGTTTATTAATTGCTTTGTAGCAAACTGAGTTTAATTTATTTTTTTGCATCTGATATGTAATGACATATCAGTATTTTTGCATTACTGACTTTCCATTTCTTGGTTTGCTCTTGGGACCTGCTCATTCAGTGGTATATGTCATCCTTTCCCATGTAAGTGTGCACATGGGATGGGTGTTGTACATTTTTAGGTCAGTGAAGGGTGATGCATTGTGGGATTGGTAGTGCTTGATGATGAACATGCTTTACCAATGATTGTGAATGTAGACGTTGGAAAGGTGTTACTTAAGTGGTGTGGACATGCAGGGGTAATGGATATGGGTGGTAAGGGGCGTGGGTTTCAGTGTGGGTTTGGGGTATTGGAGAGTGATAGGGTGACAGGGACACATGCAATACAGGTGTTCATAATGGTAGGGGAGAATAGGTGACTTACCACTTTCAATTCTTCCGGTGATTCCAGTCAGGCCCCCTGGATGCAGGATAACCAAGACCTTCTCCTCCCATGATGTTAACTATGGGGGAGGAAGCAGGGGTCCACCACCGGTCCTGTGGATGGTAATCTGGTGTAATGATGATATGGATCACACCGTCCCCAGTAGGTCGTTCCACCTCTTCCTTATGCAAGGAGAGTTTCCCACTGAGTTCACCTTGTGGACGATCCTCTCCCATAACTCCATTTTCTTGGATATGGATGTCTGCTGCACCTCTACTCGCACTATTTCATCCACCATGGCACACAACTCATCATCTTTGAAACGGGGTGCTTTTGCGGGGACATCGTGTTGTTCATGTGTGTGTGGTAAATGGATGGTGCAGAGGGTTGTGTGTTTGTGGGAGGAGGAGGGTGTGTGGTTATGTGGGATTGAGTGCTAGTGGTATATTGTGCAATAGTGCGGTGCATGTTTGTGGGGACATCGTGTTGTTCATGTGTGTGGTAAATGGATTGTGCAGAGGGTTGTGTGTTTTGTGGGAGGGTGTGTGGTTATGTGGGATTGAGAGCTAGTGGTCTACTGTGCAATAGTGTGGTGCTTGTTTGTGTGAAATGCTGTTATGTGGGGTGTGATGTGTGTTTGGGGTGTACAGGAGGCTGTGTAGTGTATGTACAGTTCCTTGTTGTGAGTGGCCATGAGTTGTGTGGCAAATGTTTTCCTTTACAGAGGACTGTGAGATGTGTGGGTGTGTGTTTTATACTTTGTGGGTGTCTGTGGTGTGTGTATGTGTCTCAGGTGTGGTGTATTTTAAATGGCCAACGTGGGGTGGTTTTTAGGTTGGGAAGTCAGTATTTGGACCGCGGCGGTCCACACTGCCAATGGCTTACTACCGTTGAATGACCGCTGTACTGATTTGTGGGTTGTAATTTAGAGAACGGTCTCTTCTTGGCATGGCAGTGAGGGTGGTGGTACAGCTTCTCTCGTCTCATAGTTCGGCTTGGCAGTGTCAGATTTGTGGCTGTTTTCTGGTGGTTTTGGGTTTGTAACTCATTATACAGCAGTGGATTTACCACCTCCGCAGCAGTCTTTTAGCAGCCAGCAGCACAGCGGTCTTTGGTAAAGATTGCAAGAATCATAATGACCACCTTAATATTTCATAATCCTCTTGGGCCTTAATTAGGTTTGAAGTAAAATGACCAGTTAAGATAATATCATGTAAAACGAGGAGGGACCCAGGAGATTAATGGTCCAGTGTACGGCCTCCCATGGTAACCATTCAAATATAAAGAAGTACAGTGTTCCAAAAAGACTCTATTCATAGGAAAATACTGGGTGTGATCCAAATATTCCAGGAGCAAGAACCCTCATGCATCACACTGGATGACTGGCATCATCATTGGGAAAGCTCCTCATCAGGCTGGTGCTGCAATGCCTGACGGGCTCCCCCGATGGGGTGCTCTAAACCAAAGTGCTCAAATAGTAGCACAAGAGAAAAATTCAAAGTGAGTACCCAGTATTTGGCACCCAAGTGTTGATGGAGAGAAAAGGAAAAATCATTAAAATTGGTTCCCCGTCACAGACCATGAATCATTGATTTAATCAGCAAGTGATATGATGGGGACCAAGATTAAAAACGCAAGAGAGGAGTACTAGGTGAATGTAATGGTCACCTACTCACACGATATGAAGGAGGAGAAAACCAATTGTGGAAACTCACTCAACTAAGTCTACATGTTTCGCGTCTAGGTGGTCCAGCCGGATCCAGTGATGCTTCATCAGGACAAAAAACTTCCCCAAAAAACTAAACTTAAAGTAGTAAAAGTTTTTTCACTTACTCAGTTCAACTCGTAAGATAAAGTTACCCTAGATAAATGGAAACAAAAACCATGATAAATCAACGTGAGTGAGAATACAGTCACAATTTTTTTTATATAGTGCATGTATTAACTAGAAGTGCTCAAAAGCAAACACTCATGTGATAAATTTTAAAAAATGATTCTGCTTACCATCCCCAATTTCAGAATAGGGTTCAATAAGGATCGCTTGTCAGAAATAGGAGCTAAAATTCTGTGGATTAATAATCATATAGAAAAAGCCATGACACAATAAGTTCAATAGACACTCTACTCGCAGTGAGTCTAATTATATTAGTAATAACAACCATGGTTCTAGATGCCTGGGTACAGTCTTAAATGAAGGGAGTGTAAGGAAACAAACTACTCGTTTAAAGTTCTCAAATATCACCTTCCTCTTGTCAAACACAACAATGCTGTTTGTTGAACTATTGATCTCAAACAAAATTATATCGGGAACAAACCGGCCGTCATACTGAATTAACAGTATGATATTGAATTAGGAACATGTATATTATCCTTCGCTTAATCTATGTAAAACAAACCCAATGGAAAAACCTAAGCCCGCGACGGTATTGTGTACCAGAAAAAAATCGGGGAATGATTAAAGTGAAAAACCCAGATATTAATCTCTCAATTGCGCCAGGACTTACTTTAGGTATCCGTGTGTAGGCAGTATCACCTACCCGTCTGACGCGCGTCCTCCAAACACGGGCGCAGCGTCTGGTCGGGTCTTTTCAAAGGAAACAGATCCGCGGGACCCGGAAGCCGACGTCGGCTCCCGTGGTCACTGACAACAAAAACGGACTACGGGTAGTTTGAAATAGTCAAAAGTGACATTGGCCCGTAATAATAGCGAATCATTAATAGATGGATAAAAGGACTCAAATTATTAGGAAGGAATTAATATTAAGAGATCAACACTCGATAAAATAGTATAAATAGAAGGTCAATGACACGGGGGAAGAGGGGGATAAGAGAATATTAAAACAACTGTCTATCAGTGTATTTATTAATACATCACTTATTTGTCTAGAATAAAAGACAAGAAAAATCAGGGGGAAGGGGAGATGTCATCAATAACACCTGCAAGGGTTGTTATGATACAGATCTTGAAAATGAAACTTAATGGGGACCAAATTAATTCAATAGCTATCCAGATGGGCGATGGAGCTAATCCTCAAGGGCATCTTTTATGATGAGAGAATTGTCCAGGAAATATCATCATTCAGCCCGCTGGATGCTGTTCCCAATTTGAAAATCCACCTTTGTTCGATTCTTAACAGTGAATCAGGACCTTTTGGGAGGGATCGTGGAACTTCTAGGACCACCCATTTTAAGTCGTCTGGTGTGTGTGAAAACTCTATGTAGTGGGCACACAATTTCGTAGTTATTCTCTGGCATCTTATGTTACTTCTGTGTTCATTTATACGTATCTTAACTGGTCGTGTTGTCATCCCTACATAGCGTAACCCGCAGGGACAAGTAATCATGTAGATACAATTTTTAGAATTACAGTTTGTATGTTTATTTAAAAAACATCTCCCAACCGGATTAAGATCGAGTGACGTGGTTTTACTAGTCAAAGGACACACATTGCAGTTGCCACAAGGGAAATGGCCTTTCACAGGTGGAAGATCCCACAGTGTCTTTTGTGACAAGGTATCTGGTCTCCGTGGTCGAGTATGGATCACTAAATCTTTGATATTGGAGGTGCGTTTAAAGGCAAACATAGGTTTAGGCATTTCGTTACCCCCACTTTCCAGAATTGACCAACGTTTATTAATCACCTTTTTGATGGTATTTGTTAGTGGGGTGAATGTGGTAACACAAGTAATGCGTGTCTGGGGAGTTTTTTCATTAGTGGCCAACAGACATTCCCTATGATTATTTTTGGCTCTCTTACGGGCAGTGTTTATGATCTTTGTTGGGTAATGTCGCTCCTGCAGTTTACTTTGTAAGATGTCGGATTGTCTGTCATATTCTCGTGTAGAGCTGCAATTACGACGCAGCCGTAAGAATTGGCCAACTGGTAGATTCTCTCTTAACGCTCTTGGGTGATGACTTTCGTAAAGGAGAAGACTGTTTCGATCAGTTGGTTTGTGGTAGGTGGTTGTGCTCAATGACCCATTATTAATAGTGATCATTAGATCCAAAAATGGCAGTCCTGTGGATGAAACTGAAGCTGTAAATTTTAAATATGGGTCAAGAGAGTTAATCCACCTGATAAATTCATTTGTCAACGATAATGGTCCCTGCCAGATGATCAAAATATCATCTATATAGCGCTTCCATAGATGAATAGCTTGTTGGAAAGGATTAGTTGATGTTAGGATGTTCTTCTTTTAGAAATCGTACATGTATAAGCATGCTAAGCTAGGGGCAAAAGTACTGCCCATGGATGTACCTCTAGTCTGGTGGAAGAACTGTTTCTCAAACTGAAAGTAGTTTTCTGTCAGAGCCAAAGTAGCGCATTGCATAATAAAGGAGATAGGTGTAGATGTGATAGAAGAGTCATTCCGTAAAGCTAATTCTACTACCTTTAAGGTTGCTTCTTGTGGGATGTTGGTGTAAAGGGCTTCCACATCAAGGGTGATGATCCCTTGTACTTTAGAAGTCAGATTCACTGACTCTATGAGATTAAGGACATCCTTGGTGTCTTGGAGGTAAGTGGAAGAATGTCTTACTAGGGGTTGCAAAAAATTATCGCAAAAAACTGACAATGGTTCAAGGACAGACCCAATCCCTGACACAATTGGTCGTCCAGGTGGAGGTTGAATGCCTTTGTGAATTTTCGGTAGGCAGTAAAAGTATGGTATTCTAGGATGTGTGGTGTCTAGGAATTCAGCTTCCTTAGGCGAGATCCAAATATTGCTTTTTGCTTCTTCTAATAGACTTCTAATTTGAATTTGGAGTCTCTCAGTGGGATCTCTATCGATCATAGTGTAATACGTTGTGTCACTTAGAAGACGTAGACATTCCCGTCTATACTCAACAGTGTCCAGTATTTTCCTATGAATAGAGTCTTTTTGGAACAGTGTACTTCTTTATATTTGAACAGTTAAGATAATATCCCAGTCTGGATGGAGTTGGGGGTAATTTGTAATGATTGCCAGTACCCTTTTTATTACATCTCGGTTATGAAGAGAACTTGGATAAATGTATGAGTTAACCAACAACAATGGTGGTCCATCATTTGACACCCAATTACTAAAGGTGACTTTAGGCAGTTCAAGTCCTCTTTCGGGAGTTCCTCTATGTAAATCTTAAGGTGTAGCAAAAAAAAAACAACTGCTAGTCCCCCACTAGGCCTGCCATGTTGCTTGTGTTCGACTGCCTTTATTTGATGGCACACAAAGTCCAACAATGGATGATTTGAGTCAGCAGATGATTTGTACGATTGATTTGTACTTTGATTTCCTGGCTGGACAAAGGAGGTACTTTGTGCACCCTTTAAGACTGATATGGTCTGCTTGACTAGTGATGGGGAGGTATTATGACTCAAAACCGGGAGCGTATATCTAACTGGCTCTGTTCTACTTATAGCTATCCCCCAATCCTCAAAGAGTAAGGTGAAGAAAAGAATCAGGTCTACTATTTCTGCTGATTCCCAAGTTGTTAAAGTGGCTTCTACTTGGTTGTCACCCTTTGTTGGTAGAAACTCTACTGGGGTTAGTTCAGCTGAAGTCACTGAGTTAAGATCTGGAAATTCTTTTAATAATCTCAAAATATTTCCTCTGTTAAGAACGTTGTGACTCCCCTGCAGAATGTATTGTGGTTGAAGCAATAATTTTAAATGAGATCCTTCACAACTGGGGGCCTGGAATTGCTGCTTCACGAGATTTTGGGCAGTGAACTTGTACAATGTTTTTTGTCTTGTAGAAGTGCAGAGACGCAGCACTTCTGTAGAAATTCCCTGGCAAGGTTCACTTGGGGCTAATTTTGAAGAGCATGGATTTATCTGGACAGAAAGAACTTTAAACAAAATTGAGTCTCGTCTTGGAGCAGTGTCCATGGCTGCCTTAACTATTAACAGATTATTTGGAGTAGTTCCATATTCTAATTTCTCACTATTGGCACTTAATGCACCACCATCCTGAGTTGGAGGCCTTTGGACTGTAACATACCAAGGAGCCGATGATTTTGTATTGCTCATTCTTTCTGTTAGTTAATTAATGAAATTCATCTGAATGGCTGCTTCTGGGTTGTTTAGTTGTATTTACTCTTTGTGGCTCCAACCAAGCAACTTGAAATTGGGTCTGAACATATAATGGTTTTTGCTCCTGTTGAAGTTTTAGATTACTCAAAGTCTACTGATGAGTTGTGTACTGCCTGATCTTGTGGGAAGATTGTTGCACTGTTTCAGAAGTATCAGATTGATTACTAAGATTGCCTTGGTGGCTGCTCCTGTGCTGTTTGCTTATATTTGCTCCTTGTGACTGCAGCCGAGAGACTCATGTGTGGGTCTGAACATTTAGTAGTTTTTGCTCCTGTTGTGGTTCTAATTCACTCGAGATTTGCAAATGTGTTAAATTCTGCCTGCTCTTGTGAAAAGCTTGTTGCACTACACCAGAAGTAGTTTGTACTATAAAATCTGAAATTGTGGCTGAAGAAGATTATTCTTTCAGATCCGAGGCACTACAGGCCTCTTGTGTACCAGCGACTCTCTCTATGTCTTCTTATTATCGTACTTGTCTGACAGTTTTGTGAATATTGGGTGGATATTTTTACCTGTTTTATCTTTGTTTTCTGACTGTTTCGTTCTCACTTTTCTTAGATGTTTGTGTTGCCTCTTTGTTAATTTCTGAAGAGAAGGTGTATTGCTCACTGAGTTTAATACTTCCAGATATATTTCCTTTGTCACATTGCTGAATAACTGGGTTAAACTGATCGCGGAGTTTGTGACTCACACGTCAGCTCAAGTTTTACTGCACTCCCACCCGACTTATGAAAGAATTTTCAGCCTGTGGTCTAACAATATGTTTATTTTTACTAATGGACTCTATGAATTTTAGGATGTTTGTCAGTAAATCCTGGAGAACAAATAGTTTGTCAATAATAGAACCACAGGAACATTGCACCTGGGTCGGTATGTGACCAGCCAGGGCTCTTACTATTAATGATGTTAGTGTCTCCATTTTTTATTAAATCCTGCGATTTGTTTAGCCATTAAATTCATTATATCAATCTGCATATCCAGCTTATCTGACTGGAAATTCAAGACTTCCATAGAGGATTGTAAGGTTGTAATTAAGCTGTCCCACTGGTGGGGAGTGCTAAATATTTGATTAGGTGCTTGGTTGGGACCTTTGCGCTAATTTTGTCAGTGTGTCTTAAAGGGAAGGAAGTTTGCATGACATTTTTTCGGCATATCTCTTCAGAGTCCAGCCTTGCTGGCCGCTGCATTGGAGAAGATGCAAATAGAAATTAATTTAGGGGAAAATTCTGCACTGCCACTACCGAAAACTTGGCCGTAACAGAATTCTTGCTCTCATTTTCAGATAAAATATAGTGCGTCTCCCTTACGCTTTGATTTTGTACTGCTGATCTTTGAGTCGTGTCTCTTGAAACTGGGGCTCCCGATAGTGTGGGGGTCTTGGGAGATTGGGAACCCTCAATATGCACTCTTTTAACTTCCAAGGCTTGGAACACATCAGCATTGCTTGAGACCGAGAGTGAGCAGGACCATGATGCATCAATATGGGGTTCATGCTTGGCAGGAGATACTGGTAAGTGATGAGTAATTATGAAGTCTGAAGCAATACCAAGGACTGAGGGTGAAGCGCAAGTATTTTTGTTCACAGTTGAGGATGACCTGTGAACTAGCGCAACAGTTTCTAACGTATTTTTTGTAGGTTTGTCGTTAAGACTTTGCACTATAATACCAGGAAAAAAATGATGTTGTGATGCAAGCTTCTATTTTGATAGAGATGGATATTGTTGGGTTCTTAGGTCGAGTCCTCCGTGCGTTCTGAAATTCCTGCACGAGACTCGACATAAGAAAACGGGAGGAGAAAGCGGTTGGGATGGTGTCGGTGGTGGTAGTTCCTTGTAAGCTGTCCTGCAAATTATTGGAATAAACTTACTTTGTAAGCACAGACGCTTCAGATATCTAAATGTCAAAATTGACTGGGCAATGTAATTTACACCCCTTGCAACCACTGTGCTGTCCTTTTCAAAAGGAGTGATAGGACAGGGCAGGGCTGAATGTCATCCGGTGTTGCATACATTGCAGCCATTGGGTCTTTAAAAAAAGAGAAGATTGACTTCCCGGATTGCAAAGGACCAATCCTCGGTGAAGGAAGCTCCATCAAGCTGCTACTGTTAGTCTTCGTTTGCTTACTAGCTGTTGGTAAGTGCTTCAAAGATGGCTTCTTACGCTCTTTATTTGGTTTTGGCTGCAGTGATTTTCCAGATCTCATTTTCTTTGACTGCTACTGCAATGCCCTACCTAAGCTATTTGAAATCCACAACTGTGTGCACCTGTTTTGTGTTTTGTATTATCTTGTGTGTTTCGTATTTAAAATTTCTTGCTGCCAGGCAAAAATGTCTTTTTAAACAAAGGCATGAGGATCAGGAAAAGGGAAAGAGCGCACTCGACCACAAGCCGTACCAGGACCTAGCCTGGCCACTTCCATGGTAATGGGGCTCGACCTACTTATAGATGGCCTAATGCCTTCTGTACCTTACTGAGTGACCTCGATGCCCTTGCTGTTTATGGACTCAAAAATAATGTCCGGGAATGAACTGTCCGGTCCACTGTACGAAACGTCAGGTGCTGAATTTAATTGGCAGCAATTTGAATGCAGGTTGAATGCAGATTGAATAAAACTTATAATGGCTTAATGGATTAGTCCTTGTGTTCACTGAGGGGCTTTCACCAGATACTAACACTCCTTTCTGGCCCTTTGCTGGTGGCAATGGAGAAGGGTGCAGTTCCTTCAGAATGATTTCTGTCAAATGGCCATAATTAATAAAGACAATGGTGCAGGATAAAGAACGGTACTATTCAGAGAAGGTTTTCCAAAACCGCTGCTTGCTGCCACCGATCCTCCACCTGTGAAACTGCCCAATGACCAGGTAGTCTCCGAGCAGTCATCAGATGGGGCACCAAATAAAGCAAGTAACAGACAAGAGGGAGGGGTGGAAGGGATAGAAACCCCCACTTCACATTCTCACATTTTCAGCAAGCTCTCAGTGCTTTTAAATTTCCACCCTTACCATGTGGACTCCTGCTCAGCACCATGTGTTCTTTTCCTTTGCCACTAGCGCCTCCAAACACTGCCTCACTGCCTTGGGAGCTACCTTGAAACTGCCGGCCACAGCGCAGCCAGCTCTACAGCAACAGCAGAATATTATTTGGGTGCTTGGGCTCGGAGTCACTGTCAGCCATTGGCCGTCTGTCAGCCCAACCGTGACTTGAGCAGGCAGAAGGAAGTAGGGAGGGGTGGGGGGCAGTGAGAGCGTGCCACTTGCCTTATAGCCCAATTGGCTTGGCTCACTCAGCTCACCTGGCTGACCAAGATGCCGTACGCACATACGTACACCCACTGTTGACGCGGCCTGAGCAGTCGGCTCTCTGTTCTTCACCTTGCATCCTCTCCTCAACTCCTCAGCTCCTCCTCCTTTCTGCACCTCAACCTCAATGCTTCCAACGCTTCCAACAGTGGGGAGAGGTACTTCACACTTTAATGCTGTTACTCATTCCAGTATCAAATTCATTACTGCTTTGTTTATTCTGTCATCTCAAATGTAAACTCCTTTGGGAAAAATTATTGACTTAACTCCTACTGACAATCCAGCAATCAGTCAATCAATCAAAGCATTTGTAAAGTGCACTATTCACCCGTGAGGGTCTCAAGGCGCTGAGGAGGGCAGAGGGGTGCTGCTACTGCTCATCAGCCATGTCTTGAGGTGTCTCCTGAAGGTTAATAGGTCCTGTGTCTGTTGCAGGTGGATAGGAAGAGTGTTCCACATCTTGGGGGTGAGGTGGGAGAACGATCTGCCACCAGTGGTTATTCTGTGGATGCTTGGGATGGTGGTGAGGGCAAGGTCAGTGGAGCAAAGCTGTCAGGTTGGGGTGTAGAAAAAGAGCCATCTGTTGAGGTATTCTGGTCCGGTGTTGTGCAGTGCTTTGTGAGCGTGGGTGAGGAGTTTGATCGTGATTCTCTTGTTGACGGGGAGCCAGTGCAGGTCTCTCAGGTAAGCTGTGATATGGCTGTGGTGGGGGACGGCCAGGATGAGGCATGAGGAGGTGTTCTGTATGCACAGCAGACTTTTCTGGAGCTTGGCAGTGGTTCCTGCGTAGAGAGCATTGCTGTAGTCCAGTCTGCTGCTTACGAGGGCTTGGGTGACCATATGTTCTGGTTCCAGTGGGGATCTATTTGTAGATCTTCTGAAGCCTGCTGAGGGTGTTGAAGCAGGAGGAAGAGACAGCGTTAACTTGATGGGTCATTGATAGCATGCTGTCTAGGAGGAACCCCAGGTTGCCTGCATGGTTGGTAGGTGTCGGTGCGGTTCCCAGTGTGGCAGGCCACCAGGAGTCATCCCAGGCGGAGGGGGTGGAGTCGAGGATGAGGACCTCAGTTTTCAGTTTCAGGCAGATGTTCTTCATCAATTCGGCGATGGCATTCATTCCTTCGTGGAGGTTGGTTTTGGCGGTGGCGGGGTCCTTGGTGAGGGAGAGGATCAGCTGGTTGTCATCAGCGTATGAGACAATGGTGAAGTTGTGTGATCGGACAATGTTTGCGAGTGGAACCATGTAAACTTTCAAGAGGGTCAGGCTGATGGACGGCCCTTGGGGTACGCCGCAGATGAGCTTGGTGGTTTCAGAGCGTAATGGAGGGAGGCAGACTCTCTGCGTTCTGCTGGTGATGAAGGAGGTGATCCAGTCCAGGGCTTTATTGCACTGGCCCGACATTTCAAATTTCTGCACAATTCACACAATATATTTAAGTGACAATTCCCAATTAACTAAAGCCTTTTGAAGTAAACTCTTTCTTGAAATGTAGAAGATAAAATTCTGTGAACAGCAGAAGTTCTATATATGAGTTTATTCTTCAAGATATACATCACAGGAACTCCAGCCTCACCTCCAAGCTGCTCCACTCATCTCCAACTGACAACTCTCACATTCCAGACTCTCTCATGTATGGAGCAGCATGGGGGGAAGCGGAACATACCAACAACAAACAATATTAACACAATAAAAGGAATTTAAAGAAAGACAAGTGTCACATAATATGAACAAAATATTAACTAAGAGAATTGAACTATACCACACTATCTCCCTTTTTTCAAAACAAGAAAAGAACACACAATTTTTTTTCTTCTTAAAAATAATAACAAATCATCTTAACTTAACAACTCTATTCAAATTCCAAATACGTCCATCATCAACCTTTATCGCTCCTCGGAAAACCTTAACAACTTTGAAAATGTTACTATAATGAGACTGTCCACCACTCGTTTTTCCCGGTAGTTTGAATTTAACAGAATCCCCCACATCAACTAGTACCTTCTTCACAGACTTACGCAAGTCATAAATGCGTTTTTTCTCTTTTTGACAGTGCACATTTTTCTCAACAGCAATTTTCTTTTGCAACTCACAATCAAGTTCTTTTTGAGTATATTTTTTCATCCAAGGAGGATCCAACCTAGTATGAGGAAAACGTTTCCTGAACAGAACAAACGGAGATTGCCCTGTGCTTGAATGAGGTGTAAAACGATAATCCTCAACTTTACGTCTAACCATACTCACCCAATCTTCACCCAATTGCCTGGCTAATTGAACAGTTTCTTTCAGGGTTCGGTTGAATCGTTCCACCATACCATTTGTTTCTGGATGGTATAGTGCACACCTCTTATGTACAATACCTCTGGAGTTCAAAAAATCACACATTAACCTCGACGTGAATTGAACCCCATGGTCAGAAACAATACATTTAGGGTTACCTTCTCTACCAAATACTTCAGATAAGAAACGGATAACAACAGTTGAGGTAACTTCTTGCGTGATCAATACTTCTGGCCACCGTGACAATACATCCATAACAACTATAACATATTTTGAAGTTGTACCAGAACCTATAGGACCCATTATATCAATGGAGATTTCCTCCCACACATCTACAGGAATTTCTTTTAAAAACATTGGTTGAGTCCTAAGTTTCTGACTTTTATCTGCAACTCTGCACTCAATACACTCACAAACTCTCCTCTCAATCTCTAAATCCATTCCAGGCCACCAATACCCACATCTCAATCTTTCCTTCGTTTTACAAATTCCCTGATGACCCTCATGAGCCAGATCCATCAACCGTCCACGCAAACTTTTAGGAAGTATTAATCTACCACCCCTCATAACCAAATCATTGCAAACAGAAAGTTCATGCCAAATTTTCTTAAACTGCTCACTATACCTGTCTTTATTGCACCAAGTCTTACCACCAGACAACATACTTTTGATGTTTATCAACTCATCATCCTTGTCAAGCTCTAACTTCCACTCATCTTCAGAAACACAACCCTCGGTTATATTGCAAACTTTCACATCCTCATCTACCCACCAAGTCTCCTCACAATCATTCTCATCTGAGTTTCTTACTCTCATCCTAGATAAACAATCTGCAGTCCTGTTATCACACCCAGGCACATACTTAACACTGAAATGAAAATCCTGCAGACCCACAATCCATTCACAAATACGAGATGAAATATTATCCAAACCTTTCTTCTCAAACACCTCACGTAAAGGCTTATGGTCCGTATGCACTTCAAACCTAGTTCCCCAAAGAAACTGTTTGAATTTTCTGATGTGCCAGAATATTGCCAAAGCTTCCTTTTCAATCGTGGAGTACTTGCTCTCCGCCCCACGCAGACTGCGTAAAGCAAAAGCAATGTTGTTCAACTTGTCATTGTCCACCTGCTTCAAAACGCATCCTAAACCCTTCTCAAAGGCGTCAGTAGAAAGGTAACAAGGTGAACCAGGACGGAAACTGCTGAGTGACTGAGCACTATATAAGGCTTGTTTTAAGTCTTCAAATTCTGTTTGACAATCAGCATTCCAGACAAAGTCAACACCTTTCTTGAGCAGGTTTCTTATGGAAGAGCTTCTTCTGGCAAAATCAGGAATGAATTTAGCATAAAACTCTGACATTCCCAAAAAAGCTTGAACATCACCTTTACATTCTGGAGCAACCAGATTCATAATAGTCGTCACTAATTCCAGTTTTGGTTTAACACCGTCACTGGAAATGACATGACCCAAATATGAAATTTCTGTTTTGAAAAATCTGCACTTATTACCTTTCAATGTAATACCACGTGACTGAAATATTCTGAGTACTTTCCTGACTAATTCTTTGTGCAGTTCAAACGTTTCTGAAAAAATGTAAAACATCATCTTGAAAAAACTTTACGCCCTCAATGCCCCCCAAAATATCATCCATTAATCTTTGGAAAACAGAAGCAGCAGAACACAATCCAAATGGCATTCTATTGAACATGTAAACCCCAAATGGCGTAATGAAGGAAGTAAGAGGTTTGGACTCATCACACAACTGTACTTGGTGGTACGCTGAACTGAGATAAAGCGTAGTGAAAAATTTAGCATTCCCAAGGGAACCTACCATCTCTGATATATTTGGCAGAGGAAATTTGTCTTCAACCACAGCCAAGTTAAGATTTCTCAGGTCCACACACAATCTGATTTCTCCTGAACCCTTAGTAGCAAACAGAATGGGAGCAATCCATTCTGCCGCCTCCACCTTCTCAATAATGCCTTGAGATAACAACCTCTGCAGCTCCACCTTAACCTTATCACGAACACTAAAAGGAATGTTTCTAACTTTACTAATTTTGGGAATGGCATTGTCTTTCAAAACAATACAATGCTTATATCCCTTGATGCAACCAACTTCGTTGTTGAAAACACAGGGAAATTCTTTCATGAAATCATCACTAACATTTGTTATTTCCTGCACCTGCACCTGAGGATCCGAATTAGGATTCAATATGATTCCCAATAACTTCTGATGCAGCCAGCTTAATATTGTGTCTCCAACAACAGGAACATAAACTTTGCCTACAATCCTGTTTCCTTTAAAGTTAATGTTCGCATTGAAATAACCCTTGAGCTCAATGGGTTTACCGCCATAACCAAACGGTGTAACATCTGGAACATGTAACGTAACTTTTCCTAAGAAATACTTATCATAATCAGATTGTGAAACAAGGGTCAATTTCGCTCCTGAATCCATCATCATAGAAATGTCAACACCACCCACCTCCACAATATCTGACGGATAGGCACAATGAAAATCAGAAATGCAATTGACATCATTAACTATTTGAAGAACAAAGCTATGCTCTCCCTCCTCCCAGTCCTTACATTCAATTTCATTGACCTTAGCATTTTTCTTTCCCATGGCCCTACAGCATTTTAAAAAAAAATCATTTTTTCCCACACTTGTTGCAAACAGCATTGAGAGCTGGACACATTTTGTTGTTAGCCAAATGTGATCGTGAATTACATCTGAAACAAAGTAATCTTTCTTTCACCGAAGGGTTTTGTCTCACTTTAGATTTAACATCCAAACTATGCACTGTGGGATCCGTTTTCTTAGATTTCCTTAGATCTTCGATGCAAGACTCAGAGTGTTCAATCTGTTTAGCTACAAACAAGACCTCTTCTAGCGTAGGATCTCCTTTAGACCACAAAGCTTCTCTAACTTTGTCACTCTTACATTCTAGCATGAATTCATCTCGAATACGTTCGTCCAAGTTGTCACCGAACTTACACTGTGCTGCTAATTTCCGTAGATTGGTAACAAAGTCTTCAACAGATTCTGAATCACCTTGCTTACACTTACCAAAATAAAAACGTTGGACAATAATCGAAACTTTTGGTAAGTAATGTCTGTCTAATTTAAGTAACATTAGTTCAAATTCATTTAAGGAAGAATCTCCATCAGCACCATCAGGATGTGTAATATGTGGCAAAGTCTCTAAAATTTCCTGTCCTTCTGCACCCAAACAATGCTGTAGAAGCGAAGTTTTTCTCTCAGCTGATAAATTACTTCCACAAACACGAATATAAGTGAGAAAAACTTTTTTCCACTTGCTCCAGGGAATAGTTGGATCACCCGGCATGGAAAGAAAAAATGGTGAAGGCGAAATGTTCTGCATTTTCCAGAAAAAATATAGCGTGCCTCACAAGAAAACAAAAGAACTCAACAGTGTACTCCTCAAAATTGGGAAAGTAGTACTCATTCCAGGTTGAAAATTCAGACAAGAGTCTGGCAGGTCCAAAGTAAGCCTAATCAATTTAACTGATACTATGGCTGCATCAGAAAAAATGCTTTCTGCACATTGAAAATGCATGGAGAACAGAGATTGACGAGATGTACTCAACACGAGTACAAAAGAATTATATACCAAACTAAAATAAGACTTCATTCATGACACAACCGCGCGCGCGGTATCAAACTAAAAAAAATTGTTTATATAGAATGCTTTCATTCGTAGCACAGTTACGCTTTTGTTTAGTTAGCGCGAAGTCCGACAGCTGTAGAGAGTTGATAACATGCGCTGAAGAAAGCCTTTAGTATTTATGTTGAACGCTTTGGATCGCGGCACGATTAAGCTGAAAGAAGCGTTTCTACTTTGCTTTCGTTCACACCGAAGAAAACGCTCGAGGCAAGCGTTGCTATGGCAACCAGCTCTCGAGTGAAACGAAAGGCATTTTATTATTTAAAAAACAGTAGAAGTGTTACAAATTTAATAACGATGTAGCAGCGCAGTGAAAGAATGTCACAAGGATCAAAGGTGTCGAGATATTACCTTTGAAAACGACCCAAAGTGAGATGAGTTGAAGTTCCAGGATTACAACGGGTTCAGCTCGTCGCCAAAAATTAAGTAAACTCTTACTTGAAATGTAGAAGATAAAATTCTGTGAACAGCAGAAGTTCTATATATGAGTTTATTCTTCAAGATATACATCACAGGAACTCCAGCCTCACCTCCAAGCTGCTCCACTCATCTCCAACTGACAACTCTCACATTCCAGACTCTCTCATGTATGGAGCAGCATGGGGGGAAGCGGAACATACCAACAACAAATAATATTAAAACAATAAAAGGAATTTAAAGAAAGACAAGTGTCACATAATATGAACAAAATATTAACTAAGAGAATTGAACTATACCACACCTTTCCTGTACATTAGAAGTTTTGCATGCATGATGATTTGATCCCACATCAATTCATGTAGCGGTGGAAATCGGCAATTTATGGCTACTTCGTTTAAGAGAACAACGTAATTGTCAATGTTCTCTGTAATCCTCCACTTTCCAAGGGTGTGCAACAATGTATTTTTGTTTCCAAAATGCAATGTCTTCATCTTCTATTGTGGATACATTGTTTACAACAAATTGTTTCCATTCAGGCCACTTCATAATAGGTACTCTTGGAGAAGGGAAAAAGGGCTGAGGAGGTGTCATCATAAATGTTTGTACTCCATAGATATTGCTACAAATGAGGACGAGTGCTTCTTGGTTTAGAGACAACAGCAAGATATTAGATTATGCGCTTTCTGTTCATAGTTACGGTAGTGGTATTAATCAGTAGTATCTCAAAATTACTCTGGCTCCTAATGCTGAAAAAAGACTGAAACATTTTTGCAATATATTGTGATTGTTGAACAAACTCACCTCAGTTCATAGGTGTTGGCTAATCTATTAAGGTGATAAAAGTGCCTCAACCAAAGCAGTCTGCATCATAATAAACATCAAAGACCCAAGACCAATTAATTGAATTTACAGATCTGCTCAGGGTTTCTCACTTGGTCCATTTTCCTGGATACTGATAATGATCTTAATGCAGAGAACTACACTTTCAGTCTAACAATACATAAATGAAATGCATGACTTCCCGCTCGCCTTAATTGTTGGGAGTAGTGCAGCTGATTCTTTTGACAAAGCAGAAGGTTTCAATTTCATATCACAGCTAAAAGCAAACCTGATTTTTTAATGACCACAAATGTTTTCAGCTTAGAGATCCTAGAAAGACTTATCAATTAGAAACAATTTGCTGTTTTGATATCATTGTGTCAATTAAGTCTTTTGTGCATACTTTACAATTATTTTTGAGTAACTGACCATTTTTTACTATCAAGGTCTGCAGTTGTAGTGACACCACGATTTGAAAATCTGCACAGGTTTAGATAGTGTAGGGCCAGATGGAGCAACAAGAAGTTTATAATTTCAGCAGTTCCCATTTAAAGTAAATAAGATGCAAAGCTATAATCACAACCATATACCTAGACTCTCAGCAATAGGCCTGATGACTATAAATCATTCCTGTGTTGTAGAACATTCAATAATAGCATCCTGCAGAGTTCCTACCATGTTACTGCCACAAGTAAATGATACATCTGCTCATAAAACCCCTTGAAATGTTTAACTTATTTGGAGTCATTGATAATCCCTGCACACATTCCAGTTATGATCCTGCTCAAATTAATTTAACTAAGAGTGCAGCAAGAGTACAGTAAGAATCAAACACATTGGCACACTCCTTTCATGCAAAGGATTGTGACTCAAGAGAAACTAATAAATATTATTCCAATGCAGTTATGCAATGATGTAAATTCACAAAAGCTTCCATAACATGGTATCAAAAGTTGCTTCTTGCACATTTGAATTTGACACTTAAGAATCTACCAGAAACATGCAGAGGTTATATGACGTGTATATATATATTCAAAGTCTTCTGGTGATATCATAAACCAGGAGCCTGAAGGAAAGCAATTTATGCACTATTTAGCCTACAACAAGCACTGATTTTATGCAGACTGTTCATGTTTTTATTAGCTTTCAGAAATAATCTGCTTATTGAAGAATGATCAATAGCTAAGCTCAGAGATGGTTGGAGGTTTTTAACGGTTTTCAGGTAAGAATGATCCCTGTTTGCAATGTGAATGTTTTTGATTTGCTTTAGCATTCAGAAAGCTGTTGGTAATTAAACAATGGACTCTGTTGAAGTTCTGCAGAGGCTATCATTTTGATGTAATTTCTGTGAGATATGGAAAATATTTAATGGGTCCCTATAAAATCTGGAATTTTATAAACACTGCATTTTGTAAAATTAGTGTACCCAAGTTTTTTATATATAAATATTCACAATTGACCTTATATGTTGTGTATATTTCAGCACATGGCAAAAGAATAACAACATAATAAAGGCTTCTTCTTCAGTTCACTTAAAGCAACTCTTTAATATGGCACATTACAGTGTAATGATTGCAGTTGTTGGTCTCATCAAAATGAGGTGTTTGGAGGTAAAAGGTAATAGTATTGACTCTAGAGGCTGATATGGTGTACGAGTGCACAACATGCAATCAGTCAAAGATCTTTCACTTTATGCTTCTAGTCAGAACTCCAGTGCCTGTTTACTTAGACACTACTTACAAAGAGAAGAAACGCTTTTGCTGGGGATAATCTTCAAAGTGTTAAAACTCTTCAATTTTCAATACGCAAATGCATTTAGTTAAATACAGCACATAAAATAAATGCAGTCATTACAAAGATGAGCATGAAACAAGCATTTTCAATGCAATGGGTCTTGTGTTTGCTCAAGTTATAACTATTAGCATTGTAAATTCCCAATTGGACTTTTCTTGCCACATAATTGTGAACAGAAAGGGAATTTCACCCTTCGGGCCAAGGACTCTGATGTATGTTAACAGAATGAAAAGTCTTGCAAGCATTTTTGCCTCACATTTCAAAAAGCTCTAATGAAGTTAGCAGAGCAGCCTGAATAAAGGAGATAAGCAAAGCCCTGTGTTTGATGTCATGAGTGCTGGCAGGGAGAGGCCCTGGAGAGACAGACTCTCTGTGATGCGATACAAGGGCATATGGTGTTTGTTTAGTAAAATAAGCATATTTTAGGAGTCATGTTTGTTTTGTAAAATAAGCTTATTTTAGGAGGTGGGTAAACGAGGACAACACTGGAATAAAGCAAATTAAATGTCAGTGACATGGGAGGAGGTGGGAGGACCAGAATGCTACAATAAAACACAGGCAGCTATCAGCACACAGTGAAAGGGGACCACCAAAGAAATGTAAAAAAACAGTCTGTCACAGCAAGAGATAAAGAAACCAAAGTGGAACAATACAGTAGTTGGTCACTGCTCAGAAACAGAAAAAGGAGGGAGGAAAAGGCAGACCTGACCACTAGCAAGCAAGAATTTTTAAAGGACACTGCAACCAACAAATGACATCACTTTAACTCACAGTATAAGTATAATTAAGTATACAGCAGGTCCAACGATTACGCTCGACCTAACAGTTTGCTATTTTAATTGAAAAAAATAGAAATGATATGTGCCCCAAGTGCCTCCAAACATTTTAGTCACTGTTGGAGCAAACTGTAATTCTGCAAATACACTGAACAGCAATGGCAACTAGCATGCTGAGAAATCTGGTTGGAATTTTGCCTAGGGTGTCCAAATATCCAAATCCAAGAATAGAGACAGGGCACAGACATGAGACAGGATTTTATGATGTCAGCCATGATGTGCAAGAGACTACAGTGGCAGCATTCACCCACTCAGAAGGACCATAATAACACTGTTATGTACACTTCACTTTGAAATCTAATCGAAAAAATCTCACTTCACAAGTATCAAACATAAAACAGGTATATTATTGGTAATCATACTGGGAGAATTAAATCTGATTCCTTTTACATGTAGTTATTTCACCACGGACACATGACATAGATTGGGTGATTGAAGAGAGTTTATGATGGTTGATCTGGGCCCTAGGGCATCTGCTATGCTAGTGATGTCATTTGACATGACCACCTGTGTGCCAATCCCTTTTAGCCCTTTTTAACAATTATGATAAAGTGCCTCTTTTTGCGTAATCCTCCATTTTTTGTAGACTGATGCTGATGGCTTTTTACTCTGTGCACTGTGGAACTGCTTACCAGGCTCCAGTGCATGCGCTCTGACTAAAACATGTTGAGTTGGCTAACACCTAATTGATATTTTTAATGTCCCTATAAGTTCATAGTATAAGGTCTCCAAAGTACACAAATGGCAAAAAAAAGTTAAATGTCACCTTCGAACTTCAGGAGTACTGTTCTATTCACTACTGTGACCAGGTGCACATGACTCCAGGACTGTCACTGCAACCCAACCTGTCAAAATAAATAAACCTTTTAAATAATAATTAGCCACCCCTAAGTAGGCCTTGCAGCCCAAAAGGTAAGGTGCATGGTATTTAAAAATAGAAGATGTAGAACATTAATATTCAGCATGTACTTACAGTTACTACCACCTGAAAGCTATTTTTACTGTAGTAAGACTGGCTGTTCTTTTTTTTACTTAAATATTTTTATTGGAATTTTTTTTAATATGCCATATTAGAAACAACATAGAAAAAAAAGGGAGGTACAGGGGGATAAAAGCAGACATGGCAAGATCAGAATATACTCGACAATGCATCAACAATTCATTTTCAAGATAGCATCCAGTAATCCAGCCAATGCAATTTCATAATTCTTGATGTTACAAGTGCTGGTACGCACCAGATTACATGATACAGTACAGGACAGGCTAGGAAATCATACTCATCTTAAAGTACTAAATATGTACATTTGCATAAGTACTGAGGTTCTTAAGTGACTGCTCAACACAGATTGGTTATATTCATCCATTCCTAGACATAGGATTCCTTATCAGCATATCAAGATAAAATAATTAGATTGAGAAAAAAGATATCAATAACTGTTCTCTAGCCATATGAATTTAGTACCTAATAGGAATGAAGTACCTATACTACCGCCAATTAATTTCCAGACCTTCATACTTTAAAGTGCTTATAATAATTAAAGTGCTTAACATGTCTAAAGTGCTACAAACATACATTATCTTGAAGCAAAGAGTGTTCAAAGTGACAAACAGTCGTCATATAGCCTAGCATATAGCCTATCCCAGAGGATCTAAATAAAAACAACAAGGTAGGCATAACTCATCCAGTTTGGCAGCCTCCAGCCTGTTGACTGGAATTTACCCAGTAGTTCCTAGAAGTCTTCTTCACCTTCCCCCTGGCCTTCCTTCCCTTGCACTCATAAAGCACGATTTCTAGATTAAACACTGAGAGAAAACACCCTTGATGAAGGATGGGGGTTGGAGATCAAGCCAAGCTGCCGTAATACAGATATGACACACAGCCATAGCAATAAATATTAAAGGCTCCACATTGGTAATACCTGTTGCCTCCAACCCCCCAGGATCATGGTTTTGTGGGGTTAGTACCAGATTGATATTTAGAATATCCTCCAAAAATTTGGAGATCTCTGATTTAAGCATGTCCAACTTAGAGCATGTGGAAAACATCTGCATCAAATCCGCTTCCATAGCTTGACAGTGTGGACTACATATCCCCTCTGTGCCACCCCAATTGACAATCTTTGCAGGGGTAACATATAAATCAAAAATAATTTTGTAATGCAGTGCCTGAGGAGCATAGTATAGTACAGCTAAACTCCAGAGACTCATAAAAGCAAAGATCAGCAGAATTCAGCCTCTGTTGCCTCTTGCCATTGTGTTTCTCGAGGTCATCCAGTAAGCCAGAGCTGAGAATTGCTGTTCTGCTTTCCTTCTTATCTCGTTTTCAGAGCTTACAGAACATATCAAGAATGCACTTCTGAGTTCAAAGAAGACTTTATTGTTGTTAATTCTTCTAAAACCACAAGTTCGTGAGAGACAAATTAATAGATTTCAAGCACACGTTCAATGAAAACAAAATATATTTGCAATGTACACAGCAGGTTATATATATAAGATATTGAATGCAAAGCAAAACAAATACTTCACTGTGTGAGAAACTATTTACAGCTTCATCTTTCTAGGGTCTGCAAGTTGATGACTCCAGTCAACTGAGAGAAAGAGATAATCTACCCACACGGAGACTGGCAACTGGCGCCAAGTTCCAGTCCGAAGTCAGGCAGATTCGAATCTAATTCTCTGAAGCCCGTGAGCCACCCTTAGAACAGCGTTCCCCCTCCTCTCAGACCCGGGAAAACTATGCAAGCCTTTGGAGATTGGCCAGATCTCCTAGACTGCTCCTCTTCCCAAGCTTGAGCCGAAAGGAAAAACACCAGATGTACCCTCTCTTATCAGGTCTAGTCTAGTATGAGAAGAAAACAGCTTGGTTCATCTTGTGGCAAAACACAGCTTGGAAAAATACAGCTTGGATTCTCAACTGCAATGTCTAACTCCACGTTAAAGGCAATAGGCAGCTAATCTAAATATCAAATGCAATGTCTAATGTCATGTCAAAGCCAATAGGCAGCTGAGCTGAATACAAAATATAGGGGGTGATTCAGACCTTGGCGGACGGCGGAGGCCGTCCGCCAAGGTTCTGCCGCCGAATGACCGCACCGCGGTCAAAAGACCGCGGCGGCCATTCAGACATTTCCGCCGGCCCAGCAGAAATGCCCCTGCAACGAGGACGCCGGCTCAGAATTGAGCCGGCGTAGTTGCAGGGGTGCGACGGGTGCAGTTGCACCCGTCGCGTATTTCAGTGTCTGCAAAGCAGACACTGAAATACTTTGCGGGGCCCTCTTACGGGGGCCCCTGCAGTGCCCATGCCATTGGCATGGGCACTGCAGGGGCCCCAGGGGCCCCGCGGCACCCCCTACCGCCATCCTGTTCATGGCGGGTTTCCCGCCATGAACAGGATGGCGGCAGGGGGTGTCTGAATCCCCATGGCGGCGGAGCGCGCTCCACCGCCATGGAGGATTCAATGGGGCAGCGGAAAACCGGCAGGAGACCGCCGGTTTACCCTTTCTGACTGCGGCTGAACCGCCGCGGTCAGAATGCCCTCGGGAGCACCGCCAGCCTGTTGGCGGTGCTCCCGTGGTCGGTGACCCTGGCGGTCACCGGCCGCCAGGGTCAGAATGACCCCCATAATGTCTAATATCATGTCAAAGCCAATAGGCAGCTGAGCTGAATACAAAGTGTAATGTATAATATCATGTCAAAGCCAATAGGCAGCTGAGCTGAATACAAAATGTAATGTCTAATACCATGTCAAAGCCAATACGCAACTGAGCTGAATACAAAGTGTAATGTATAATATCATGTCAAAGCCAATAGGCAGCTGAGCTGAATACAAAATGTAATGTCTAATATTATGTCAAAGCCAATAGGCGGCTAAACTGAATACAGAAAGACATGGCTAATGCCATGTCAAAGCCAATAGGCGGCTAGGCTGAACAAAACATACAATGTGCTACTGGTGAACATTGAGCAACTAATATGCGCAGTGGTGAAACACAAAGTCATTGGTCAAACACAAAGAATAGCATCACAATTGCATAAATCTGACTGACTGAATGCTCCTCGGGACCTAGCAATAATTCCAACAGCAAGTTCTTCGAGAACCCAGCAGACCCACTGGTTTTCCTACCAAAATGTCATGAATTTGCAGATTTTCCAAAAGTCTCTGCAATTCAAGTCAAATCTACTGTGGAGTCAGTCAAATGATGCAAAACTGGATCCTTGATAGAGATCCCCTACTCTTAACAACCCATGCCTCACCCATCTTGACAAATAGGCATCTGAAAATATGTCTGGTAGCAATGGGGTCATGTGGACTGGGGTATACCTACTAAATCTGCCTAAACCAGCTTTTTTTCCTTGAAGTAGCCCAATTCTTAAAGGCTGCCCCAAACACTTTGAATCAAACCTTCTTGTAATAGCTAGGTTGCATGAACCTTAACAAACAACCCTTAGCCTCTAGTCCAATTAGCTACTCATAGATAAATGGTGTATACTCTTTGAGCCCTTGTCCACCATCCTTATTGTCTATGAGTAGTCTCATACATTGAAAGGCGGCGGACAGCTGATACATTTTTAAGTTCAGAAGTGTCCAACCACCCACCTCCTTGTGTAGCGACAAATACTTAATCGCCCTCCTCATTTCACTGTGTGACCAAATGAATCTAGCAATCATAGCATCAATTGTTTCAAACCGCAAACTTTCAAACTCTAATGGGATCGCACAGAAGACATAGACAACATTTGGAAAAAATAACATTTTCACCATATTGCAATGCCCCATGATAGACAGCTGTAGGTTATACCCTCTCCCAAAGTCCAGCTTTGCCTTCCCAAATATTGGGGCCAAATTAAGTTTAACTGTCTGATCTACTTTAGCACTAAAGCAAATCATCAAATAAGCTACCTGCTTGACCAACCGAACATCTTGACTGTTAATTCAGCTATTTACTACCAACTGTGTTTTATTACTATTCAGCAATTAACCTGAAAACTCCAAAATGTGGTGGCTTCCTGCACTATTGCCCGCAATGCTGCATCCTCTGGATCTGTGGTTACAACCACCACATCATCAGTATAGTAAGATTTTTGTCTCCCAGCCGAATCGTTCTACTGGTAGTATAACTGGGTTGGCCTCCAACTTATGGATAAAAGGATTGAAGTTTAATGCAAAAAGCAGTGGGGAACAACTGCACCCCTGCTGAGTTCCTCTTTCTAAATGTAGAAGCCCACACTGTTATCGCATCAATTGCAACTGGGCCACCAGGTTTATGATAGATAGCCTGAACTGCCTTGATGTAGCACATTCCAAACGACCCCATGACCTTCCGCAGATATTGCCAATTGACCCTCTCAAATGCTTTTTCTGCATCCAACAGGGCCATGGGCTTGTTTGTGACCTCACCTGCATCGAAAAGTATTATAGCCCAGCAAATATGATCAGTGGTGTCCCTCCCAGGGTTGAATTCATACTGATTAGTGGAAACTAGTTTTACGACGGGTAAGACTTTTTGCATCACTAATTATTAAGGTTATGGGTCGGTAAGATCCTGGGTCAAAGGGAACTTTTTCTTTTTTTAAGGAAACCACAACATTGACAACTGACCAAGACTCTGGAGGCCTTTGGTCCTGTTGCACTTGCAAAAAGAACTCCAACATAACCAGAAGAAGTACTGTCCAAAAGACTGTATAAAACTCTAGTGGGATTTGATCGGTCCCTGCAGCCATCCCTGATGGCAGTTCTTGAAGAGCTGCTTGTAAATCGGCAGAACAGCATTAGCCCCAAGAGACTTTTATCCTCCTGTGTATTTCTAACCAAAGCCACACAGCTCACAAATTGCTCCATATTCTGCTCCTCCCCTAGAGGTTCAGCTCGATAAAGGCTTTCATAGTAACTCCTGAAAACTTCTCTTATACTTTCAGGATCCGAGACCAGGCCACCACATTAATCTTTTAATTCACTTACATGGCCTACCGCTACCTTCTAGCTTGTATGTACTGCTAAAAGATGCCCCATCCATTCATTGTACTCATAGCATTCCAGCCATCTGGCTAGGAATCTTCCTCCTTTTTTTGTGTTATTTCATTGATCACAGACTTAGCGATTGCTATCCACTGCTGGACTACATTGGGATCAGACCCATTGGTAATGGCTGTAACAAAGAGCGCCTGTGCCTTACTGAGGTTCTGACAGAGTTCCTTATTGAGCAGTTGCCTGTGTTTCTGGCAGTTTAAACTGACGCTAAGGGTTACCCCCTGCACACCCGCTTCAAAAGCGTCCCAGATAACCCTTAATGGGCACTTCTAATATTTAATTTCAGAAACTCACAAATCCAAAAGTTCTTTCTTTGGACATAAATTGGACCACATAGAAGACCTCTCTTGAAAGACCAACTTAGACCATTCCTTGTAAGCCCTCCCAATGAGAGTTCAGTTATCAAAGGGTTATGTTCCAACATAAGTGGGAGAACCAGCTCTATTGGAGCTCCCTTAAATAAATCTGGTGTCAGAAAGCAGTAGTCCAACCGAGCCAGAGAGCCCAAGGGGCCGAATAATATAAAACCAGGATTAGACACTTTAAGCTTGGGCCAAGCATCCACCAGGCCCATCTCTATTTGAAAGCTACAAAGAGCTGTATACAAATGTGGTTTATGACCTGAATAAAGTTGCATCCCTATGAAATAACCATGGATCCATTAAAGTTAGGCTTGTAAATTGGCATGTCTTGAACATTGGCATGAAGTGTTTGAAATTGGCAAATTTGAAGCCCTGACCAGGATTGGCTACCATCAGGCCTGTAACACGAGAATTTGAATCAGGAAATTATAACCTAGAATTGCCTGTTATTATGTTGAATTTTATACAATCCAAACTACAACGCATAATTGTAGCATCAAAGCAGTAACTTTATTGTGCTGTTTAAATATCCTCTCATGTATGAGGCGGTTGCAAATTTGTATGTATACTATTTTGTGATTTTGTTGGTTCTGTGTTTTTTGTTTATTTTTGCGTATCTACTGGTATGTTATTTATGTTTTCATATATGTATGTTTCATTTAGGTTAGGGGGTTGTATTATATTTTTTTGGTTGATTCTATGTTGATTATATTATGTGTGAACTGAATGTTTAATTAGCTATAATAAATATCTAAATTGAAATATATTGTATGTTGTATATTTGAATTTAAGATTTCCATTCCTATGTTTGCTATGTTAATGGAGAGTAAACTACGTTATACTCATACCAAGCATCCACCAGGCCAATCTCTATTTGAAAGCTACAAAGAGCTGTATACAAATGTGGTTTATGACCTGAATAAAGAACAAAATTGGGGCTAGTTGCATCCCTATGAAATAACCATGGATCCATTAAAGTTAGCATCACCACATGCAATATATGGGGAGGGCCAAGCTGTGAGTTCTACTGATAAAAAATCTATAACATCCGGCTCATCTAAAACTGAACCATACAGTGAGCAGAAGATAAAAGGAAAATACCCTCAGCTATACCAACATTCTATTACAGCCCCTCACCCAGCCCCTCATGCAGAGCTATGTGACATCTAAAGTCCCATAGCTTGCTACAAGCTAGAATGGCAACCGGAATGGCAACCCCCCTGGTTTTTGTGTCCTGGGTAGTGCATGCCACCAGTGTCAAACCGAGAGTTTCGAACAAATTCCTATTAGTTCTCTCTATTTCGGCTTCCTGAAGGCAGTGGATAACTGCCTTCAGGGCTTTCAGGTCCTCTGCTACCCTTCTTCTTTTGCAGCAATCATTCAAGCCACAGATATTGATAGTAACTATGCGCAATTTAGCCATGATACTGAAATACCACTCTTAAAAGATACCCCATCATAACATTGATCATACTGCATCAGCCCCGGTCGATCACTCATGTCTCCAGTCTGGCCCATCTGCTTCCATTTGATTATCTGCTCACTTTCTCTGTCACACTCTCACCTTTCCCCACTACCACTGCTGTGACCACATCCGTACCCAGGTCCCCTTCACCACTTTCCTCTGTGACCCCTCAAATGCCCTGAAATCCATCCCCCACCCTACCCCCAAAACACTGCCCAAACCACTACCCCAGCCCCTCCCCCGACCCACCCCCACGCTCCCCCCAACTACTGCATGAAGCAGTCAGGCCAACCAGGGCCTGAATGATAGCCCACATTTATGCCCCTGCAAGTTCCCCCATAGCTCCTGTTCATCATCTCTGACTCTCGATCCATCAATAGAACCAATAAGATAGAAGAGGGAGAGCGACCAGTCACCAGGAATGGCGAGGCAAGAGCCCACCATGTGTAAGCATTAGTCCACCCATACATTTAAATGACATAAGACAACCCATTCTAACCATAGCTCAACCGATCAGGTCAAAGCATATGCCTATTAGCAAGAACAATCCCTCCTCCCCCCATTGAAAAGTAAACAGACTTAAGTGCAGTATAGCCGGGCAAAATCCAATAATAATGATCAGGATGACTACACTTAATGCGGAGAGACCAAACCGTTCAAGAACACTTTGGCCAAAATTTCAGAGGTGATAGCTCTGATTCTGCCCTTAAACTTAATTTTCAGGCTGGCAGGGGCCAGTAAGAAAGCTTTTTCCCCAGACGCTTGAAAGGGCTTGATCAACTGCCTTAGTCTCCACTTACATTCCACCGTAACTTGGCAGAAATCAAGACACACAAAGAATGAGTAACCATTAAAGCATCGCTGCGTGTCAGGGCATGCTTTCTCATATAAAGCTTGTCTGAGTGGAAATTTCCCTAAAAAGACAAGAACAGCTGGCCAGTATTTCTCGTTTGTTCCTTAATTATGGCTGTGCTTTTTTCAGGTGGGTGTGGGTGGAAATCTTTGCACTGTCTGTGCCTCCGATTACCAGTACTAGGACACTAGCTCTGGGAAGGCACCTTTGAGAAGATCTATCATAAATGCTCATCTTCCACATTATGTCAGGGAGTTGCCCCTCCTAAGTTTCCACCTGTTCTCAGAGGTCCCCCACATCATCTTCTACCAATGCTGTTCTCTCCTCAATAACACTGACTTTCTCCCTGATCTCTGCACAGATCTTTGATACTCTCTTTAAAGCACCTTACCTATCCCTCCAACTCTTCTGTCTGAAGTTCTTTGATTTACCATAAATGATTTGCAGCATAGTCACTGGTTTCAGCAACGGAATCAATATGACTAATTCCTTTAGATACCAATGAGCTCTCAGGCCCGCCCTCCTGATACAGGAGTTGTGTAGCTGAGGAGTCCCATTTCATATTGGTTACCTCTTTGCCATCTTTATCTCTCATTGCCGCAGGAGCCATTGATTTCATTTTTAACCTCTTTTGTTGTTTCCACCACTTTTCTGTGGCTTCCGGTGCTGTAGAAAGGCTACTATTGCTTTCCACAGACTGGCAGGCACCAGCTTCGTCCTCACTTGGACTGGGGCTAAAGCTGGCTGTTCCATAGAGAAACCCAGGGATGCACTATTAAATTGAATAATGCTATATTTGGTGGGGAAACACATAATAGTTTTATTTTTGGACTCTGTCATTTTTATTGAAAGCCCAATTCAGTGGTAAAGTCAGACGTTTAAAAGATATTAGGGAAGAGGTACTTTTGGAAAGTTATTTTTTTCTTGCCTAATGACTCTGGAAGCTAATTTGAATTAGTCATTAAGCTGCAGATTTCTGGGAGCTCAAACCCTGGATGAGGTGTAAAACCTGCTCCCAGAGAAGTGATAAATGCCTGGGTCACATCTTAAATTTGGGTACAGAGGGGCACCAATGAATTGTTTGTGGTGAATAGGGCACACAGGAACTGCTGCAAAAGTGGGTAGGGTTACCCACAAGCTAGGGCAAGGTGTAAATGTACACCCCTAACTACCTCCTTCATAACTCTCAGGACCTGTGGAAGAACAAATTAAGTACTGCACCTGTGAGGTGGCCTGAAAGGCCGGATTTGCCTCCACTTCTACCCAGAAAAAAGAAGTGTACTGCAAGGTTTAGTTGGCTAACCTGTTAAGCTACAGGTACACAACAAGATGCCAGAAGGCTTTTCCTGAGTCTATGTACTCTGTGCCATAGATACCAGGGGTTGAGCTCAGGTTTCAATTACCAAAACCTTTATTGGACCAAACAAGATAGTGACATTATTACTTGTAGTGGATTACAATCCACCCCAACTTATACTCCACTTTCTCACAACCATCTTCTATTTGGTGTACATAAAACAAAGTTGTTATTTTTTAAACTTTTATTTTTTAGTCCTCATAATGATGTCACCATTAAGCTTTAACTAAGATACCGCCAACCTCATGAGCTCATGAAAGACACATCCCTCTAGGTCATGGGATGGGATAAATTCCCAGCCTAGCTAGTCAGGGGCGACTAGTCATTGGACCAGAGAGCATCTTGAACTCATCAAAACTTCAGGAGGTCAGAGAACCCTTTACCATTCCTCTTTACTTCTCTTTTGTCTACTTCTCTAAAGAAAAGGAGATATATTTTCCATGCATGCCAACTAGGTGCGTAGGTTTGAACCCAGCTTTGACAAATTTCTCTCCTTGCAAGTAGTATCAGGTAAAACACCAGGCCTCTATGGAGTGGGTTGGGGGGGCAACCAATTTTCTGAGGCAAAATCCCAAACATAATTAAATGGGGATCCTCAATTATAAGGTCCAAGAAATTGGAGATTTTCTTACCCACCGCAGCCCAAAATCCTTATAGTTGTGGACAAGATGCAAACATATGGACGTCATCCGCCTCGCTGCTCCCACACCACTTACAATCGGAGATTGCACTTCCTCTTATCTTTGCCAATTTTAGGGGGGTCTAATAAGCGGCTAAAACAATGATTTCTTCTTAAGGTGGCATATTTAACCACTGAATATAATGTAGCAAAAGACACTTGTAATAACTGCTCCAGCTCCTCGTCCGGCAGGTATCCACTCCCCCTGGAATACAATGTCTGCATTGAGTTCTCCACTGGTACCATTGTGTGACTTCCTTCATTATGGCCCGAGCGTCTGTAGATCTAACTCCATTTGAATTGGTTTAGGACCCTGACCCCCCAGCTCTTAAGCCACCAATTCACCTGGAAAATGTAAAATCTAGCTGTAGTCCCCTCAGTCCTATTTCTCCAAAACTCCCAGGTCAACCTTTGTCCATCATTAACTAGCTGACCCCATTTAATAGCTGCACTTGGTTTTAGAGGCAAAACTAAACAATCCAGTGAACACTCCAGCGTCCCTGGAGAGTCCCAGATGGGAGCTAACTTACTATGAAAACCAATGCATAGGAGGGATCGTATGTCGTACCAAGTGATGGCAGCTGCCCGTAAGTACTTCAATCTAACTTTCTTGAATAATTGTGGTGCCCCGAATTTGTAGGAGAAGCCATCCACACGTGAACCTCCCAGCATTGCCCTACACATGGCCCCCAATAACGACTTATCTGGAGTCAATAACAACACACTATTATTCTTTAGCTGGTAGGCTCAACAGTAAACCTGCAAGTCATGAAGGGCCAATCCTCCGACACCAACCCTCCTCCTCAGTTTTTTCCAAGATAGGTGAATGTCTTTACTGGCTCAGATAAATGAGGCTATCTTCCCTTGCAGATTTTAAATAAACTTTTTTATAGAAGTTCAGGGGCATGTTATCAAATAGAAAAGTGATTTTTGGCAAGATAAGCATCTTCACTAAATTGACACACCCATATATAGTAAGTGGCAGATTACCCCATTTCTTCAGAAGAACCCTGACCTCACTAGCCACCTTCTCCAGGTTTCTATCTGCTGACTTTCCCACATCCTGCGTTATTCAAATGCCTAAATACCTCATATCTGAGACCCTTCTAGGATCCTCACTATTTTGATTCCATGTCATTATCGCTGTTTTTTGTTAGTTTACCTCATAGCCTTAAACTCATTATCTCTTGGCCAGCCAGCTTTGAGAAGACCATAATTTCCTATACGAATCTCCTACCACGAAAGGCTTTATCTGCTCATTTAATCTAGACTCTCTACAAAAGGCTCAATGTAAGATCGAAGAGGACTGGTGAGAGGGGATAGCCTTGTCTAGTCCCTCTTTCTATCTTCACTTCAGAGGACAGGCTACCATTTACGAGAATTTTTGCAGTTGGTGCACAATAGATCCTTGCCAACACATTAATTTAGGACTTGCCTATTCCAAAATGGGCTAATACCGTCATGAGATATTGTCAATTCACTCGGTTGAACACCTTAGCGGCATCCACCGTCACTATTGCTAGTGGTATATCCAGTATTGTGGCCAGATTAATGGAGCAAATTAAGGTGTGGCTAAGATGTCTCATATTCCTACCAGGCAAGGATCCCCTTTAACCTTGATGCACCAGATGGCCTTCAACTTTATTTAGGCCCTCTGCTAGAATACTAGTAAAGACTTTGTAATCGCAATTGAGTAGCGATATTGGGCGATAAGAATGACACTGTAGGGGATTCTTGCCTGGCTTCAAAATTAATGTGAGTACCGCATCATTCCAAGAGGTCGGGATAGGACCACCCT
The DNA here is from genome assembly GCF_031143425.1 of Pleurodeles waltl. NCBI lineage: Eukaryota > Metazoa > Chordata > Amphibia > Caudata > Salamandridae > Pleurodeles > Pleurodeles waltl. The sequence continues at coordinate 497,219,029 of NC_090442.1, read as the reverse complement.
CCAGCAAAATGGCATTGAACAGCTGTACCCAAACTAGGATAATAACCTCCTCCATTCCACAGTAAAGTTCACTGGGGATCCAGTCGGGTCCTGGCGTTTTCCCTTTCTTTGCCTTTCTAATAGCAACTAAGATCTCGCTACCAGATATCTCCTGACAAAATAATTGATTTTGCTCTATAGATAATCCCGGGAGATGCTTCTGCCCAAGCTATGCTTCTACTGACCCTAAATCTGGCTCCAGATTTTCTCTATATAATTCCTGAAAAAAGGATTTAAAAAGCATCTGTTATCTTAGAGTTATCTTCTACCACCAGCCCTGTGTCACCACACATACTCTTCTTGATGTTGTTCTGACGTTTTTCCAATCTGGTTTTCCATGCCAACAGCTTACTGCAAGTTTTCCCATGTATTATATCACGTGCTCTACTAACTTCCCACTGCTGTGACACCTTTTCCTCCATCATGACCCTGAACTTTAACCGTACGTCTTGTAGCTCCTCCAACATTTCCACCCTTCCTGACTCGTTTAGTGTGTTGGTCATTAGCACCTCTTCCAATCTCACAATCTTCCCCTCCAATTGGGCCTGTTGTGATTTCTCCTGCCTTACCCAATAGGCCTCTAAACTAGTTATTGTCCCCCTTAACCAAGCCTTATATGTATCCCATATTACATGTATCGGGGCAGACACCTTGTTCCAGCAAAAAAACTCCTTAGATTGATGTAATATCATATCAACTATTTCTGGCTGTACCGACATCCTTCTATCAATTGTCCATTTCCTTTCCTCTCATACATTCTACTGCTCGATTTTTAACAACAAAACTGAGTGGTCTGATAAATGGATTGGCGGATGATCTAATCGGATAACTCTCTCCATCTCCTTTCTTTCCATGAAGTGTATTCTCTGTAGTTCCCTCTCAATCTCCGTAAAGCATCACATAGATCAAAATTTTCCATCATGTCTAACAGATAAGCTCTCATCTTTTGGGAATGAATTTGGATTCTATCAGAGGACCTGTCTAGAGTATTATCTAATAAGACATTGAAGTCCTCCCCCAAAAAATAGGAGCTTTAAAAAGAATAAGGTTTGCAAAGAGCTGAGATAACGAGGTTGTATCATCTACACTTGGGCCATAGTAGCTTACTAGAGTGTACACAGAGTCGTAGACCTTTATCTCTGAAATTATCCATCACCCTCCTTCATCCACCTTATACCGAACTAGACTCATCCCTAAATTTACTTTTAATACCAGGGCAACTCCTTTGGTGTAATATGCTTGGTCTGTTGCTACTATGATCTCCACCTATCATTGCTTTGAGAAAATATCCTTACACTCCTGTCTCAAGAGATGTGTCTCTTGAAGCATAAGTATCTGGGCGTTACTTTCTTTTAAATGTTGTAAGACTATTTGTCGCCTTTTAGCTACCTGAAGCCCATTTACATTCCAACAGAGAATCGCCCATGTTTTCGTCGTATTTCTCTCACCCAAACCAATTCCTCCTATTTCAATTCCTGCTGTGCCCTAAACCAATAGATCTAGTTGGTTCTTCTATCTGACTACTAAACACTTGATCATAATTGAGGACATCTATTTTTTTCTTCTGCTCCCTACCACAAGTGTCCCACCTTTGGAACCCTCCTGTCTATCGCTAGCCATTTCCGAATGCCCATTTCACCTGATCCTAAGGAAAAGCATCACCACACCTTCACACTTAAGTTCTGCTTGGGGGCCCCTCCTTCTTTATCTAAGTCCGCTGATTCAGAGACGTTGTGCATCTTATTTTGCTACATAACCTTCATAATAGCTAGAAACTTAAATTGTGCCTTGGCACCCAGCTTCTTTAGGTCGTCCAGTCTTTTCTCCATCTCCCACTGTCTGTCTGCTGTCTCTTTGGAGATATCAGATCTGATTCTAAAAAATGTCTCTAGTGCTTGCAGTGAGCCTCATTTTAGGGCTAGGCCCAATATTTTCTCTTTCACTGAATATGAAAGAAAATTTACCAAGATCTTGCGAGGGCTCTTCCGGCCAGTGTGTTGTTTAAAAGTGTCTCTATGAACTCGCTGGATTTCTCCTTCAAGATTGTCCATCTTGCGGGAAAGAATTCCTCAGTAGGTTGACTTCAAATGTTTTAATATCCTTCCCTTACAACTCTTCTTTCACCCCCAGGATTCTGACATTATTTCTTCTACCATTTTTTTTCTATTCTTTCGAGTCTTGTCTTTAGGTGCATCACCTTCTGAGCATTTTCTTGCACCTCAGTTTGAAGGACCTGAAACCCCTCTTCTAAATCCTGACTACGCTGGGTTAAATTCTAGATTTTGGCTTCTAAGCAAAGCAAGAAATCTAAATCCCCTTCTGGTATGCCTCTGAAATTGCAAAGCGCTCTTTAATCTCTTTAGATAGTTGACCGAGGGTCTGCTGCACCAGGTTCTACCCGCTGGACCCACTATTCTGTATACTTATGTCTTCCGTCCCTTGGGGCTCAGACTGAATCCTACTCTCTCCCGTATGAATTAATCTATCTGCTAAATAATGAACGCCCACCGCCAAACCTGCGAATCTGTTGTGCGTTGTTAGTATTGTTATCACTGGCGAGGCAACAGTGGTAGAAAAATCTGGGGAATCAGTTCTCTCAATTTCCATGTCTCTCGCTTCATAACCGCACTCTTTTGTTTGCTTCTGCTTTACCTTATCCTCTCTAGAGAAGTCACTCATATCAGTTCGAATTTTAAAGTAGGTTTTAAATAAGGAGTAATTTTCTGAGGGTTTTTGATTAAAGACACCTTTTCCTTAGTTCAGAGACTCTCTACTGCTGTTTTCGCCTAGGAGTTTTTGGAATGGGGAGCCTTCACTAACGAGTACTTCGTCCGGGGTTTAATCATTCTTACAGGGGACCTTACTTTCATTTCTTCTGAGCCAGTACTGTCTTTTCCACCACTCTCCTGTATGTTGTGAGGCCTAAAGGATCTTAAAGAGTATCTTTCAGCACAACTCTGCTTCATGGAAGGTGCTTTTCTAGCTTATTGGACCCCAGAATCGTCCCGTCCCTTGAACCAGCTCACCGACTAGGCATTGATCCACATTCTCCATTAACAGAAGGAGCTGCCCACTCCCTTTGTCTGCCTTGTACCCCTCTGCCATCAATCTTCACCTTTATCCCAGGACTTATCTCTCCTTCAAGCCGAACGTTCTGCCTTGTACCGACTCTGCCACCTTCTCCCCTGCTGTGACTTCCTATTCGGCAGCCTCCATCACGCAGGCGCGCTTCTCCCGAAGCGTGCCGGCTGCCACAACCCAACAGGCGGCACCTGTGGCCACCATCTGTGATCTGCACTCCCAAATCAGTGGTAAGAGGAGGGGGTGGAGCCGTGCCCCTGCGCCACTCACAAGGTGACGCAAGTGGCGCTCATCATCCTGCAGTGTGGACTTCCCTCGGCGGGCTTCCTGACCAGCCACCCGCCTGCCGTCATGTTACTGTCCCTGTTCTTCTCCCAAAGTTGTTATCATTGAAACAGTTGTCTGTGATGGCACATGAAGCAGAAGTGTAAATGCACACAGAGAAAGAGATGCCTTCCTTTCTATCATACAAACACAAATAATGAACCAGAAACAAGCATCATGGGACTGGTTTCAGGGTATCTCCCATCATCAGCCAGGCTAGCTTGAATCCAGTTGCATAGTGAGCCCGGGACCCATATCTGACCATACCTGGCGCATGTAGGGCAACAAAAGTAAGCAAACACAGATAATGGATGGAATGTGAAACAATTCAAACATTCACCCCAGTCACAAATCTGGGTTTGATCCATCAATTCTTTTGCTCACAGTGGCACCCCAGTTTGGAACCAGCAATATGCAATCAGTCTAGACCCTGTTCCCTATGGGAACAGTACAGCCCAACAGCTAGACCAGATCCTCCCTTGACCGGAAACAAGCATCCTGGGAACGGTTTCAGGGTATCACCCTTCATCAGCCAGGCTAGCTTTAATTCAGTGACAGAGTGAGCTCGGGACCCACGTCTGGGCATACCTGCCACACTTAATGCAACAAAAGCGAACAAACACAAATGATGGTGTGTATCCCAGTCACAGATGGGGATGAATGCTTGACTTGTTCTGCATTACGACCATTGTCTGTTGCTTTTGCATTCCTTTCAATCATGTCATAATCATTATCATACGGGCAGATGAAAGTATGGGCATAAGAATGCTTAAATCTATGATTAGAAGTTTGTGGTTAAATGTTGATCCCTGTGCAGACATGTTTCCACAGGGAACTTGCAGTTGTCCCCTCATCATTCCAGCAGGTCAATCCTGCTGAAATCTACCAGGGGAGAAGGCCCTAGGCAAAGGCAAAACACCCAATTTGTTTGTGATAGATACCAATTCTTCATTTCTATTTTACAAGCTCAGAGTAAGCTGAAATCGCATCCCAAGTTAATAGTATTAGCCAGCTGTGGTAAATACACCACCCTGTGGCACCCATCTTGGAATCAAAGATAAGAGTTGAGACTGCTGAAATGCCCCTGTCTCTGAAAACTGAGGTGTGTATTTCATTTGGTAAACATGTTGTGGCAGATGTCCAAACCCAAGATAATTTCTATTTGTTATCATTACAGTTTCTTGACCTTGGAGCTGGTAAAAGTAATTCCCTGTACTTCAAGCATTGTTTTGTGTAAAAATCTCACTGGCTGTTTGGTTACTAGTTACCTGAAGCTCCCTCCTGATGCAAAAGAGAGGTGACTTACGGCGAGAATAACATTCAAAAGAAGACATCTGTAAGCATTTTATAGAAATAACATTTCAATATTATGTTAGCCCCAATGGCTGCTTATCATGTGCTATGTGCACTATTTATAAAGGATTCGTTGGAGTACAAAAACATGCCCGCAAAGCATTTCTTTCTTGCAGCTCCTTGACAAGCAAGCTGAAGGGCCGAGATATATTCGGGACCTCTGATATAACAGACAGTAGATATGTCCTGTGAAATCCAAGGGTTTGTACTATTTACTGTCGAGAGATGCAACGGGTGCTGAACTGGAATAACTACAATTTATGACAATGAGCCGAGGCAAGAAAGGATCAGGGATACAGGAATGTAAATCAAGGCTTCCCAGATGGGGCATAAAATATAACCGCTTTTATCATACTTGTCAGTGACAAAACTGTAATACGTGCATAAATCTACTGAGTTTCTCTGCGTTTTATTGAATGACCATGCACCCCAGTAAAAATGCACATCTAAATTCTTTAGCTTTGCACACACATATAAAGATGCCTTCATACGCCAGCTTGCGCACAAAGAAAGCAAATAATAAATGCATACAGCTGCACCACGGATCATTCTTTGAGTGATTTGACATAACATGAAGCTTCTTGCCACCCTACAGTACTGGTCGCCACTAATTTCCAGTCCTCCTCGTATTCAAGTCACATATCCCCATTAATTCTTCACAAGGTAACTTAGCACATGTCCCATGCATTTTAAATCCTTACCAAAGTGGAGACTTTTTTACCCCCGAAACCATACAATCGCAATTTAGTGACATATTATCACAAACTCTATGGATTTAACATTGGTCAGATTCAAACGAAACTCCCACGGATTTAATAACATTCGGAGAGTAAAAGGGGGTCCAGAGAGCTAGAGCACATGATGGACACACTCCGGTGAGGCTTTTGCGGTCAGATTAAACTATCCTGCATGATCCACAAGTAGGTGATGCTAAATTTGCTGGAATTTGCCACTGCACGATAGAGTCTGCCCGCGTCCTAACACGCTGAAAATTGTACAACAGGATCATCTTTGAATGGCATAAACACAGCTTGCACAGACAAGGCAGTCGTGGGCCTCATGGCTGGGACACTGGAGCCTTGGATCTGACTCCTCCCGCTTTCAGAGGATGGCTTGTCCTGTGAGCAGGTGCAGTGAGCGGTATTTCCAGCGCAGCTTTGCCTGTGCATTACCATTAGGCCCCGCAGTGCTGGATTACCATATCATGGCCTGGGAGGCTGTGCTGGCCGTGTGCAGACATAGAGTGACGGCAAGAGCCTGGTGATTGGCAGGGGGCCACAGTATAGAAACAGCTACATTGTGACCTCCAGGCGGGGCCTTAAATCACCTACACTAAGGGTGTATGGACCGGCAGGGGGCACCCCGTGCCCATCATAGTGACACATCCAACCTGACCTCTCTCCACACCAGAAGAAAATAAGGGCCACATGTATGAACATTTGGAATTGCGATTTCCTAATTGCGATTCAATGCGAATCACAATTAGGAAACCGCAATTCCAAAAGTAAGAAACTCCATTGAGTTTCTTTTGCAATTCCTGTGGGTCGCAAATAGACCTACCTCATTAATATTGATGAGGTAGGTCTCAATTTGAGACCCACTGGGAATCCAAAAAATCACAGGGATGGGTGCCTGCTGGTGTCAGCAGACCACCATGTCTGTGATTGCTTTTAAATAAAGCAAGCTATGTTTTTAAATGCAGCCCATTTTCCTTAAAGGTAAATAGGCTGCATTTAAAGAGAAAGAAAGGAAACGTTTCAGTTTCTTTTTTTAAGCGTTGGTAGTGGTCCGAGGGACGACTGCCTACTTTTAAAAAAATTTTTTGCATCCATTCACAAAGGGGAAGGGGTCCCTTGGAGACCCCTTGCCCTTTGCAAATGGGTTAGCACGACTTTGAAATGGGTGCTAACTGCAATTGTTTTGTGACCGCATTCATGGTCACAAAACAATCATACATACTATAGAGATTTGGTATTTGGAATGGACGCCCTGAACATGCTCCTTCCTAATACCGAATCGCAAAGCCCAAATTGCGATTTGGTAACAAGTTACCGAATTGCAGTTTGGGCTTTGTACATCCCAAAAAGCATTTTTCTAGTTGTAAATGGGCCGATTCGAATGTGGCTCTAAGTGTTGGAACTCAAGTCTGCTTGTACCCCTCCAGTTCATTGGTGGCCATTCGAGCGGAAGGCAAACCTCGCTGCAGGCCTCCTAGATGTTGCGGGCTTTGGCCTGGGGCACCATTGACAAAGATAAAGTTTAACGCCAACTGCAAAGGAGCTAGGGCTGGATATGAGGCTCATGAATGTCACGGACAAAGAGCTGCCTTTGTACTTAGACATTTTCTGAGAAAATACACCAGCCAGGTGCAGACAAGGTCCAGGTGTAGCTAACTGGTCAGCTATGCTCTTCAGGAAAGATGGCTTTGTGCAGCATTTGTGTCCCTGGAGATGAACAAGATGTAAGCCAACTGACTCTTGTAGTTCACTTCTAGGTTAGGGTACACGTGGGAGAAGGCACAGCCCTCAGGATTCTGCTCACAGGTTGCAAAAGTAGGTGAGTCTGTCATCTATCGTCCACAGGTCTGGTAGTGTTCTGAAGAGAGGACAGGGGTGCCACATTTATGCCCAGTGCCAGCCTATTGGTGGGGGAAGGTCCTTGCCACTCCCTAACAAATAGGGTAAAAGCTCCCACTTTTGCAGCACTTCCAGTGTGTTTTACTGTAAACTATCCAACAGTGCCCATCTCTACCAAAAACCAAGATGGCATAACCTTTCCCTATACAGAGCTCTCTCTGCCCAGCTAAGGGTGTAGCCATGATAAAAAACAAAATGTCCATTCTGGTCACTCCAAATCAGTTCTGGGGGCAGTTCCTTTCCAACTGGGATTGGTACCTGGCTGGCTAATGGGACAATAGAGGCGGCAGGACCAGGTGTGAGCTACATCTGCCTGTGGCAGTGTAGGTATCCTTTGAAGTTAGATAAGTTCCTAGACATTGCTCTGCTGTCCAACTTGCCAGGAGAAGGTCAACCCCTCTCTCCTTGAGTGAGCTCTGGGAGACACTCCATAGCTAAGGAAGGTTTCATTCAGCTGCTGGGTAACAGTGAATTCTGGCAGAAAGGCGCATTTGTGACTCAAGCTGGCGAAGTACAACTTCATAACAGTGTCATTTTCAAAATAGTAATACAAATACCATTAAGCTGGATTTGAATAACTACTATAACTCCCAGAATCATTTTTGTAGCTACTCCTGAATTGAAATTAAGCATTATAAGGTGTTATGATGTACCCAGTACTTTCCTAGCCTTGCCACAGTGAAAAAGGATGCTGGAATTTTTTCACTGCCAGGACATGTAAAACATAAAATATACATGTTTCAAATGTTTAAACTTCATTGACCCTGCTCTACGAGCATTTAGGAACTACCTTTGGGTTGATTTGTATGTATTAAAAAGAAAGGTGTAGGCCTCGCAAAAAGTTTTTAATGGCGGTTTTAAATCAGCCTTCCCAGCCTGCAGGGGCAGGCATGGACTCATGCTTTGCGTCATCACTTTAGTGGTGGCACAATATTATGATAGTGCGCTGGTGGCATTTAACTTACAGGCTCTGGGTACACTTTTATACTATATAATAGGGGCTCATAGGTAGGTTAAATATGACAATCAGTAGATGACATGCTTTAGGGTCACTGCATATGCACAAATTGCAAGAGCAAAGAAGCGCAAAGGTTCTTTGTTCACCCTCCATGCCTCTCTAGCAGCACCCTTTAATGCCAGTGACACATGAACCAAAAGAGATTTCCCAGCTGTCCAACCGGGGCCTATGTAAATGGGTGAGATTTTGTGAAAAGGCACAACATATATTTGTGTGCACGTTTGTTTGGGACACACCTGGCACTCTCCTAGACACATTTCTATATTATCCACTTCAGGGCACTCTTAGAGCTTGGCCTGACACCTGTCATGCACTAGAGAAGCTACGCCTAGCAACCTCCACCAAACAATTATTTTCCAAACTATATTGCACAGCAATAGAAGATACCCCTGTGCTGGAGCGCTCCACTAGGTCTAGTTGGGAGGAGGAGATGGGCCGAGGTGTATCAGAGGTGATGTGGAAATTCCGTTGCACCCAAACAGGCATAATGTCCTTAAGTAGTAGAATACGTACCATCCACTACAAATCTTTGCAACAGACGTACACACTCCAAAACAATAATGAAGGTTTGGCATTCAAGATGATTGAACTGTACTTTATGTGGCCAATCAGGAGCAGATTCCCTTCATCTATATGCTCCTGTGGTAGAATGCAGTTATACTGGCATGAAGTTCTTACTTGCTTAACGGCTATGGTAACTGCCCCTTGTCTTGAGCATTGCGGTATTTGGGTGGATGTAATAGATCCCTGCTCCACTCAGACAATTCACAACCTTGGCACTGTTGTTGGCCAAGAGACTTGTTGATTGCTGTTGGGGGAGAGGAAAATCCCCAAATAGTGGATTGACTATACTGTAATGAGCAATTTGAGCCTCACGCTGAACTCATGACACCTGCATCCAGGCCCAGAGACATTTGGAGCCCACTGAATACTTTTTTGTGTATCATCCGCTCCCCCCTCATTTTTACCACCGTCCCCATACTGCATCAATACCAGGGGCTCATCTGTGGACAAATTCAGCCTCACCCGTATATCCTGGAGAGACACTGGGAAGAAAACATGTCTATTGACACCTGGGCTTTGTCACAAGCACACTATCTAAGGTAATTGTAATTGTAAGTTACAAAACATCGTTATTGAGTCAATGTAATAGCTGTTTTGATGCAGATATGTCTCATAATATATGTATTGTGATATGACTGGTCAATTGTACAACATGTGGTTTATGGCATATTGCTACTATTCTGTTCTTGTGCTACATTGTGGCCTTTTGCTCTTTTTAACCATGTGGACATATAAATATTCCCAATTTAATGAGTTGAAGTAAGGGAGAATTGATGTTAAAACCTCAGATAATGTGTCTATTATTAATTCATTCACATTAACTAGACATAAAATGGTCTATGGAGTGGTCTTCACTTGTCACTCAATTACTCTTTTTACTCTATTGAAAGAGACACTTGTAAATGCAGAACTGCTAGTAATGATCCATCATGGAATCAGAGAAGTTACACTCTCTGATATTAGGCAAGCACATCCCCAGAGTGAGAAATCAGACACAGTAATGATCACAGTACATGTTCCACTGGTATAAAGTCTATCTGATTTCTAATGATTGCATTAATGTAATTAGCTGGGAAATTGCCGAATTACGGAAATATATGAACAAAGAGGATTTCACTCTGTTTCTACATGCCCATATAATGTGTTTACAGGAGACTAGAATGCACTTGAATGTTGCATGATTTTAATTGAGATAGTTACCAAGTATACAAGATAAATGCCAATGTTAGCACAATGGTGCTCTGGTATGGACTGGTGTGCAGGACAAAATAAACCAATCTACAAGGCCTGTGGCTGCCCTAAAAAAATCCTGAAAATCTGGGCTAAGTGGCGTGAATGCTATGGTTTATCTACCAACTTGGATGATGCAACAGATAATGATGATTGATTTGTTTGGGTTAGTGGGGATGGGGCTGTGGGATGAGAAGAAGACTGAAATTGACTGCGGATTATTGTATATTTTTGTAATTCCCTTGGTATGGTATCATGCTTTCTTTGATTCAGAATTGAAAGCTCAATAAAAATTTGTTTTTTTCTTTAAAAAAGTTAGCCTTAGACACAAAGTTCATTCACCAGGTGGCCTATCAAGTCCCCTTAATAAAGGCCACAGGAATGATGAAGAATTAACAATCGATCAACAGAAGCTCGTGTCATTGCCAATTGTACCCACTTCTAAGTCCAATTCTAGCAATATACATCTGTTACAAGCTAATGTTCACATATCTGCTGGGAGAACACATTATGAGCTGTGTAAAGTCACTGAAAACTATATTGGACTTGCACAAACAGTATCTATTGCATAAATTGTGTTTAATTTATGACTTTGCCACCATGAGTGTGGAGGTCTATAGATTGCCACACTTGCAATGAGGCCCTTTGTGTTTTAACTAGTTTTACATCCCTGTACAGGTTGTTTTCATATGTGCACTTGGGGAGGGTTGGTGTTTTTACAACATAGATTTGATAAAAGGGAAAAAAATAATGTTAGCAACTTTTTCAAACATAAAAAAGCAACATTTTATTTTTTGAGTTGTGTTTTTCATCGGTGTACAATTTTGGAAGAAGACAATATGTTTGAAGAAAAAATTCTGAATCACTGGATTGCTTTTCTGTATTTCCATTCAGTTCCTTCAGGGATTGAATTTGTTTTTTTTAATTCACTTTCCGTATAATATGGTTAATGGAATGTAATTTCTGGAATGTTGAAGAATGTAACACCAAAAATGGATTGCTTTTTTTTTGATGGGTTGTTTGGATTTGATGAGATCTCTCTGGATTGTTGGATTACTTGAGATTCTTGGTAATAGTTTACCTAAAATCAGCATCACATGCCAAATGTTGTAATGGTGTCTGTAAGTGTAGTCGCATAAAAATCTAATTTCAGGACTCATGTTATGTGTCAATTTGTAAATATATGGTCCTTCCCAGCTGGATTTTGTGAACAGTTATGTTACACTAGCTCTTTTGTAAGCGTTGGCAGGTAGAGATTGAAATTGCTAACACTGCCATGATGCCCTGTTTTTGTAAGTCTAAACATAACAACGTTGTGATTTTGACCATTCTTAATTGTCTGACATATCACAAGTGATGTTCATTTCACATGGAGTGAGGAATCTACATACAATGTTCTACTCTGAGACATTTCTGCCTACTTTGCTTTATGTTGTCCTGGTCTCCTCAACTGAAACAATTGATGGAATGAGTGATACTATACCAAGGGCCAGATTTAACAGAAAATGATGGTGCATGACGCTCCCAAATCTGGCGCAGTGCACCATCATTTTCAAAATGCAGGAATGCGCTGAATTTACTGGAATACGATGCACCTCTGGGGTTTCCCCTTGCACCAGAGCTAAATTTGCTGCTGTGAGGTAACGCAACTACCCTTGCACCATAGTGCAAGGATGACTGTGTGGAGGGTGAGATTGTTTTTTTGCAGGAAGGAAAACCTTCCTGCATAAAAACAATCTTGAATGTCGATTTGAAAAAATAAGGAGAAATTAAAGCATTTCTCCTCACTGCGGCATGCTAACGCCACCCCTGCACACCCATTGCACGCCCCTTCCACGCAAAGTGCTAAGTGTGAAGGGGCCATACTAACAATCTGGTCTTAAGCCAAAACGCCAACATGTAAATATGGCACAGGGCATTGCACCACCGGAGCGTCACGATACTTGAGGCTCCGGTGGCACTAGGGGCTCATAAATATGCCCCCAAGTGCGTGGGCCAGATATTTGCAGGTCATGAAGCTAAAACAGCAGATGAGAAGTTGCAGGTGGCCCATTGACTCTGCACTGCTCACATGATGCCTAATGCTAAATATACACTCCAGTGTGATTGCATGTTTCGTACTCAGCTAGGCCTTGGAATGGTCAAATACACATGTACACTCTCCCCACATTCCAAAAAACACCTAAGGACATCTAATGAGCTGCTTAATTAAAGTATTTGTATTTAACATCCACAAATTTAACGTCAACAAGTTTTATACCACTGAAACATATCGCAATGGTAATCTCCACCTATTTTGTCTTCTTCTATGTTTCTACTTACTGCATCACAAAAGATTAAGACACAGATACCACACTTCCACCAATAACAATGTTCTCTATTTCACAACAGGTATAACTGGCAGAGTACCTGCCCAGAGCTTGGACACAGAAGAGATACCCAGTCGACCCCAGGGCCAAGCCTTGAGGGATGATAGCACTCTTGGTGATCTGGATGAGAATGACAGTGCCGGTCCATTTTGTTAGCCTGGGTATACGGCAACAATGAGTCTCACTAGCAAAGTTTACGACCAACATGTGCCCCCTGTGCTAGATCCTGATGGGACAATTACCACCCCAGTGACAGAGGAGCCAGGAACCAGTGGGAGTGGGCACCCTACGCCAAGGGCACAGGTTTGTGGTGGGAGGGGTTGTGGGAGGGTAATTGTGGGCTGGCAGAGTGATGCCAGTAGGGCCACTCACACCCAGGACACCATCAGCCAAGTCCTGTGAACCTATCATGAGTCCCAAGGTGTGATGCACCAGGTACTCACTGAAATCTGGGAGATGAAGCAGCTGCAGAGGGACATACATCATCAGATGGAGGCCCAGAACTCTGGGCTCCCTAATTGGGGTGTTGCTTGACATTCACACCCACCTGTGCAGGGCTTTACCAGCACATCTACCCCTTCCTGTGATCCAAATACATCAGGGCCATCAACATCTGCTGCAGCCACAGTAAGGGAGGCCCTGCCAGAGGACGACACACCTGCAGACACCCCTGTCCCTGGAGCTGTTGACCCTCTTCCCCACTGGCAAGTAGGGATGTCCTGCAAATTACCATTAGATTAGGATGACAAGACTTCCGCCACCACCAGGAAGAAACCTTGAAATCAAAGTCCAGTATTTGTAACACATTCACTCTGTGGACTATTTTTGGACACATCTATGTTTCTGATGGCAGTAGTATTTTAGACATTGGACTCCAAACAATTTGCAACTACAGCTATGGTTTCATTAATCATGATTGACTTCTTCACTTTTCAGTTTCCTTGTTTGTTTTTCACAATGTTTCTTTTCTCCTTGTTCACTAAAATAAATCCACTAGCTTTAAACACATTGCCTACTGTGGTATATCTCACATCTAGCAATATATTTATCTTCTTCCATATGAACTTTACAATGCCATTAATATCTGTTTGTGCAAGCATGGAAATGTTCGAGATACACAATGTTTATCTCAGAATCACAACCATGTCTCATTAAAACATACATACAAGTGTGTTCTCATATATTATCTTTAGTACATTGCACCAACAATAGCCTGCTATTATGTCAGACACATAGCAAATCATACAACACCAATAATTTGTTCCCGTGGCTGCAATTTAATTTGCAGACCTTAACAACTTGGATGGAGGGGATACATCTCACAATTTCCTATTGAATGGGCAAAATAAAATTGGACTATGTGGTCAGCTGGAGTCATATCGCCTATCGCACAAAAATAATTCCTAATCAATAACTCCAGTAGACAAACACATGGCAGCACTACATTTTCTGATCACAGGATCATTCCAATGCATATTTCTTTTAGATGGTGGAATGTCACAAACAAATATCTATGTTGTGCTACAAGCACTTTGCTCTACAATTCTGAGACACATGAACAGCTACATACACTTCACACACAATGAGGATTTAGCCAATGTGAAGGAGTAATAGCATAATTTGGCTGCAAAAAAACATTTTGTTGGAGCATGTGATGGCCCACATTTTGCATTTTGGCTTCCACATGACAAGGAGGATGTCCAATGGAGTCCTCACAAGTTCCTTCCTATCACTGTGCCAGCTGTCTTAGTACAGGATTTCTACACCCAAAATCTGTGTCTGCCATACCCAGGAACAGCCCACGATCCCATTTTACTTACAAACAGCATCATATACCCACACATGTCACAACTCTGAGAGATCCAAATGATGATCCCGTTGCTGGAGCACCCAAGGGGTTTTCTTCCCGCCTCAGGTTCAGAAACTGCAAGCACCCTGGTGAGACACCATACCTTATCCCACCTACTGGAAGTCAACCGGATCTTTGGACTCAGTAAGGAGTGTAGTAAACGGATTCATTCAATTTAAACCAACAACATGAGATACATAAACATTTTAAACACAAAGACAATTGTAACCATAAAACAAAACTCCAACCTGAATAAAGTTTCAAAGCTTTTTTACAACCACAGAGTTAATGTAGTGTAACTGATGCACAAAACGAAACTGTAAACATACATAAAAACCATAGACTGACTAAAACATTTAAAGAGATTAAACCTACTTAGCATCAATACTGTTATGCACTTCAAAAGAATAACATAGATTAACAAAACACTAATATTCACATTAAAATAATGTTTCAGAGCAGATGAATGGTGACATCAGTAAATCATCACAAATCAGTTGTCAAAGCTTGGCCATCCTTATCTCTAATACGAATTTTGACTTGCATGCTTGGGAATGGCTAACACAAATGGGCAAGCAAAAGAAAAGGCATAAATAATTTGGAAAAATCATCTAACTAGGATAACTCACTATACAAATACAATGGTGTGAATATCTAAGCTAAAAGGAGACAAGACAGCACATTATGAATTATACCTCTCTTCATCGGACATTAGACAGGAAAGTTTCATCAAGCAGCGTGTTCACTGGTTTGCAGCATCAGTAGACTGCAGCATCAGGACAGTGCAGAACACGGGCTGCACATAGGGGGTTAGCAGTTCAGAATGCATGTTAGTACTGAACAGTATAAGCAAGTGTGGCATATGGAAAGAATGACTTTAATTCTGTTTAAAGCGTCTAAGGGTCATAGGAATAAATGGGAATTGAGAGAGCAGCACCCTATCAAGGGCCATCAGCAAACTTCCACTCCACTCAGCTAACTAACTCCAAGTTTCAGAAGTCTTTCCCTAACTAGAAATGTCCATGCATTTCCAATTGGTCCTCCCGGTGGGCTCATATTGCGCACAATAACCAACATCCAATGTTAACCACTGACACCATCAAGTTTGCATCTATTCCAGGATTTACTCAGGTAAGATGTGTGGCATCTTGATCAATTCATACAGTTCTGTTAAAATAAGATACTTATTAGTAAGCCTGGGCAGAGTTCATGGAGTCTGACCTGTGCAATTCCGCGGAGATGAATAAAAACTCCTTGGAATTCCATGACCGTGATCCATGACCCGCGGAGACCTGAATACACCAGATCTCGGAAACGCTAAACTGGGTTGGGCCTGGTAAGCCAGGACCGACCCTGCTTAGCGCTTACCAGATCGGGGGCATTCAGGAGGGCTGTAGGCAATGAAAGCTGCCATTTCAGGCCTCTTCAACACTGGCCTATCCTGTGTGCAGTGCATAAGGCCAGGGCCATAGGCAGTGAAAGCTGCCAGGCCTCTTGTGCACTGGCCTGCCCTGTGTGCAGTGCACACAAGACAGGCCAGTGCACAAGAGGCCTGAAGCAGCAGGTTTCACTGCCTATGGCCCTCCTGAATTCAGGCCAGGGCAGTAGGCAGCGAGCACAGCAATTTCAGTCCTTGTTTGTGCACCCGTGTGCACAAACAATGACAAAAGAAAGAGACGAGGACTTACCTGGGTCTTCCAGGAGGTCCGCCTCTCCTCGTCATCAGATGACGACGAGTCTGCAGTGGCTGCCTCCCTCTGGCCTCTGCTCCTAGAGTCTGGTGCGCACGCAGCCTAGTTATGGGCTGCAGTGTGCACTGGGTGAGCGGGGCTAGTGGAGTTTTTTACTTACTTTGCACTCCAAGCGGAGAGCAAAGTTCCAAAAATTACATTAGGTCCGCCATGGACGGAGCTGCCCGCACACCCCTACTTAGTAGTTGATTGCAACTTTGGGATCCTTTCCCACAGGACCCAGGATGAGTTGAACAATTCTCATACAAAATTAATAAGGCTTCCTGTCTTGTTGGACAGCTAGAACAAATATTGTTATTTTTGTTGACATCGAAACATGTGGTTGGTCTCTTATACCATAGGACATTCAACAACATGTCAGCAACCTAAGAATTAATTCAGGTCAGAGGGAACATTTAATTTTTCTCTACTGCTGCAAAAATGAATCTTCAGGCCTAGTTTAGCTAAGAAAGCCTAAATACATATAAATCTTATTGTGCATGTCACAATTTTAATAAAATATGCGAAGCCAATTTTTTGATTGCAGACATTATTCATGACATTTTCCAACACAATTTAGGCATGCATTTATTTCTCTGGAAACATGTAACCCTCTTTAATAAATTCATTTAAATTAACATAAGTACGCTTAATTCATGATCATAATATACTTCATTCTAAATCTCATCTAATAATAATTCTTATAATACTAATACGTCAGTAGGTCACCCAATTATGTATGCACAACATCTTCCATGACAAAACGCTATGTCAAAATACGAATGGAGGCCAAATTTCAAATGTGCACATTTTAAATTTTTATGTTAATTTCTCTGTTAGACTTTTACATGAAGGTTTATAAGTCACCATATACTAACGTCTATGCCACTAATGTATTAGTAACATTTGATCTCTCCCACCATGGTGAAGGTACCTAAAACAGACCAAAAAAATGACAATTCTCTATCAAAACATACAGATAAGACAATTTGCATAGTCAACTCCTGGAGAACACAGTCCACACCACAAATCTGAGCAAAACAAAGAAACACAAACAAAATGATCATGTGTCATAACCTTGTTAAACAAACACCTTTCACCTGGATTACCTAGAGTTTCCACTCCCCAATATTTTCCCCTAACCTACTCCTTTCATCACCACAACAAGAGTTGTTGTAAAAGTCAATGGTATGACATGTGACAAAATACTTGCATTCATGAGAAACATTTGTTGATGAGATCTTGACGCAAGTCAGCTCTTTCCTCTTCACCATTATCATCGTCATTTGACTTTCCAGGATCCTCACCAGGTGGCTCTTCATGGTCTCCATCCTCTGCGATACAAGTGATGTTCTGTCAAAGGGCTGGATTATGGAGTAGTCAGCAGGCCATAGTGATATGACACACCTTCCCAGATGAGTAGAGCCTCATTGAAGTGGGCTTCCCCACCGTTGTTGGATTCCTCAGCAGAGCCAACAAGCATGGGATAAGCTGAGTCTCCGATATGGAAGACAGACCTAAGTTCAACAATACATTAGACACTTCCTGAGTATACTACCAGCCACTACACACACAAACCTAGGACAGATCATACTTACCAACACTTGCCAACAGACCAGGCCATCTCTGGTAGTAGTTTTGACATCAGCTGGGGCATGGTGCTGTTCTGAATGACAAAGGAATCATGGGCTGATCCAGGGAACCAGGCACAGATGTTTGAAATATACAGCTCGGGCAAGCAGACCACTTGGACGTTGATAGAATGGAGGTTCTTCCTGTTATGGTACTCTTGTTCCCTGGCTTACCGCAGAACTAAGGCAATATGCGTGCCATCAATGGCTCCAACTACATGTGGTGGCTGAGCTATTCCATACAGTTCATCCTTCACATTGCCTAAATCCTCATGCCTGGGAACTGGATGTAACTGTCCGGGGGTCTCATCATTGCCGAAGGCACATCTTTTAGTACACAACAGAACATTGGTTGTGACATTCCACCACATACTGCCACTCTGTATTGAAAAGAACCTGTTGCCAGAAGATGCAATACTGCCATAACTTTCACAATTTCTATCATACATGTGGGATTGGTGTTTTGAGGCAGTAGCTCAGGCTCCAACTAATGATAAAGATCCACTATGGTTTGTATATTTAAATGCAACTTGCAGATTTTATCCCTTTCTTCCATGGTCTGAAGCTCTAGAGACAGTCATCTTCTCCCTCTCCCACGGTACATATTTGAGACTTGAGAACAGTATATGAAAGTTATTCACAATGTCCCGAGTAAGAATTGTGAAGAGTAAGCCAAACCTCATATGACAGTACATAACTGTTGCATAGCAATATATACATATTACTTCTAAAGACTTTTTTGTACAACATCGCTCACCTATCCCCATTGTGGATTGACATGTGTCTTGACCATTACTGTGTTAATAATACATCTTGGAGGTATTATTCGCACCACTTTTTAATAGACATTTGCATTTGGACAAAATACCTTCCACAGCAATGTACACTGCACCTCGCTAATCTAGCCTATATGCACACTAACACACTAGACAAATGGAAAGTTGTGTCAAATGTATATGGCAATGGATTTTAACACATTTACACATGTAACCTCTCATTTGGAATGATGGTGACACGATTATCAGTCATCAATACAGTACTTTTAGCCACAAAATGGCAGCTGCCTGACCCCACATATTGGACATTGTGCACTTGACGATGCCGGCGGAATTCGACCGCTCAATGGATGGTTGAGTCTATGAGGGACACAGCCATAGGCTAACATTGGTGAGTGTGATGATAGAGAGCCAATGGCTGTGTCTGCATATGATGATGACTGAGTACGTTGCATACATGTATGCTGTAGTTTCAAAAATGCCTCACTTGCCTCCTGACACTGCTGCTATGAACACCTCCTTCATTTTTAGCTGCTGTTTCCCACCTCTTGGACTAAGTAGGCCAAGTAGGTGAAGGGCCCGTGCCTTCTCAGCCGAGAAGCTGGAGCTGCTGGCTAATGAGGTCCTTTCTCTGTATGGCAAGCTCTATGGCTCACCAAACGAACAGGTAACTAACTTACATGCATATGTTACTTTGTTTTTTCTTTCTTTCTCCACAGTCTACAATGTGCATCTGAGGTAAAGTGTTCAGTCTGATTATTGGTGTAACGTTTTGTATTCCCTACATAGGACAATAATGTCGGGGGTACTGTCCAGCATTATAAATTGCGTACTTTATTTCACCATTGGGATGTGTGGGGTGTGGAAAGCCCTACATTCCATTTGTGCATGTATACATTTCATGACATCTATTATGTATTTAGCATTCAGATAATGCTAACTCTGCAAACATATGTATGGCCTTTACAGTTTGAGCTGTGAATGTATTCTTGCAACAAAAGCAAACAAACACAAATGATGAATGGAATGCAGAACCAATCAAACATTCACCCCCGTCACAGATCTGGGTTTAATCCATCAATTCTTTTGCTCACCATGCAACCCCAGTTTGGACCCAGACCTTTGGAAATCAGTCTTGACCCTGTTCCCCATGGGAACAGTCCAGCCGGAACTGCCAGGCCAGGTCCTCCCTTGACCGAAAACATCCTGGGACCGGTTTCAGGGTATCATCATTCATCAGCCAGGAAAGCTTGAATCCAGTGGCATAGTGAGCCTGGAACCCATGTATGGGCATACTCAGCACACTTATGGCGACAAAAGCAAACAAAACAAATGATGGACGGAATGCAGAACCAATCAAACATTCACCCTCAGGCACAGATCTGGGTTTAATACATCAATTCTTTTACTCACCATGCCACCCCAGTTTGGACCCAGCCATGTGCCACTCAGTTTTGAACCTGTTCCCCATGGGAACAGTCCAGCCTGAACTGCCAGGCATGGTCCTCCCTGGACCAGAACCAAGCACCATGAGACCGGTATCAGGGTATCACCCTTCATCAGCCGGGCTAGTTTAAATTCAGTGACATAGTGAGCCCGGGACCCACATCTGCGCATACCCGGCACACTTACGGTGTGGCATCTCTATACCTAGGGCCTGTAAATTAAATGCTACTAGTGGGCCTGCAGAGATGCTTGCACCACCCACCAAAGTAGCCTTTCAAAACTGGCTCAGGCCTACTAGCGCAGGGCCTGTGTGTGCCATTTTTTGCCACAGGGACCTGAAATCTAAATTTACTTGCCAGGCCCAGAACACCCCTTTTTCTACATGTAAGTCACCCTAAGGTAGGCCCTAGCTAGCCCTATGGGCCAGGTGCAATGTATCTAGAAGGCAGGACATGTGCCTGGTTGTGTGACACTTTCAGACAGCCTGTACACAGAGAGGGTGAATGTGTCACAGAGGTGCATCTGCATTTTGAATAGTCTTCATGGGCTGAGAGAAGGGAGAGGTGGGCACAAATGCATTTGTTAAGGCTGTGCCCTGGCCGCACACAAAAGGGTTGTTTACACCCAACTGATGTTTGAAGCCTGTGCTGGAGGAGAGAGGGGCCACTCTCAGAACCAGTTGTAACTGGTTGGAACCTCCTCTCCCCTTCTTTGTGAAACCCTTCCAAAACTGAGTATAAGTACAGGGGATTGTTCCCCACAATTTTGAGACATTTTGGAACTGGACACAGAATGCTGAGGTAGGGACTCACTAGAGACTGCATTGGACTGCTGCTGCTGTGCTGACCTGTAACCTGCCTGGTCACTTGGAGGAACTGCCACTTGCCTGCATCCAGCTTGCGCTGGCCTGCTGCTGGGCCCTGCCGCCCTGTGCTCCATTGTACTCGGGCCCCCAGGGGCAGAGTGCTGTGGCCCCTGACCCCTGCAACTGCCTGAAGTGAATGAGGAGAGCTGTCTTTTTCATGATATAGCGCCTGGAAGAGCTCTTTCTAATCATCTTATAGTGCTTTGAGAGCACTTTCCCTGCATGCAGTTTAGAGCCTTAAAAGAGCTTCCTTTGTGTGCATTTTGCACTTGAGAGCGCTCTGTGAACTCTGCTGCCGTTGAAGTTCACCATCTCAACTGTGGCACTGTAAATTTCCAGTGCACCAGAGATGCACTGCCCCTGGTACCCCCAGGGCACTCCTGAAGTGAAGTAGGGGTGTTGGACTTTTGCTTATGCAGGGTCATCCCCAGTCTTTTTCGCCTCCTGCCTCCTATTTTTTTCTGACATGTTGCTGTTGGCTTTTCAACTCTGAGCACTTGACCACTGCTAACCAGTGCTAAAGTGCATATGCTCTCCTGTTTAAATTGTATGTAAGTGGTTTATCCATGATTGGCATATTTGATTTAATAGTAAGTCCCTAGTAAGGTGCACTAGAGGTGCCAGGGTCTGTAAATCAAATGCTACTAGTGGGCCTGCAGCACTGGTTGTGCCACCCACACAAGTAGCTCTGTAATCATGTCTCAGACCTGCCACTGCAGTGTCTGTATGTGTATTCTTACACTGTAAATTCGACTTGACAAGTGTACCCACTTGCCAGGCCTAAACCTTCCCTTTTCTTACATGTAAGGCACCCCTAAGGTAGGCCCTAGGTAGCCCCAAGGGCAGGGTGCAGTGTATGGATAAGGTAGGACATATAGTAATGTGGTTTATATGTCCTGACAGTGAAATACTGCCAATTTCGTTTTCACTGTTGCAAGGTCTGTCTCTCTCTCATAGGATAATATGGGGGCTACCTTTAAATATGATTAAAGTGTAGATTCCCCTAGAGAGTAGATGGACATGTGGAGTTTGGGATCCCTGAACTCACAATTTAAAAATACATCTTTTAGTAAAGTTGATTTTAAGATTGTGCGTTTGGAAATGCCACTTTTAGAAAGTGAGCATTTTCTTGCTTAAACCATTCTGTGACTCTGCCTTGTTTGTGGATTCCCTGTCTGGGTCAGTTTGACAGTTGGGTTGTTTTTCACCTCACACCAGACAGTGACACAAAGGGAGCTGGGGTGTAATCTGCATTTCCTGATTAGCCATCTCTGCTAGGAGGGAGGGGTGGAATGGTCACTCTCATCTGAAAGGACTGTGCCTGCCTCTGACAATGCAGACTCCAACCCCCTGGTGTGTGTCTGAGGCCTTGCCTGGGCAAGGCAGGATTTCACAAGTAGGTGTGAGTCACCTTTGAAGAAAGGTGACTTCAAAGACTAAAATGGGTATAAGAAGGGCACCCAAACTTACAAACTTTAGAAACACTTCTGGAACCAAGAGGAACCTCTGCCTGGAGAAGAGCTGATAGCTGAGGAAAAAGTGCTGCCCTGCCTGTGACTGTGCTTTGTGGAGCTTTCCTGCAGTGCTGCTTCTGCCAGAGTAAGAGGGCAAAGACTGGACTTTGTGTGCCTTCCATCTTGAAGAAGAAATCTCCAAGGGCTTGATGTAGAGCTTGCCTCCTGTTGTTGAAGTCTCAGGGATAGCAAAGACTTCTTCCTGCCAGCACCTGGAGTCTCTGGAGAGACCCCTACTCTGCTCTGTGGTGCCCTTCCAGTTCCTGGGACCCTGAAAGGAGAGGCTGGCAGCCTAAGGACAAAAATACACGCACCGAGCGCCGTGCGGAGAAAAGATCGACGCGAATCCGATCGTGGCTGAGAAAACGACGCGACGCCGGTTCCGCAGCTGAGAAACGACGCCGCAGGAAACGCGACCGAAAAACCGACGCCCGGAGCAGGAGAAACGACGCGCAGCATCGCTGACGGAGGCTGAGAGATCGCACCCTGCGCCGCGGGACTTTCGGATCGTCGTGTGGCTGGCTTTTTCAACACGCACCGCCGTGCCGAGTTGTTTTCGACGCACACAGCCGTGCAGGGTTACTTTCGACGCACACCGCCCGTGCAGGGTTATTTTTGACGCAAACCAGGTACATTTTCACGCTAGCAGCGCTAGTGTGGTGTTACAACTACCTAAAGACTCTTTTTATTTTAAACCTTTAAAAAATCATAACTTGACTTGTGTATGTTGGATTTTTGTCGTTTTGGTCTTGTTTTGTCTAGATAAATATTTCCTATTTTTCTAAACTGGTGTTGTGTCATTTTGTAGTGTTTTCATTGAGTTACTGTGTGTGTTGGTACAAATACTTTACACCTAGCACTCTGAGGTTAAGCCTACTGCTCTGCCAAGCTACCAAGGGGGTAAGCAGGGGTTAGCTGAGGGTGATTCTCTTTTATCCTAACTAGAGTGAGGGTCCTTGCTTGAACAGGGGGTAACCGGGCTGTCAACCAAAGACCCCATTTCTAACATTGGTGACCAGCGGTCGGGATTGGACTTGTATTTGTACTTGACATACAGTAATTAAGTGTACACTACTGTTTTGATCTCAGACCACTACGTGACCACATACTACTTGTTTGGTGATCTTTTGATTTTTCTCTTAAGGACTCCTTTTTGTTCTACTTCCATGATTTTGCTGATCCCTTGACTGATTCTTTTTACTTAATTGGGAACTTATTTTCTGCCTTTGGAACTTTGCACTTGTGACCATCATGTCTCAATCTGAAGATGCAACAGCTGGAGCTGTGTTTGAAATGGAGAAACTGAAGGAGTACTCAGTTGCTCAATTGAAACAGTTCCTTAAAGATCTTGACTGTCCCACTAAGAGCTCCACCAGGGAGGGGGAGCTGCAAAAGGCACAGAGGGCCGGGGTGACAATCAAGAAGGCTGGAGGGCACACAGAGGAGGAGAATATGGGTGGGGAAGTGCAGAGGATACACAGTGGTGTAGTTGAGGAACCTGTTACGCCTGGGGGGAGGGTCCCCAGGAGGGATGGCAGGGTGTCACCCAAGGGTCTGACTCCTGAAGAGTTACAGGACAGACAGGCAGAGAGGGAGTACCAATGGGAGCTGAAAAAGCTCAATTGGGAGTTGGAAGAAAGGAGGAGGAACTTAGAGATTAAAAAAATGATTTATGCTTACGAGCTTAAATTGAAAGAGCTGGAAGTCATGAGGGCTGAGTCCAGCTGGAATGGTGGCAGCAACAATTGTATATCCAGTGATGCTGCAGAAGTGCACATGCCCAGAGAGGTGGTGCCCTACTTGAAGGAGGGAGTTAACACACGCCAGGAGGTTCAGGGGTATGAGGTAGCTCCAGTGATGCACAGGGTCCCTGAGGTGGATTGGGGAACTGGCATGGGGAGTCATATTCCTACTGGTGGGAGGGACACTCTACTGACTCTAGGTGAGAGTGACAGGGAGAGGGGTTCCCCCCAGGTAGAAGTCCTGGTTATGGAGTGTGAAAACATCCCAGAAGAGTGTGGGTTGAGTGTCAGGGACAGTCAGGTACTGTCTCACCAGTCTCAGGAGGGTGATGTGGGGTGCTTTTTCAAAGCAGAGTCACTGGATGGTTGGGTGAAGGGTACTTTGGTTAATTCATGTGAGGGGCTGAGTGATGTAATTGCTGGAGAGCATATGTCTAGTCCTTATTTTCCAGAGCTATGCCAACACCAGGTGGAGTGTGAGTTCTCTGACCCCAGGGAGCTTACAATGGAGGCAGACTTCTGGGTGAGTACCAGAGAGTCTGAAGAGGCATTTGGGGGTGCTCCTGAGAGGAGTGGTCTAGGTAGTTCCCAACCAGGTGAGGTAGGGAAGGATTGTAGTGTCCCAGGTAGGTCCCAGTGTAGTGGGATGGGTGAGGGACCCCATGTCCAGTCTCAGAGGAGAGGGAATGGGGATGGGTTGAGGCCCAAGGTGCCCGAGATCCGGTCCCAGGTCCTGGAGGGTTCCCTGCGGGAACACCAGGAGGGGAGCCTAGCCTGTACCATAGGGCCATCTGTTGAGGGAGACCCCACAGTGTCAGGAGAACTTGGGGGGGCGGCTGTAGCCAGCGTCCCACCAGTTCTGGTGTCTGGCAGTACCACTCCTAGTGAGGGGGTGCAGAAGTCCAGACAGAGGGTTGAGAGGGGGTTGCGGACCCCAGTGGAGAACCTGGAGGGTCAGGGGTCAGCTCTGAGAGCAGAGCCCCCCATGAATGACCTTGGTGAGACCATTTCTGGGTTGGGGGGAATCCAGACTCTGTCAGATGGGCAGAGGTCAGGAGACCTGCGCCAGCCAGACTCTTGTGTGGCCCTTCGGGACAGTGTGTCCCTTGAGGGGGGTAAGTGTGCCCCCCTGGAAGTCCTGGTGTGCCAGGCAATGGTTCAACCGCAGGGTGGTGACTCTGGGTTGAATGATCAGGTTCAGGGGGTAAACTCTGACCTGATGGGGGGTAAGTGTCCTCCCAAGGAAGTCCTGGTGTGCCAGGCAGTGGTTCAACCACAGGGTGGTGACCCTGGGTTGGATGACCAGGTTCCGAGGGTAAACTCTGACCTGGTAGGGGGTAGGTATGCCCCCCAGGAAGTCCTGGTTTGCCAGGCAGTGATCCAGTCTGTGGGTACAGACCCTGGATTGGGAGGCCAGGTTAAGGGTGTCCCCCCTGACCTGGAGGAAGGGGCTACTGCTAACAGTGCCCCTACCATGTTGTCTTCTGGGGGGGCCACTCCTAGTTGGGTGGTTCAGGACCCCAGAAGAGAGGGCAGGGAGAGGGAAGCCTCACCCCTGGCCCTGGTCCAACCTGAAGGTACAGACCCCCGGTTGGAGGATCAGTTGCAGGTTAACATCCCTGCACTGGTGGAAGAATTGTGCAGGACTGCTTCTACAAGCACCCTGACAGTTTTTGACTCTGGGGGTGCCACTTCTGCAGGGAGGTTACAGAGCCCCAGAGGGGAGGACCAGGGTCAGGTTGTCATCCCTGACCTGGTGGAAGAGAGAGTGGTCAAAGGGTGCCAGGCACCTGGGGCTACCACCCCCCACTCTCCACAGTCACCGTGGTTAGAGAGGCCTGAGGTCGGGCTCTCATCCCTGACAGTTGTCTGGGGCCACTGTGGCTTGCTGTCCTGGTGGACAGAGTTGCCCCTGGGGGGGGGAGGACGAGAGTCACACCCCGGGGGTGGAGTGGGCAACACCACTGTGTTGGCCCTGGTGGTACTATCTGCCCATTGCAATACATCTGTGAGCAAAGTAAAGTTAGGTGTTGCACAGATGGTGTCTGTAGATGTGGAGAAGGGTTCCCCATGGGTTAGCTTAGTGGGCCCTGAGAGTATGGACAGAGGGATCCAACTAGAGTCAGGAAGGCGTAGAACTGGAACATGCCCCTGCTGTTGTGGGCCTGGGTCCCTGTTCTATCGCCCCAATCAGGGAAGTACATCAAGGTATTGATTGTTCTCCCCTGGCTTTAGGCTGGTAGGGGGTCGTGTTGGACTTTTGCTTATGCAGGGTCATCCCCAGTCTTTTTCGCCTCCTGCCTCCTATTTTTTTCTGACATGTTGCTGTTGGCTTTTCAACTCTGAGCACTTGACCACTGCTAACCAGTGCTAAAGTGCATATGCTCTCCTGTTTAAATTGTATGTAAGTGGTTTATCCATGATTGGCATATTTGATTTAATAGTAAGTCCCTAGTAAGGTGCACTAGAGGTGCCAGGGTCTGTAAATCAAATGCTACTAGTGGGCCTGCAGCACTGGTTGTGCCACCCACACAAGTAGCTCTGTAATCATGTCTCAGACCTGCCACTGCAGTGTCTGTATGTGTATTCTTACACTGTAAATTCGACTTGACAAGTGTACCCACTTGCCAGGCCTAAACCTTCCCTTTTCTTACATGTAAGGCACCCCTAAGGTAGGCCCTAGGTAGCCCCAAGGGCAGGGTGCAGTGTATGGATAAGGTAGGACATATAGTAATGTGGTTTATATGTCCTGACAGTGAAATACTGCCAATTTCGTTTTCACTGTTGCAAGGTCTGTCTCTCTCTCATAGGATAATATGGGGGCTACCTTTAAATATGATTAAAGTGTAGATTCCCCTAGAGAGTAGATGGACATGTGGAGTTTGGGATCCCTGAACTCACAATTTAAAAATACATCTTTTAGTAAAGTTGATTTTAAGATTGTGCGTTTGGAAATGCCACTTTTAGAAAGTGAGCATTTTCTTGCTTAAACCATTCTGTGACTCTGCCTTGTTTGTGGATTCCCTGTCTGGGTCAGTTTGACAGTTGGGTTGTTTTTCACCTCACACCAGACAGTGACACAAAGGGAGCTGGGGTGTAATCTGCATTTCCTGATTAGCCATCTCTGCTAGGAGGGAGGGGTGGAATGGTCACTCTCATCTGAAAGGACTGTGCCTGCCTCTGACAATGCAGACTCCAACCCCCTGGTGTGTGTCTGAGGCCTTGCCTGGGCAAGGCAGGATTTCACAAGTAGGTGTGAGTCACCTTTGAAGAAAGGTGACTTCAAAGACTAAAATGGGTATAAGAAGGGCACCCAAACTTACAAACTTTAGAAACACTTCTGGAACCAAGAGGAACCTCTGCCTGGAGAAGAGCTGATAGCTGAGGAAAAAGTGCTGCCCTGCCTGTGACTGTGCTTTGTGGAGCTTTCCTGCAGTGCTGCTTCTGCCAGAGTAAGAGGGCAAAGACTGGACTTTGTGTGCCTTCCATCTTGAAGAAGAAATCTCCAAGGGCTTGATGTAGAGCTTGCCTCCTGTTGTTGAAGTCTCAGGGATAGCAAAGACTTCTTCCTGCCAGCACCTGGAGTCTCTGGAGAGACCCCTACTCTGCTCTGTGGTGCCCTTCCAGTTCCTGGGACCCTGAAAGGAGAGGCTGGCAGCCTAAGGACAAAAATACACGCACCGAGCGCCGTGCGGAGAAAAGATCGACGCGAATCCGATCGTGGCTGAGAAAACGACGCGACGCCGGTTCCGCAGCTGAGAAACGACGCCGCAGGAAACGCGACCGAAAAACCGACGCCCGGAGCAGGAGAAACGACGCGCAGCATCGCTGACGGAGGCTGAGAGATCGCACCCTGCGCCGCGGGACTTTCGGATCGTCGTGTGGCTGGCTTTTTCAACACGCACCGCCGTGCCGAGTTGTTTTCGACGCACACAGCCGTGCAGGGTTACTTTCGACGCACACCGCCCGTGCAGGGTTATTTTTGACGCAAACCAGGTACATTTTCACGCTAGCAGCGCTAGTGTGGTGTTACAACTACCTAAAGACTCTTTTTATTTTAAACCTTTAAAAAATCATAACTTGACTTGTGTATGTTGGATTTTTGTCGTTTTGGTCTTGTTTTGTCTAGATAAATATTTCCTATTTTTCTAAACTGGTGTTGTGTCATTTTGTAGTGTTTTCATTGAGTTACTGTGTGTGTTGGTACAAATACTTTACACCTAGCACTCTGAGGTTAAGCCTACTGCTCTGCCAAGCTACCAAGGGGGTAAGCAGGGGTTAGCTGAGGGTGATTCTCTTTTATCCTAACTAGAGTGAGGGTCCTTGCTTGAACAGGGGGTAACCGGGCTGTCAACCAAAGACCCCATTTCTAACAAGGGGTAAGCATGCTCCTAGCATTACCCGAGGCAGAGCATGCTCCGAGGAGTGCCCTTGGGGCACAAGCAGGCACCCACTTTAGTGCCTTCTCACCGCTGCGGCCCTTTCTGTGTCTGGAAGGAGATGGGCAGGGAAGGAAGCCCCATCGGAGGCTCCCCTTGCCCCATTGGAACCCTGATGGGGCAAGACTGCAGGCGGGACGGAACCCTCGCCGGAGGCCCCCTGCACCACAGAATCTCCTGTTGTTGTTTTGGGCCTTGGGAGGGAAGTAGTGGTCTGGGAGGGCCCACCGAGATCGTGGGCCACAGGAGGGGCCCGATATAAAAGCAGGAGGGAGTGTGTGCCATTGCCCTCCCACCAAAATTACCACAAGGCCCCCATTTGGCACGGAGGAGCACCGGGGGCCCCCTTCTTGATGCTTCGTGGCACTAGAGGTGCTGTGTTCATCAACCACAGGTACTTCAAATGTTCCTGGTATGGACATTGTGGATTATTATGTTAACCTGGTTTTTCTTTTGATGATGTGCCATGTATGTGCTGATGTTCCTTTTATGAGCATGACATGCTGATATGTTTTAATTACTTGCCATATGTTTTATAATGTTCCTTGTATGGCCATTTATGATATCTCTATGACAAGTGCATTTCTTTAGTAATGTGATTCCTGACTACTGTTTATGTTGCAGAATAATAAGGAATCTGTGTGGTATGTGTGACTACTGCTGATCTCTGCAGAGTAACTGTGGTGTAACATTCTTACAACTACTTGGGTAGCAGGGTATTACTGACATGTTGTGTTTGGTCTAATTATGTTGTATACAATACAGTTTATTTGTATATAACTTGGTGCTGTATTTCCTTTGTGGTGAGGATAGTGTGTCACGTGTATTGTGTGCTAAGCAAACACTTTACACATTGCCTGTGGGATAGGCCTGACTGCTTGTGCCAAACTACCAAGGAGGTGAGCAGGGGTTATCTTGGACGTGTAACTCCCTTGCTATGACTAGAGTGGGTGGGTTCTACCTGGCTTAGGTGCATACCCTAGCTAATCGGAAACCTCATTTCTAACAATGACCTATCTGGAAGGCATTCATGGTACAATGTCTGGCCTACAAAGATCTTCTAAGGCTCTAGCCTTCTCCCTTAGTGCAGCCTCCCATTCCCCCCAACCTTCTGCCCCTCGCCCATTCCAATAACCTATTTCCACACCTGCCCAAAGTACATACAGACATTTACACACACCAACTCATATGGACCCAAGCCGCACATCCACACATAAGCACAAACACAAAAAACAAAAACAGGCACCCATCCAAACAGACACCGCACCCACCACCATCCCCCCCGCCATCACATCTACATCCACCACTGACAACACAACATCCACATACTCATACCACTCCCCATCACATCCCTACACAGCTCAGATGACAGTACACACACATACACACAACACCCCACCACCACCACATCCACAACCAGCACAGACACTACACCCACATGCACTCCCAACCCATCACATTCATTCACACACAACCACACCTACTTCAACCACCACATCAATGTCCACAACACCCACCCCCAGCACTTCTACTGCAGCAACATCCACAAACCCAACATTCGTACACACCTCATAAAAACTCATCAAAATTCAGTGTATGTTGGGAATTGTTTGTCAGGAAGTAAACTGTAAACTATTGGGATTGAAATGTTGGTAAAGTTTGCATGAGTAGTATGAATTTGTGTGAATGGATGGGGAGTTCGATTTAAAAGTTCCATCCGTCATACAAGTTTCACTATTCTCCAGGCATACTGTGTTATATACTGCACTAAAATTTGTATTCATTTCAGAGAGCTCTTATTATGGAGTAGGAAAGGTTAATTAGTAAAGAAACAGTTAGTTCAGGGGGATGTTAATGTCAGAGTAGGCTTAAGGGGATATTTTTTGTTTTTGTCGTTGAACTATTCTTTTTATATTTAGGATCATTGGCATACTACTAGCAACATGCATGGAGATGTTCTCCTTCACAACTGAGCAACAGGGTTCATTGAATGTGGGCGCAAGTGACATTATTTGCTGAAAAGTTTATCTTACTTTAATCTCAATTGCAGAAGCAGAGAGGTTTTGCTCTGTGATTCTTTCTACTCTGCCACCAAGAGTAACCGCTCTGCCTCTGCAAAGGGATGAAAAATATTGAACACACCTTCAATAACTTCTCGGGTCAGTTGATCTTTCCTTACAATAAATATACTCACCATATTTTAGGAGTCTATTTCCTTATTTGGATTTATCATCAGATGGCCGTCTATTGAAAAGCAATACAACAATATTGTGTATTGTTCCCCCTCTTTACAGACAATTCCTATATATGGGCTACAGCAGAAACATTAATACTTGTAAAAAAATGTTTATGCAAAATGTATTTCATATTGCTTGATCTGTTTGTATGATCAAAAATATATTTTTCCGTTTGGGAAGAAAAATGTGATTATTAAATTTAATGGCAACATATTTACATTTGGAATTGAAGAAATGGCATTTGGGGTCATCTTTTGTTGCATTTTAATTTGTTGATTTGAATTACTTAGTTAAATTGACTTGTACTGTAGTAATGTATTTCACATTGTGAAGTTTTTTCAATTCATGGTTATATTTATTTATGCTTTCCATATGAAGGACTTTCTTAATAAATGTACCTTATTTTTGGTGACTTTGCTTACGTTTGGTGAGGATTTCTTTCTGTAGTTTTAAGGTTTTCAAATGTGTTGAAATTGTTTTGTTTTGTAATTGTCTAAAAAAAGATAAAAAATATTTAATTATGTTCCCAAGCCACTGTCCAGTAGGCCTGAGTGAAAAACGCTGCTCCGCCGGCAGAGTTTGTAGAATTCGGGCACTCTGGAGTTCCCAAATTCCATTCTCAGATGCTAAGCTAGTTTGCGCTCACGAGATTGGTTTTGGGTGCTTTCTCGCAAAGGCGACGATTCACCTGGGCTGCTAGCGTGCGTGCACAAGACCTCGCATTACTTCCAGCCATGCCAAAACGGGCTGCGTGCGATCGCAAACTCACTGCTGAAGAAGACTTTCTACTCCATAGCCACTAAATCTAGTCAAAAAGAGCTTTTTTGACTAGATGTTCTTCTCCAGTGGACCATGCAATTTATTTTTCAGATAAAGAAGTCTTTTTTCAAAGAGGAAGGGAGTGTGTTAGAGTCTTCAACTTCCTGTTCCTTTCCAACAGGCTCCTACCAGTACTTTGTCCACCCCCTGGTACCATTTCACTTGGATTTTGAGGTGGATGGATCACTCTCATTGTCTCCTGGATATACTTTTGTATTTAAGGACTTTGGGCCTCTTTATGAGTGTGAAGACTGGCACACTCGTGGTGGCAGTCAGGACTGCTGCTGTTGCGGTGGTCTGACCACCACATTAAAACGGTGGCGGTAAGACTGCCAGGGAACTGCCAGCACTGCCAGGATCCATGATCCCGGTGGCCTGGTGGTGGCAGAGATCATAATCCACCAGGGCAGCCCTGCATGCAGTGATGCCCTGCAGATTACCGCTTTGTTCTCTGACAGTCTTTTCATGGTGGTGACACCACCATGAAATGACTGGCAGAGAATAGGTGCAGGGGGCCAGCAACATCTTCATTCATGGCTTGTTTGTGTGTTGCGTAAATGCTTTACCTGGTCCAAACACGCTTGAATCTGAGCCCGCTTCTGAACCATGATCTAATTTCCTAAGTTTAGTTTTATTATACTATAGCTCCCCATCATTGCTCACAAGAAATTGATATTCCTATTTTTTATTATCATATCAGGTCTTATTCTTTGCTACGTGTCAATAATGGCATTGTGGTAGTCCTGTCTCATTCTTCCTACAGTTATAATATATGATGATGACCCACTAACACTCTATTTTCTTTCAGTCGAGTTGACAGTGATGGAGAACCCTTTGATTAATTCTGTGGTTGGAGTTTACATAGGTGGGAGTGGCAATTTTGTCAAGTTCTTTCTTCCCTGTTAGCATGCTAGCCTGCTACTACTACTACTACTACTTACATACCACCCTCTTAAGATGCCATCTTGGGAAAACCCTGGAATAAGAAGAAGAATCCCTCACTTTATCTATTCAGGTAAAAGAAGTAGAATGGATTGAAGTTAACTTGTTTATATAGTATTTAACTTCTACTGAAGAAGATGGTGTCTGGGTGTACTGGGTTTTTGTGGGCAAAATAGGCAAGAGCAATCATCCCATAGTGGACAATTTTTAGTTGCAGAGCGCAATAGAGCAAGGGTCTAAGTAAAACACATCCGCTTTCTTTAGCAGATAAAAAATAACAGGCTGCAGCAAAAACTAAAAGTCTAAAACACCTAAATAAAGACCTGAGACGCAAATGAAGTAAAAAATAATATTCCCTTTATTCTTTACAAATATAAAACCTTCCCTCTCCACCAACAACAGTCCCTCTCCTTTCCCAAAACAAATATAACCCCATCCCCAAAAAGTCCAAACTTGAAACCCATCCCAACTCCCTCCACACCCTCTCCACCCACAACAAGTCCCTTCCACCAAAACAAAAATGTAAAAAGGGCTTTAAAAGGGCACTGTCTATATGGGTCTGTAGCTGGTCAGTGCTCTATCCTGGTGAACCAGCTCTCCAACCATACCATCCGCTGCAGGATGTGTCTTCGAAATGCTGTGGAGGAGTGGGAGGATGCAGCAGCAGGTGCAGTCAGGGACCTTGACTGATGGTGGTGGTGCCAGCGATGAAGTGTTCGGGAGGCTGGGGGCTGGTGTGCTCTTCTGCTGTGTCCTGGATTCCAGGCAGCTGTTTTGGCCTCTTCCTCCTCAAGGATCACTGGGTGCTTTAATTCAGCCCGAAGGTTCCCCAGTCTCTGCTGCCGTAGACGGGCTGCTATCTCTTGCCTGGTGCAGGCATAATGTCGCTCAAAGGGTTACAAAGTGCATGCATTGCGCCACTTTGTAAATATGGCACAAGGATTTTGGCCTCGTTGGGGCACAGTAGCGAAAATAAAATGGCTCTAATGTGGTGCAAGGTGGCACTAGGGGCTTATAAATACAGTATGCCCCCAAATGTGCCTTCTCTTCTTTCTGTTCTTAATTCAAAATTCTCAGCGATAGGCTTATATGATCTCAAAGTTACTGATTCATACCAGTTAGATAAAAATGAAAAACTGGGAAGGACTCTTTGGAAAGTATATTTATCAGTTAGGAACAGTCTTTCTGTTGAGGCAATAAGATTTAAAATTGACCTAACTGGATTCAGCTATCAAGGGTTTGCCCCGGTAATTCATCATATTTTTCCACTAAAATCAACATTGCCAAATAGTACCCACGCCTTAATTTGTTCTGAACTGAATATCGATAATACTTATGTTGGTCGCCGAGGAATTTATACAAGTGTTATTTTTCTACTAGTCTTCATTAGAAGGGGAAAATCATTAATAGGCCCTGCAAAAGAGCAAATTTTTCCATTATTACCATTACTGTATTTGATTTAATTCTGTATGTAATACTGCTTGGTGCAGCCAGCACAATGTTATCTTGCAGCTAAACTCTACACGTACTTCTGGCGGTGTACACTTTGCAAACAGTTGGTGGCTGGTAATAAGAAGTCACTGTAAATTTTGCATATGTTGAATACAAGATCTGAAGCATATATCAGGTTCGGCCAAATGTTTTTGGCTCACTATGGAAGCCACAACGGTAAGTAATTTTGGGTTGTAACGAAAATAACTCATAGAAACCTATGAGTGTAAACCATCACACTAAAATCCAGGGAAATATAAAAATGCTGAAAACGTTTCGGAGTGTCCTCTAAAGAGCTGACAATGGCTTGGAATACAGTGAACAGAGCTCAGGTGGCACACCAAAGGCCTGATTTACAAAGCTCTGTCGCCACCAGTGCCCCACTCCGGTGGCGCTAACCACTGCTTCATATCTACAAGAAAGTGTAACACCACTTTTTGTGCTGTTACGCCTCCTTGTAAATATGGGCCCCTCCAATGCAGTTTTTTGCATCAGAGGGGCGTGCAATGGGTTTTGCAGTGGGCATTCCATCACAACACCCATTGCTTTTGATGCTGCTCCAGATTTAAAAGAACTAACACCACCCCAGGGGTAGCATTAGCATGGCAAACGTGGAGTAATGCTTTTATTCCTCCTCGTTTTTTGCTTTTTCTATGTGTGCTGCATTCTGCAGCACACATAGAAGAAGCACAATGCCATGGAGGATTCTTTATGTGTCCCTTCCTGCATATAGACAATCATTCACAAATGACACTTTGGTACTTCTGTGTGTGCTGCATTCACATAGAAGTGCCAAATCCCCATTGTAGATTGTTTATGTGCAGGAAGGGATACCTTCCTGCACATAAACAACCACTCCCCTCAATGCAGACACCCTTGCACTATGGTGCAAGGATGCCTGTGCTGGTGCAGGTAGCTTAATTTAGTGCTGCACAGGGGGAAACGCAGGGCTGCACTGTATTCACAAGAATAGTAGCCCTGTGTTTCAAAACTGGCGCATCGTGGCACTGCTGATTTTGGCACAGCACTTGTTAATCTGGCCTCAAGTGTTTTGCGAGTGCAACCTGAGTTTCATTTTGTTTTGTAACTAGTGTACTAATCATATAAGGGATCTAGATAGTTATACAGTGCAGCAGAAACTGCATCTCTGGTGTCTTAGTGTGTGCACTTTTCACCCAAGCCTTCGAAGGAGGCCCAGAGTGGGTGCAGCCTGTAACTGTACCTGCCATTTTTGGAACCTTCAGACCCTGCACAAGAGATAGATGGCATCCTACAGAGAAATGGAAATAATTAATTCGAACCACCACTCCATATTTCCTTCTGTACAGTCTTCCGGGTATGCAGTCTCAGATAGTTACAATATGCACTAAAGGGTGTATTTCTTTAAATAACCAGGCACAAATTTCCAGTTTCCTTTGGGTGCACCCAAAGAAGGTACACACCAGCAAAAATCATATCTTTACCCCAGCATTCTGATTGAGAGAGTGCACACGCAAAACCATGGCTTTGCCTCCAGCATACTGAAAGAAAAAACAGCTGGGCATGAGATGATCGAGAAAAAACTGGACCTGAAAGCTATGAAGGTCACAGAGTCCAGTGAAGATAGTTACAGCCACAGAGAGTTGGCACCGGGAGGAACAAGTGTCCATATTCCCAAAGATTCCACGGACCTTCTGGTTGGCTCCTTCCTGCCCAGCTCCACCTCCTGCGGCCTCTGCGTCCATTCTCCTCAAGAGCCTGCAGGCTCTGAGATTGAGGCCCGGCTACACCCACAGATACCTGCTTGCGCCTCATCCCCAATGGCCTAGTGGCCATCTGCTTCTGTCTTTTTCTGTCTTTTCTTCTTTTTCCTCTTTGTTCACTCTTTTTGTCTGCTTGTCTGTTTTTTTCTTTCTCTTTTGCACTCTTGTGCCGCATCATTCCCCGTGCTCTCTCACTGCTGCTGCAGCCCTGCCCCCTCCATGCAGA
This sequence comes from Pleurodeles waltl, assembly GCF_031143425.1. NCBI lineage: Eukaryota > Metazoa > Chordata > Amphibia > Caudata > Salamandridae > Pleurodeles > Pleurodeles waltl. The sequence continues at coordinate 497,182,966 of NC_090442.1, read as the reverse complement.
GCAATTTCCTGCCTTTCCCCCTCCCAGCTGACCAGCCCCTTTTTAATGGTGGCCACTGCCCAGCCACGCAGCAGGTGCACGCAGCGGGCGTGTTGCTGGCATGCTGAAGGCAAGCCTGTCTGTGCCTGTCCATGCCTGGACTGCACCCAGTGACAGACCCTGGTTCCTGCGCCACCTGTCGATACAAAGCCGAAGTTCTGCACGTTCTCAACCCTGGAAGATCATCAGGCTGCCACCTAGCTGACCCGAAGAACACTCATGGACCATTCTCCTTCCATTTTTGCTCCCGCACCTGCCTCCACCCGCCACACTACCCCGCACCAAACTCAGATGAACACCTCATGTGCATACTCCTCAACACCAGCTCCCTCGTCAAACACACTGTAGAAGTTTAGGATCTCCTCGACTTGATAACTCCTAACGTCACCTTCCTCACAGTGACCTCGATCACACTCACTTAAGCCCCAGACCTTGCAACCTCCATATCTGACGGCTACAAAATCATCCACAAAGACCAAGCCAATCAATCAGGAGGAGGCATTGCCATAGTACACAGGAACACTCTCCTCCTTTAAGACACAGAACCTAGTAACCACACTAGAAAACCTAAGCTTCCAGATCCAGACCGACCCGAACACCTCCCTCCGTGGCTCATTTGCATGCAGACCATCTGGGCCCCGACTTCAGTTCTAGAAGCATATGCCAGTCTCCGGCTGGGATACCTTAGTGGCCCTAGATAAAGTTGACAGGATGAGCTATGCCCCCATGAAAGAATCCCTCATTGTCAAGTTTGGTCTTAACCCAGAGAACAACCCTTGAAGATTAGGGACAGCCACAAATTGTTTAACCAGTCTTGGGTGCATTTCGTGGATTACTCCAGTAAGGCAGTAGTTGGTTGGGTGAAGGCCAGCAAAGTAAATTACTACAATGGGTTATAAAATCTATTCATGAGAGAGTATGTGTTCAGTAATTACTCTGCAGAGCTACATCAATGCCTATTTGATTCAAAGCTCACTGTGTTCAGACAGCTTGTGAAGCAGGCTGCCCTCTGGGTTAGTACAAGGGGGTTAAAGAAGGTACCTGGGGGAGGGACTCCAACAAATGTGGTCAGGGTCCCCACCAACAAAAGAAGAGGTAAGCAAGTACAAGCAAAAGGAGTTCCCTAAAGGCCTCCCAAAGAGTTTCCAGGGGATGGAATCCCAGCTCAATTCTGAGCAAGAAGGGTGTTTCTATTGAGAATAAGTCCCCAAGCTACTTCTAGCCAAAGTGCCATGAATGTTTCTAATATGGAAAGGGGGATACCATCTGTCCTTGCAGGAAGCAGCATCCCATTGATCGGTCTATCTCAGAAATGGCCAATGTAGTGCTGAGGGAGAAGGGTGCCACAGTTATTTTTTACAGGGATTACTGATGTTACCCTAGTGTCCCTAGGTGACAAGGAGATGGTGCTCACATGCCTAACAATACTAAACAGTATAGGCAGACTCTGAGAGAGACATCAGCCAGCATGACTACTGTTTGATTGTTATTTGGTGTCCTCAAAGCAGATAGAAGTTCATGTAGTCCACCAGGCTGTGATAGCAAATAACCAGGTGAGTCACTATCTGGTGGCTCTAGTCCCCTAGGAATGGGGTGGTCTCAGGTTTCTTAATGGTAGCTTTAAGTCCAGCCATGCTTATTGACTATCTGTTAGGAAAGGGTGTAGAGCACACTATCTGGAAAGAGGTGGAGCTCAGGTCCCACTTGGAGATGTTGAGATTGCCTGAGGGGGTGTCTTAGGGGGGGTGAGTGTCAAATAACATGGAGCAAATCCTCCATAGGCAGTGAGAGCAACGAATAGGAGAATAAATGGACACTATATAGGTGTCATGAGAGAACGTAAGTGAAAAGAAAGATACGTAAATACCGTAAATACACTTTTGATGCTTGGTATTATTGATACCAGCAGTCCTGGTGCTTTTTAGTTTTTCTGAAATCATACAAACAGCACGTAAACAATGCTGCATTACAACAAAACCACCCCTTCCAGCAGATAGCCCATGCCCAATGTCATGAGTAGCATGTTATCTGACTAGAGGAAGGCTGACTGTGTGAGCTGTCCATTTACCCTAGATCTTTTCTTGGTACTCTAGGCAGCCACAGAGTTTTTCTGCCAAGGCACAGTAGTCAATCCCCGTGTTCATTCATCGATAGGCAGTGGCTGCATGGAGCACTAGTGTCTTACTATGTCCCTTTTGCTTTGAGGAATCCAATGGCAGCTAATGATATCACATACCAGCTGCCTCCCCATACTTCTATCAGCCCCAGCAATATCACCATTGGTTCGGGTGTTATTGTCCTACCCGCAGGTTGCGGTAGCGTGGTGCAAATGTTTTTGGGGCACTCCCACATTGTGTGATAGAAGGTGTCTGGGGCTTGGAGACATCTCAGGTACCATGGATATGATCTGCCCTTCATCCTGTGTTATGGGGTGGGACTTTGGTAGACTCAATGCCAATATTTGAGTTGGATTAGCCACAGCTTAGCGGGTATCACCAGTACTCTGGTAACCATCCTGGCGTGCTCCCAGTCCTCTTCCTCCAATAGACTCACATCCCGCTCCAATCTGTCCCGGAGGTTCATCATCGGGTCGGGTTATTGTTGACCAGGTTGTGGTAGAATGCAGCCTTGGGGGGACGGGGCAGCTGGAAGAACTCCTTTATGCAGTCCTCTGGGGACACACAGGAGGGTGGGGGAAAAGATCAGAGGAAGCAGGAGGACATGGGGCTAGTGGGCCATTGGACCAGAGTCTTGGCAAGGCAGGCGGCAGTAAGCAGAAATCAGGTGCTCCAGCACAGAATATGGGAACAAAGAGGAACCAGGCAGGGGATGGCTCCAGTAAGCCCAGAGGTGAAGCAGTGGTGCAGGTGGAAGGCCACAGGGTGGGGGTATGGTGCCAGGAATGACCGGGCTTGTGGGGGCAGGCTGTGTGGGATGGATGGAGCCCCAGAGGCCACGGTCAAGGCACAGGGCAGTGGAGGATACTGAGGCCCTTTGGAGGCAGTTGTGCAGGGTCAGAGATCAGGAGGCTGAACAGGTGCGGCAGGTCAAGTAGGGGAAAGGGGCACTGGCCAAAGAGGGAGCCAGGTTAGGGCCAGAGATTCTGGGCCCAAGGGGATTTCTGGTTGTGGGTGTCTGCGGAGTCAGAAGAAGGGGGTCAGACAGGGGGAGCTGGTGCGGCTCGTGGGTCTAGTAATGTCTATGATGCACCAGGCTGGAGCAGCCTGATGGGCTGTTATGCAAGGCTGCCAGGAGAGGCTGGCAGAAAGTTGACGACACCAGAGGGGAGCATGTCGGTCTCGGACGTTGGCCTGGAGAACTAGGATGGTTCCCTCCCTACCACGAAGGACCGTGTGCGTAGTGTGACACCCAAGGAGTGGATGAGTAATGGAGCAGGGGATGGGTGAGACGATTGATGATGAGGTTGAATTGGAGTTGGATTATGAGAATGCAAATGAGAGGAAGGTGAGGTCTAGGATGAAAGTAAGGGATACCATGAGGTGATGGTTGGTGGCAGGGTGGACTCACAGGCGGTAGAGACTGGTGTTTTACAGGAGTCAGGTGCAGACAATGGAGGCACGCAAGTGTGGCGGAAGCAGGCAGGCTCAGTGCCCAGGAACCCAAGGATTAGCAAAGAAGGTTTAACAACAGGTAAGAAGGATTGGTGGGCTGTGTGGGAGACACATGAGGGTGGTTTGGAGAAGAAGGTATGCAAATCAATAGGAGTGGGGGACGGGTGATTGGTAAGGAAGGGGAGGCTCAACAGGAGTTGGAGAGGATGAATGGTGAAGATGCTTCAGGAACCTAGGCGGATTATTCTAAAGCAGGGGAGGGGTAAATGAGGAATCTAACGAGGATGCAGGTCACAAGAAACTTTTGCCATACATGGGTTTACCCATGCTGTTGGGGTCCCATTTATCAGACAAGATGAAGGGTAGAATCTGGAGACATGAGTATGTTCAAGCTCCTGCACGGGCAAAGGAGGAAGAGTGGGAATTAGCCCAAAGACCCAGGATCCCCATTACGATGGAGAAGTGAATGTCAGCATTTCTGATATACGCTAGCATATTCTGTGATAAATTCCCTGACAGGACCATCGCCTTGCTTAAGTACATGGATATAATATAGAAGGCCCATATGCATTTTGGGGTGTTTGCTTGGATCAGCAACAATGAAAAATTCAGGGTGGGGGTCAGTGTAAACTCTGATAAGCCATGGGGGATGTTGACTCGGAATTATGGATGCATTGGATGTCACCTACACAATCCACAGCCTCACTGCATACAGCGAGTGGCTTATCAATCATGTACAAAATCCTGTCAGCTACATCCAGCCATACAAGAGGTGGGAGCCACAACTAGCAGCGCAGACAGAGGTACTTACACAGGGGAACATCAGGGGCCTGCTGGAAATTTAACAAGGTATTTTGCAACAGGAACCCTATTAGGTTCAAGCATGAGTGCCCCAAGTGCAGGGGCAGACATCCCATTACACCTTGCTTTACACTGGCCAGCCCAGCAGAACAATGGAAGGTTCAGGGGACATGGGGGGCAGGGGACAGCAGGGCCCTGCTGTCCCAAAGGGCTTCTAAGCCAATTAAGTTAGAAGCAATCTCGCAATGGCTGGCACAGTATCCAGAGGTGGATGCAGCTTTGACAGTGGAGTGGGGGTTCAGGGAAAGTTTTCAAGTGGGATATCAAGGACCTAGAGGACATGGGTGGACTGACAATTTGCGGTCAGCCACGGAGTTTAGGAAGTAGTGAGGAAAGAATTGAGCAAGAAAGTCCAAGAAGAGAGGCTTGCAGGCCTCTTTTCAGAATGGCCGTTGTCTGACCTGATGATATTTCCATTAGGAGTGGTACCTAAAAAACAAGATGGGGAGTTCAGGTTGAGGCATCATTTACCCTGGCCCAAAGGGACACCTGTCAATGATTTCATAGCTATGGGGGATACCAAGGTGGTATATGCTTCAGTTGATGATGCCATTGGCCTAGTCAGGTATTGTGGATAGGGGGTGGAGCTGGCAAAGTGTGATAGTAAATCCGCATTTCGTTTGTTACACATTCATTCCGGGAATCTTTCCTTGCTGGGGATGCAGTTTGATTGTGCCATTGATGTGGACAGGGTCCTGTCTATGGGTTAAACTATTTCTTGTGCTCTTTTTGAATCTTTCAGCTCCTTTTTGCAGTGGGCTTTCATGAGGGGGAGTGGACATAGATCGGTCACACACTACATGGATGATTTCTTGGTCGTGGGGCAGACGGGTTCTGGTGCTTGTAGGCGGGCACTGCAGAAGTTTCAGGGCATGGCAGAGAAGTGCAGGGTGCCTTTGGCCCCAGAAAAGACAGAGGGCCCAAGTATGACCTTGATTTTTCTGGGGATTGAGTTGGGTATGGTAAGCATGGTTGTAAGATTGCCAGGGCAGAAGGTACGGGAAATTCAGATCTTTTTGGAAATAGTGATAGGCAAAAGACACCTGGAGCTTCAGACAGCACAAACATTGTTAGGTTTCCTTAACTTTGCTTTGCAGACAGCTGGGCCTGGCCATGTCAGGCACCACATTACCACACCACAGGGTTTGACTTTCCTTGGTGGTAAGTGCAGATTTGAGTGTGGCTCTCCTTTCTGGAAGAATTGAATGGTGTGTCCATGTGGTTTCAGGAGGAGAGAGTGTGTGGCAGATCCATTTTTTTTCAGATGCCTCAGGAGCGAATGGTTTTGGGATGGCAGGTCCGATGTCCACAACATTGGTTGCAGCAAGGGCGCAGCATTGCATTCCTGGAGTTCTTCCCATTGCTGGTGGATTGGCTGTGTGGGGCGATGATTTACAGAACAGGAGGGTGATGTTTCATGTGGATAACATGACTGTGGTGGAGCTGATGAACTGGCAGAGGATTCGGGATTTGAGGGTTTAGAGGCTATTGAGGGGATTCATGTTGTGTTTGTGCAAAAATATCATTTTCAAAGCAACCCATGTGCCTGGAGTGAACAATGTTATGGCCGACTCGTTGTCTCATTCACAGTGGCACCGCTTTCGAAGTATGGCACCGGGAGTGGAAGAAGTCAAGATGTCGATCCCTACAGAAGTCTGGGAGTGGTGGGCTTGAGAGTTTTTAGGCTGGTTGAGATGTATTTTGCCGAGTCTACCAGGAAGAGCTATCAGCTAGCATGGAAGGATTTTCAGGCATTCCAGGAGTGTGCAGGGAGGACCACGAGCAGGGATCCGAAGGACAGGGATGAATCTGTTATGCTTTATGTGTTAGAACTAATGTACACAGTGTAGGAAAGTACCATCTTTCTTGGCATGTTACCCCCAATTTGACATGTTTGTCAGTATGTTGTTGCCTGTCTCACTGGGACCCTGCTAGCCAGAACCCCAGTGCTCATAGGTTGTGGCCTATATGTGTATACCTGTGTAGTGCCTAACTGTGTCACTGAGGCTCTGCTAATCAGAACCTCAGTACTTATGCTCTCTCTGCCTTTAAAATTGTCACTGCAGGGTAGTGACCATTTTCACCAATTCTAATTGGCACACTGGAACACCCTTATAATTCCCTAGTATATGGTACCTAGGTACCCAGATTTTTGGGGCTCCAGGAGATCCCTATGGGCTGCAGCATTTCTTTTGCCACCCATAGGGAGCTCTGACAATTCTTACACAGGACTGCTACTACAGCCTGAGTGAAATAACGTCCATGTTATTTCACAGCCATTTGAAACTACACTTAAGTAACTTATAAGTCACCTATGTGTCTAACCCTCACTTGGTGAAGGTTAGGTGCAAAGTTACTAAGTGTGAGGGCACCCTGGCACTAGCCAAGGTGCCCCCACATAGTTCAGGGCAATTTCCCCAGACTTTGAGAGTGTGGGGACACCATTACAAGTGTGCACTACATATAGGTCAATACCTATATGTAGCTTCACAATGGTAACTCCGAATATGGCCATGTAACATGTCTAAGATCATGAAATTGTCCCCCCATTCCAAATCTGGTATTGGGGGGGCAATTCCATGCATCCTGGGGGCTCTACTATGGACCCCCAGTACTGCCAAACCAGCTCTCTGGGGTTTTCTCTGCAGCTACAGTTGCTGCCACCCCACAGACAGGGTTCTGCCCTCCTGGGTTTTGGGCAGCCCAGTCCCAGGAAGGCAGAACAAAGCATTACCGCTGACAGCAGGGTGTTACACCCTCTCTCTTTGGAAATAGGTGTTAAAGGCTGGGGAGGGGTAGCCTCTCCTAGCCTCTGGAAATGCTTTGAAGGGCACAGATGGCGCCCTCCTTGCATAAGCCAATCTACACCGATTTAGGGAACCCCCAGTCCCTGCTCTGGCGTGAAACTGGACAAAGGAAAGGGGAGTGACCACTCCTCCGTCCATCACCACCCCAGGGGTGGTGCCCAGAGCTCCTCCAGTGTGTCTCAGACCTCTGCCATCTTGTTTCCAGAGATGGGGGCACTCTGGAGGCCTGTGAGTGGCCAGTGCCAGCAGGTGACGTCAGAGACCCTGCCTGATAGGTGCATACTTGACTAGGTGGTCAATCCTCCTCTGAGGGCTATTTAGGATCCCTCCTGTGGGCTTTTCCTCAGATTACAACTTGCAAGAATTCATCAGGGTTCCTCTGCACTTCTCTCTTTGACTTCTGCGAAGGATCGACCGCTGAATGCTCCAGGACGCCTGCAAAACTGCAACAAAGTAGCCAGAAGACTACCAGCGATATTGTAGCGCCTAATCCTGCCGGCTTTCTCGACTGTTTCCTGATGGTGCATACTCTGGAGGCTGCCTGCCTTCACCCTGCATTGGAAGCCATGAAGAAATCTCCTGTGGGTCAACAGAATCTTCCCCCTGCTTCAGCAAGCACCATCCTTCAGCTTCATCAGTACTCTGGGTCCCCTCTCATCCTGACAAGCGTGGCCCCTGGAACACAAATGGTGGACCCAGGTGACCCAGACTATCCAGTGGTCCAACTGTCTGAATTTGGAGGAGGTAAGTCCTTGCCTTCCCTCCCCATACAGTAATCATATGCACTGTGTGATCTGCAGCTACAAGGTGTTCTGTGCGCATTTCCAAAATATCCTGCATGCACAGCTGAGCCTAGGTCCCCAGCACTCTGTCCTGTGATGCTCAGCTCCCTGAGTTGATCTCCGGTGTCGTGGGACCTCTCTTTGCAGTGTGCAGACAACCGCCATGTTCAGACTTCTTGAACCCGTGTTCAAGGACTTCTGTGCATGCTTCCTTCCTATCCAGGGGTTCTCTACATTGCTGAGGGCCCCCTCTGTCTCCTCTCCTAAGTGGCAACATCCTGGTCCTTCCTGGGCCCAGGCAGCACCCTTTTTTTCCAACTGTGACTCTTGTAGCTAGCAAGGCTTGTTTGTGGTATTTTGCCAAGAGAACAACTCTGTATCCTCCAGCACGCTGTGGGACATCTTCTGCACAAAGGAGAACGTCCTACCTCCTTTCGTTGTTGCAAAACCTGCAGCTTTTTCCAACCAGAGGCAGCCATTTTGCATCTTTATCCGGGGTTTAGTGGGCTCCTGCCCCCCCCCGGACACTTTAGCGACTCTTGGACTTGATCCCCTTCCTTTTCAGGTCTTCAGGTCCAGGAATCTGTCTTCAGTGCTTTGCAGTCTGCTGTGGTCTTTGCAAAGTCCTTTATCACAACTTTAGTGTGTTTCTGGGGAAATAGTAGTACTTTACTCCTACTTTCCATGGTCTTGGGGTGGGTTCTCCTTTACACCCTTAGTGTTTTCTTACACTCCCAGCAACCCTCTACACACTACACTAGCCTACGGGTCCATTTGTGGTTCACATTCTACTTTCTTAGTATATGGTTTGTGTTGTCCCTAGGCCTATTGCATCCTATTGTATTCTACAGTATTTGCACTACTTTCTGACTTTTTTACTTACCTGATTTGGTTAGTTGTGTATATTTTGTGTATGTTACTTACCTCCTAAGGGAGTATATCCTCTGAGATATTTTTTGCACATTGTCACTAAAATAAAGTACCTTTATTTTTAGTAACTATGAGTATTGTCTTTCTTATGATACAGTACCCATATGATATAAGTGGTATTGCATGAGCTTTGCATGTCTCCTAGCTCAGCCTTGACTGCTTTGCTATAGCTACCTCTATCAGCCTAAGCTGCTAGAAGACTGCTACACTCTACTAATAAGGGATAACTGGATCTGGCATAAGGTGTAAGTACCATTGGTACCCACTACAAGCCAGGCCAGCCTCCTACACAGAGGTCTGTCACCCACCACCATTGCGGCAAACTAGCTGATTACTCTTTTAATGGGAAGCTTCTGTTGGGTTTCAATCAGGTGGGTGATGACATGTTTGGGTGGTACTGAAGGGTTGGGGCAAGGAGAAACCGGGAGCTGGGAGAGGATTGAGGGAAGCCATTACTTTTGAATTGTTGTGTGAGACTTTGGGATGCCTGGATAGGTGCTGCTATGACAAGTTTGAGGTGGCGCTGTTCCGCTAGTGTATGATTTGGATGTTTTTTGGAGCTTTCAAGGTGTCTGAGGTGAGGATGGAATCTGTTCATCTGGGGATATGGCTGCAGAAGTCCAAGATGGACCAAGTAGAGAGAGGGAAGTGGATCTGGCTAAATGAAGGGGGATGTGAGACGATTTTCCCCGTGAGAGAGTGGTGGTCATTTCAGGTGTGGCGGGGGAGGAGGCAAGGGGTGGTGTTATGTCATCAGGATGACAGCAGGGTCAAGGCTTTTCAGCTTATGATGATGTTGCGCAGAGCAGTGGCGGCATTAGGACAGGATTCTGTTTCATTTGGGACCCACTCATTTCAGATTGGAGCAGCAACATCAGCGGCTAGATTGGGGTGGGGAATGATGAAGGTTTGCAAGATTAGGAGGTGGAGGTCTAAGTGGAGTGAACGATATGTGCGGAAGTGAGAGGATGATAGGGGGTTTCAGTGGGGGGGTTTGATCCTGAAGATGGCCGCTAACATGTTTCTTTTCCTTTAGGGTGTGTAAGCGGCTCAGCAAATAACAATGGGGTGACTTGGCTAGTGAAGCACTCATTCATGCTGAACAGCAGATATATGGACGCAATCTGGGACTGCCTAGCAGACAGCACGAGGTGCTCTGGTGGGGAAAGGGTGGCATAAAATGGGGTAGTTTACTGCCTTTGCTAGCATCTATGGTGCCTAGAAAGGAATGTCTGGATATGTTGGTGTTGCATCTTGGGTAAAACAATCTGGTACAGTTGTCGGGGCTGACACTACTGCACCACACGCAGATGGATCTGGAGATTCTAAAGTTAAGACTTTCTGGGACATGTTTGGTGTGGACTGAATTTGTACCACATAGGAAAAGGAGGGGAGCAGTTAAATATGCAGCTATTGACAGGGCATGGAAAAAAGTGAACAGGGCAATGAGGGCTTTTTTGTGAGGGGAGGGGCATTAAGGTGGTGTTGCATGGAGCCATCAAGGAAGAAGAGGTTTTTTTCTGGGCAGATGGTGTGCACCTTTCTGAACTGGGATACACATATTACATTGTGGCACTAAGGGATGTTTTGGGGCGGTTGTGGAATGAGAAAGTGTGGTGTGGATGAATTTATAGGGGGGTGATGGTGTTGCAGTAGTGTATGGGTACTGAGACAGAAAAACACTCTCCCGGGTTTTTCTGGGTGGTGGTACATGGGGGTGGAGAGTCAGATGTGGGGGGATCCACTTCTTGGGTGGAAGAATAAGGGGTGAAGGAAGATCCGGGGGTAGGTTATCTGGAACAGGTGAATAAAGTGGTGATTGGAGGATGTTTCGGAAAGGAAGCGAGGAGGACGACGGTGATGAGAGAGGGTGACGGGGTAAAAAGGCAGAAGGAATGTGTGAGAAAATATGGTGAGAGACTGGGGATGGGGGGCAAAGGAGAAAACACAGTTGTTATGTTAAGGATTTAATATGTTATGTTGTGACATATTAGAATGTTTATTGCAATCCTGTCCTAATAAATGGTCTTTTACACTAAATACTGGTGTCACGATGATTGTCCCACAAAAGGAAATCATTCATTGGGATTATGTGGCTAACCCAGTATTATAATTGTAAATACACACAGTCCCCAACCTCCACCGTATGGGTTGAGAACACATTTGACGTAAAAAGTGAGGAGTTTATCATGTGAATTATATGACAATCTTAGGATGCCATTTTATCTTAAACACACACTAAATGCAAATACCAGTAAATGAACTACATGCATTCAACAGTTAGGAAAGCAAAACGGAATTACATTTTTTTGCAATTCTGAAGTGTGTTGGAAACAGAGATCTTAATAGAATTAAAACAAATAAAGTCACTTTTTTGGTGATGCACAAATGATGAGTATTCACAGAAATTGTATTTCCACACATAATAATTTGGGTGCAATATAGTTTGTATCCGTAAAACTGTATGTGTGGGCAAAGTTAGTGGCCATTTCAATGGGAAATGTGTCCTCTGTAAAAGACTGCGCTACCAAAAGACGATTTAGTTACATTCAGAAATTACTCCTCATGTTCAATAAGGCTAGGTGGGTAGTAAACGTTTGGCTTTTTAAAAAGTGGGTCTTGGTACTAAAAAAGTTAGGGAACCACTGGCCTAGACACATGATGCACCCTCTCTCGGTTTCTCTCCGACCTTCACTCTGCTTATTTTCTTCACTATGTCTTAACCTCTCCATCCTCGCATGCTTTAAAGTCATGTTTGCAGCTGCTGTTCTAACATTATTAGCTATAAATTCCTAAAGTTTGAAAACCAAAGCAAACATGACCTAAATGTAATGGAAATCCGTGAACTACATACAACAATGTTAACTTAAGTCTCTACAAGTCACGTACCAGTCAACTCGATGAGAACGACTTTTCCGAGGATGAATCTTTTCATAATGAGGCAAGGGGAATTTGACATGAGAGAAGACTATATAGCCTGTGCAGCGCGAGTGCAGTACAACCCTCACGACCTCAACCTGTAGTTGCGTCCGTAGGCTGCATTCCAGTTTGTATTGGAAAATTGTGTGTATGTCTAGGACTGGGAATGGGCTTGTCCTGGTTCTCAAACGGGACTCAAGCATGAATGGTGCAACTTCAGTGTTACTTTTCATTTCAGCACTGCTCGCTCTCAGCCAGTCCGCCTCTGTCCACGCAATGAAAGAGTTAACACGGTGCAACGCAAGGAAACGATGACAATAACCATGGAGATACTTCGCTGACTACCACGGAGCATGTGCTGACAATAAATTACTGGTTTTTATTATGAAAGTTAATATTACAAAGACTTTAATGTGGACATGCTCACATGGGGTGCCATATGAATAGAATGTGACAGTATGCATCTTTGCAATTCAGTGGTATCATGCCGCGTTGCAATTTCATAATACACCTGTGGTGCATTCTGCGACAATCACATTTCATGCACAGGCCAGACAAGACCACGGAGCTCTTTGCATTGTAAGATGTCTTCATTACAAAGTCAAAAGATGAATGCGGAATGCTTATTGTAAAGAAGCCCCACTGTGGGCACAGACATGGACTATCGTTCTCCGATTTGTTTTTGAAGGATATCTGTCGATGGAAGGATGAAGAGATGGTAATTGAAATTAAGTGTGTGCCCGGTCGGCTGTAGGAGGGCTATAACGATTTCATTGCTGTTTTGCGTTTTCTCGTCGCGGCTTTGTGAATTATTTTAACGCGTTCCTAGAGTTTAGAAACAGATTTGTTAGGCTTCATTTTCCAATGTATAGTGAAACAGAATAATGAGTGTCTCAGCAAAACACAGTAGGTCATCGCACGTGAAACACTATGGCCCAAGACTGGTTTAACAAGTGAAAAAAACGAAAAAAACACATAATAGAATGACAAGTTTTTTGAACGCATAATAATGGAAACAGTTACACCTGCACAAACCTTTCTATTGGTATTACAGTCACTAAATGGTGCATTCCACAATGTTTACATTTCAAGTTTGCAAATTAGCTCTGCAATCACTGCATTGAATGCACTGGCAATTAATTTCTGTAGTTGTTAGACCAGATCCTGTGAAAACATAATTCCACGATATCTTGTAACTACAAATTGGCTATGTTCATCAAGTATCACTCTTCACCTACTTACACCATGACACCGCCCAATATAGGCAGTCCTGATGAATTGCCACTTATACATGTAGGGCGCCTGATAGCCTACAAACATATTGACACAGAAGACATGAAGGGTCACAACCAACCCACTTGTTTTTAATTTGCTAAAGAGAGACACCAAAAAAAGTAAGGAACATGTCTCTGTCAGACAATGTTAATGTATCTAGTCTATTATAACCACAGGGTGCAAACAATCTGCTCAACAAAACAAACAAACAACCTAAGAATTCGTGTTTTGACACAGAGCATCTGTGGAATAAGGTAACACAAAAACAAAACTCCTGGCACATGGCATCCCAGCCAAAGTTATTGATGAAGCATGCCACTTACGTGATTGTAGCAAATTTGCCTTTTCTGCATGGTCAAACCAGACTTTTCACCTTTTTCAGGACCCTATTTTTGTTGGTATGAGGACTCTGTATGTACCCCGTGACATTGCTAATCAGTGCTACAATGCATCTGCTGTGGCCCCAAAATGGTAGTTGTAAAATTGATTTCACCTAATAGACCTATAAAACTGTCTTGTAAGACCATAGTAGATGGTGCAGAAAATGCAAGTATGGTGTAGAAGTTAAACGTCATATGTGAAATGCAGTGTGTATTTACACCACCAACATACATGACAAAAATATGTACGCCAGTACTATCACTGTGCTCTGTCTGGGCTGCAGTTCCGATACACTACAATAATAAATGGCTTATATGTGTGTGTGAGACATCATTAATAATATCACTGCAACATTTGTGCAGTGAAATTATTGATGAGAAAACTGCATGGCGGGGGCATGAGTTATAGTTACCTTAGCCACACTTCATATTGGAGTTAGTGTGCTGTCACGGTGATATAAACCCAAAAGCTATCTCATCGTGGAGGCCTTTGCTAGGCTTTTCCCTGACTAGGACTATATTGGATTAAAATCTTTATTTCCTGTCACCAATTGAGGAAATGCAATAAAAAATGCTGTAAAGTTATTTTTTACTCAATTTCGAAAAGCCGATTTACTGGCAAAATCAGATTTTTGATAACTTGAGAAAGGTCTTCTAGGTTGTCTGAGTTGGAGCTGGTTTAAAATCAGTTGTGCCACACATCACACTGCCAAAGCTGGAATACACATATTTGGCTGGAAAAGTCAATGACTGAAACTCAGCGGACAATAGCTTGCCTCGGACCCTATGAAAAACAAATGCATTTTAAGTAATAGTTGATTGAACAAATGGCAACATTAGCAACTCTTCTTTTGATTTGGAGATGCCAAAGCTGTGTTCTCCTATTCATATCAATGAGTGTACCAGACCCCATCAGAAATGCAATGGAGTATCCTGCCCTTCAAGCTGTCCGTTGTTTTACATGATTTAGAGATGAGCAGACCTTAAATATTCCATTAACGGTGATCCTGTTGTTTCCATCGAAGAAACATTTCCTCAGGCAGCGCAATGGGGAAGGGGCTGTTGGAGTAAGGGCCTTACATCATCCACTGTATGTAAAGTGGAAGAAGTAATGTTTTTGTCCCCCTCCATCACTCTCCAGAAAATCCTGGCAGTGAGGGACAGGAAATAAGCTTTGGTTGATTTGTTTTTTGTTTTTCCCACCTTAGGAGTTTGATTCTGGAAAACAAAAAAAGTTTAACTTTTGGGGATCGGCATGAGAACTATCAGGCCATAACTGTGTGACGAGTCAAGCATGAGAGATGCGGTGCTGACGTACTCTGGGGCCACCACGGGTCCGGACAAGTTGACCCAGAAGTAGTAGATATGGCCGTAGCCAATCAGGAGACGACGAATGCGGAAGCGGGAAGGGTTTTTAAACGCACAAAGACCTCACCAGGAAGAGGAAGGTTTTCTCCCAGAGGAGACGTCGATAACAGGCTGAAGTGGCAGAGGAGCAGAGCAGAGGAGACGACGCCGGAACAAAGACAACGCAGTCTGGAGAGGCTGACCAACCCTCGTGATGCACTGTGGGGATGTGCAGGAGGCGAGACGGAGTGAGCAGACCGGCCACGCTCTGGAAAGAGTGTGGCCCAATCAGGTACGGTCCTAAGACAGGATGGGGACCGGCGATAACAGGAACGTGGGGAGGAGGAAAAGGGGAACGGAATAATCACAATAGGAACATATCCACAACATAGTTTTTTTTTCCATACTACCATTTAGTTTAGTTTTGGTTTTGTTAGGTTGTTGTAGTTTTTTACACTATCTCACGGCCACCAAGGGTCTGAGAGATCAATCAGACTAATTTTTTTTAAAGAGGCGGAAAAGGAAAAGATAATAAGCATAGAGGAGAAAATAAAATAAAAAAAACAAGAGAGAAACCAGGGAAATAGCAGAAAACAGCAGAAAACTCCTGAACCCAGGAAGAAAGAAAAGAAGCAGAGAGAGAGAGAAAAAAAAGGAGAGAGAAGAAAGAAACCCAAAGGAAACAATCACAGAGATAGAAAGGGAAAGATAAAGCCAGAAAGAGAAGAGAAGACCCAAAGATGGGAAAAAAGGGAAAGACAAGACGAGAGGGAGGGAGAGAGAGCGAGAGAAAAAAATATAGCATTAGCAATACATACCTTCTAAAGCACCATTTATGTATTCTTCTTTCTTTCCATGCGCCTCCTGAGTCACCACCTGGGAAAGAAGAATAAAGATGGTGAAGACCGTACAAGAGGAAAGAGACATAAAGAAAGAGAGAGAGAAAAAAAGAAGAAAGGAATTGCAGAACGAAAAACTGTTACACACTTATGTCAAAATAATAAAAGCGTCATACACCACGGTACCACCTCTGGGCCTCCATTACTCAGACCCTGTCACACAGTGGTTTCCTTTTATGTACTTAGATGACCGCTAGGTCAGTGGTAATTTCTACATTTGGCAGGCATTAGTCCGTCAGGGTGACTGGGGTAATGTCTTCCACTATATTGATGGACTGTACTCTGCCTGCCAAATTTTAAATCAGGCCCTAAGTTTGAAGGTAAAATCTTTGACTAAGGTGATTTTTCCGACCTCCACTCCATCACTGTCAGCTTGAAATTGCACCTAGGTCCTGGTCCATCATGAACTGCTGTTTGTAAATAATGGTTTACTATTTCCAGGCACTTTTTGCCTTAAAGCTTTAAAAAGTCATAACTCCAATGCCATTAAACTATGTTAATGATTTTGGTGTAATTTTGTTCATTAAACTTTTCTCAATTTTCCTAAATTTTGAAATGTTATTGTGCTGTGTTCTTTACTTTGAAATAGTTGATACAGCTTCATCGTAATACAGTTCTCTGGGGATTACCTGCTACTTGTACTATAGCTAGCAGAGGTTGAGCAAAAATTACGTCAGGACTGTGTTTTGCCCTAGCCAGGATGGGTTTATTGCATCAGCAGGGGTCATCCTTTCCCAAATGAATAACCCTATTCCTGACAATCAAATTTCTTTCAGCTTTTTAATAAGACCCTGCCAAACAATATGTGTACAGTAAATGCCTAATCAACACACCTCTTTGCACACTTCTTAACAGACCTATCCCACTTGTTACTATTCTTTTTTGTATCATCACTTTCTAATTTTACACATCTTCATATTGCAATCCGTAAAAATGTAGTACATTTTTTAATTCACAATATTTTGTGTATTGAATAGGTTAGTTTAATAATGTCATTACATGAAATTGGCGTTCTGTAACTATAGTTTTAGAGGCTCAGCAGGCATGAGCGGTTCCATTCCACCATATAAAATTCAGGTCTGTATAGATGTGACTTCCTTCTGCCAGGTAATGCCAAAGTTCTTTTTTATTCTGTGCCCTTCTAATCATGTCTACTGCACAAGGAGTAATAAGTATGCGACTAATCTGAGCCGTTTTTTAGGCACACCGAAGTTTGAAAATGATACCATGAAGTTCACCTTTTACATACCACTACACAAGAATTTGAGCATTTAACACTTTGGAAATTGGAGGTTTTTGCCCTTGATCAATAGATCAGAGTTGCTGCCCTGTGTGTCACTTGCTGCCATGCCCTTTCTCGTTTCCCCTGCAGCGCTCACTCCATTACTTTGACCTTGAAACCCTCTGACATATTTGTACATGGCTAATCCTTGTCTTAGTCAGATATTAGTTCCAACATAATCAATTTGCTCAGTTCTGCATTCTCATCTATTTTAATCAGTCACCAATTAAATACCTGTTTCTACAGTTTTATCAGCAGGCTAGAGCGCTGCTGTGTAGGAAGTCGGGGAATAGTTGTAAATGCTTGGCATGTCGCCCTCAGAGACATGAACATTATATTTCATATATAAAAGTATCCTTGAATGGATATTTGCCACCTATGTAGCACTGCTTTTAAATTCAATATGTATTTTTAGAACTGCTTCTTTTGTTAAATATTTGTTCATGAATGTGAGCCGATTTTAAAGGGAGTTTCCAAAAACACGTTTTTACATAAATTGTACATATTGTGTCAAATATACCCATCCTGATATATTAGCTCTGGTCATAAATGCATGCAACCATGAAAAAATCAAAAAGGGCATAATAACAAAACATAAACACTGCCACAATGGTCATTCTGTGCCCCGTACTATCTTATACAGGCACTGGGAAATAAACAGAAACACAGAACGGTGCTAGAACGACACCCACACTCTACTCCCAGTGTAAGGCACAAACAGTGTTCCCTGTTATATGTTAAATGTAAATCAGAAAAATGGTAATGCAGTATACAGTAAACAGTCAAAGGTCCAAATAGCAATCATTGAGTACAAAAGATATATCTTAGTGGTAGCAATTGCCAGGTTCTCAAAAATGGCTGGATTCTTGTGACTGTCCCTGATGATCTCTGATGACCACTGACTGATGACCTCTCTGTCACCTGCCATCAGAACACGAATGATACATTGTGTCCTTATCAGTGACCAGTTCAAAGAGTTAATACAGGCAGAAAGAGGGCTTTTTAAGGCACGGCGGAATAGGCTATTGCCCTGAGTCCTCAACGTCAAGGCACTCTCCTGGTAAAGTGAGTGAGACAGTCAAAATTCCTGCCAAATAGATTATTTTTCTAATTTGACTGATATACATGCTCAACCGAAGCTTCGGGTACATTTACCACAAGTTTGAGCCAAGCCAAAGTCATGTAAAGTGATGTAAACCAGTGCATATTCTTGAAAGGCTATTTGAATTCCATTACAAAAGATATCTTGTGTTGCCAAGGAGCCCTTTTCCCAATGGAAATAGCAATTTGCTCTGCTTTGACACACTTTGCATCAAGGGAGGCTTACCTGGGTGTAACTTGGGTGGAGTAGCACAAGCATTCATAATGTTTGAAGCAAAGCTCTACCTAGAAAGCAAAACAAGACTTTTGGTCAAGAAATTCCAGATCAGGCGCTAACATGGGCAAATGTTTTCATTTTGTCAAACTTTCCACATTGCATATGTGCTGCTATGTACAGCAGAAATTCAACATGTGGAATGATTAAGAATATGTCTAGGTATAAGATTTCATTTTGGAGTGTTAAGCTTCAAGTTTACATCCTATGCTAAACAGCACACACACAGCACTGCACATTGGTGCAAAGATCGTGCATTGTGCTAGGCAGCCTGTTTGTGTACCAGAGCAGGAGTAGTGAGCAGCAGTCTGCCGTTTTTAATAAATGTGCCTAAGTGTTTCCTTCTCCCCTGTGCCCAACTATGCACAACAACTTTGGTTAAGGTACTGTGTTGAGCTTAAAAAGTTGATCTGCCCCTTACTGAGCATGCCTTTCCTACCCAGTCCTAACCCTCACACTGTCAGCAAGATGGTAGCAGTTATATGGACAAATAATCTTTCTGTGTCATTTCTCTCACCTTACTTCACCTCACTCCATTTACCATAACCCTCTGTCTTAACTTGTCTCTATAAATCTACTTCATGATGTACCGCCATGGTCTCTCTCCATCTTAGGGCCTAATTACGAGTCTGGTGGTCTATGCACAGCCAGACTCGTTGTGGCAGTTGGACCACCACACCCCAGGTAGTTCGACCGCCACATTACGACTCGGGCAGTCGGACCGTCAGGGGACTGTTGTCACTGCCAGGAACATGGTTCCTGATGGGCTGACGGCGGTCGGACTCATGGTCAGCCACGGCGGTGCTAAATGCAGCACCACCGTGCAGATCACAACTTCTGTTTCTGCCAGCCTTTCCATGGCGGGGACCCTGTTATGGAAAGGCTGGTGGAAACACAGTGCCTGGGGCCTCAGGGGTACCCCTGCACTGCCCATGCATGTGGCATAAGCAGTGTAGGTCCCACCCTGCCCAGCGCCCTTTAATTGAGCATTTTCTGTTTTGCAGACAGTGCGCATTCCGAGGGTGGTGTAGCACTACAGCATTGGCATTGGTTCCCTTAAGGGAGCCGAGAACAATACTGTAGCACTGTTCCTTCCGGACTGACCGTTGGGAATGTCGTAATACAATGATCCCACTGGTCAGCCTGGTGGGAACATTGTATTATGCCAGGGGGTGAGGCAGCTGGGTTGACTGCCACCTCATCCCTGCAAATTTGGCAGTCAGCTCATTCAACCGCCAAACTTGTAATGAGCCCCATTGTTCTCTCTACCTCTCTTTCATGACCTTGCACTTCCCTCTATCACCCTCTAAGCATACGTTTATATCTATCTCTATCTTGTCTCTCTCACTCAACTGTTTCTCTAACTCATGCATCTCTCTGTACCTCAGAGCACCTTTTCCACCTGATGTTCCTGTAGGGTTGGATTTTGGAAGGGTGAAATTTACTATTCCCACGTCAACGTGTGCAACAGTTCTGAAACCATAGGACTTCGGAGGGATACCATTTATTATTTCCACTCCAAACAGTGCAACAGTAGGGAAAGTGTTGGTCTTTGGAGGGGTAAAATGTACTATTCCCACGCCAAACCCTAAAACAGTGGGGAAAGTGTTGGATTTCCGAGAGGTCAAATTTGCTATTCTGACTCCAGACAGCACAGCAGTAAGGAAACTGTTGGACTTTAGAGTGCAAAATTTACTATTCCCGCACCAGTCTGTGCAACAGTAGGGAAAGCGTTGGATTTCGGTGAATTGACATTTACTATTCCCACTCCAAACAGCGCAACAATAAGAAAGGTGTTGAACTGCCAAGAGGTTAATTTTACAATTTTACTGCATTCTAAACAAGAGCAGGGAAAGTATTTTGCTTCAAACAGATTACACATAGGACTAACTCCATGATCATAGAAAAATATTAAACTCCATTTAGATATTTTTAATTTAAATGAAGAACATATTTGTATTTGTATATATATACATATACATAAATATATGTATTAAACTAAAATAATTAATCAATTTGCACAATTACCATTCAATAAAAAAATGATGTTACAATTATTATTAATAAATTAACTTAACACCCTATATCCCTACAAACCTAGCAGCCCACACGTAAAACATAACTAAAATTGCATTCTAGAATATACATATTTCAAATTAATAAAATAATTAATTAGTAATTTTAAAACTAATTGTTAGTGCATTTGTTATTTAATTAACTTCCCAGCCGAGACACCTACAAAACTAGCAGCCCACTACTAAAATATAATTGAAATAAATAAGTATTACATAATTTACACATTTAAAACTCAATTAAATAATTAATTTACAAATAATATTTAATAGGTAATTAATTATTATTTAATTAACTTCCCACCATTTACCCCTACAAACCACTACTAAAATATAAGTAAAATAAATCAGCATTCCATATTTTAAATAATAATTAATAATCAATTAAATAAATAATTAACATGTAGTAATAAATTGTACATAAGGTATTACTTAAATAACTTAAAATCCCAGGTTTCTACACACCTAGCAACCCACACCTAAAAGAAAAGAAAAATAAATAAGTATTCCATAAATTACATAATTAGAAATCAGTTAATTATTACTTAATTAACTTCCCACCCTAAACTCCTAGAAACCTAACAGGCCACAAACAACATATAACAAAAAATAATTAATATTACATAATTTACATAATAAATATCAATCATGTAATTGAATAAAATGTATTAAGTAATTCATTATTACCAAATTAACTCACCACCCTAGCCCCCTACAAACCCAACGACCCAATTTGCACTATAGATTACTAATAAAAATAAAGAGACAATTCTAAATGACTTACAATTACAATAGTAACACAAAAAATTAATACATTAACTAAAACCCATCCAAATAATTAAAAACAATATTTTTAACCACTGTATTATTGAAAATGATATTAAAAACATCAGCACTGATATTATTTAAAACAATATTGCTTACCTCAAAAAACTATGCTCTTGTCACAATATTTGTGTTTCATAATATTTGTGCCCGTTTATTTAATTTCCAATATTTCTATCTCAAGATATTTTTAACTCAATATCTTGTCCAAACACCAAGGGAGACTCAGAAGCAGTGCTATTTTTGGAACTTTGCAGCCTTTAACAGAGAGGATCATAACACATTTTTGGCAGTCATAGAGGGCTACAGGATCACAGGGCAAGTGTAACTATATTTCAAGTTTATTTTGAAGGGCCAGACTAAGGTAGTTGCCCAGACCACCTACCCCAATGAAGTGTTCTGTGAGTATAAGTGAAGGAACCCTTTTGGCTCCTGAAGAACTCCATAAAGCTGTGATGCAAGTGTTAGAACGTGGTGGAGTGACTGCAGGTTTAGTATGTTGAGTTTGTGTTTGCATGCAGATGAATAAAGATGTGTAATACGTAGCTCCGTGTGTGGTGCAAATCCAGGCTGGAGTGGATGCTACAACTGGGGCCGAGATAGGGACTAAGTAACCTGAAGTTCAACAGCGCTCTACCAGAGAGTTTGCCGTGGTTCAAGCAAACTGCTTGTGTGTGCCACATGTACCTTCGCCAAAGTGCAGAATCGACAGTTGCCGTATGTGGAATCAAAGCACAACTCTAGCCGGAGGGAAACATTTAAAGGTAACGAAAGTTTCACTGAGAAGTCTATACATCATTGGTCAAGAACCTTGCTGTCAAGGCCATAAAGAAATGTACTGTGATAATACGCAACATAAAGCTACACATCATATTGAGTGATAACGCTAAAGGTGGACATCATCAAGAAGAGAGGAGCTAAGAACTACCATAGTCAAATACACAAAAGCTCTGCCTGACATAATAACTGATGGTTAAGTATATTATTGTTGCATTATGGCCTCAGCGGAAGGTGACAAGACCCAAGAAGAAGCACAGGAGTTGTACTTATACTGAGCTGCACAATACCTGAAGCCGCACACCACCAAAGCTGCTGGGTGGTGGCTCAGAACAACTCCAGAGGTGTCCAAAAAAGTAAAGGATTCCAATGGAGACCAAGATAGAGGTCACAGTTCCACAGACTGTCCAAGATGACACAGGGGCCAGCACATCACAGGTCCTAAGAGGTAGCACAGATGAAGCAGGTCCTAGTAGACAAACAGACAATATTGGAGAGAACTCCATTCTCAGTGTTAGACAATCCTGGAAACAGTTATAATGCTGCTGCTGCCTTCCTGAGACCACCATCACTATTCAATACAGTCAAAAAGCAAAATACTGGTGATAGATGGACTGCTTGGATAGAGACAGTTGACGAAGTACCTGAAGAATCTTGCTGGTGATGGTGTAAAAGAAGTCATACAGAAAAAGCTGCTTGCTAATGAAGTTATGTACTGTCAAATTAAAGAAGCTTTGAATCTCAAGTTCAATCAGTGCTGAATATAGATTACCAACAGTACAGTTTCAGTCAAGAGCAACAAAGATTTGGTGAAACCATAGACAAATTTGTTGAGAGACTGGATTTACTCATCAGACATTGTAGATTAAATTATTTAAAAAATGAAGAAGCAATACATCTCAGAGGTATTGACAGATGCCTTTCAGACTTATTCAGATGACAAGTGCTGAGAGAAACTCTTAGGGCCTGATTCATAAAGGTAATAGTAAATACCCTTTGTGAATTCAAAAAGTCATAAACTTAGAGGTTTAGCTAAGTTAAGACCAAACATCTAAGCTTACCTTGTGAATTGGGGCCTTAGTCTGGAGGAAGTTATCATGGTTGCCAGAGCTGAAGAACATTCCTATCAAAAAGCTGCTGATGTGAAGGCCATAGGTGCCCAAAGTGAGTCAGTCATGGAGATGAGAAGCAAGAAGAAACACAAAGCTGAAAGACACAAGAAAAAGATGTTGGTTTTCAGTGTGGATTGTCATTTCCACATGAAGATAAATGTCCTAATTTTGGACAACTATGCTACATCTGTGGGAAACATAGCTACACAACAAGTTTATGGATGGAGTGCTGAAACTTTTCAAACATTCACCCTTAGTCACAGATGTGGGTTAAATCCATAGTTCTTTTGCTTACCATGCCATTCCAGTTTGGACCCAGCCATATGGAAATTAGTCTTGACTCTGTTCCCCATGGGAACTGTCCAGCCCGAACTGCCAGATCAGGTCCACCCTGGACCACAAACAAACATCCTGGGACTAGTTTTGGGGTATCATTCCCTCATCAGCCAGGCTAGCTTGAATCCAGTGGCACAGTGTGCAAGGGACCCATGTCTGAGCATACCCTTGACACTTAGTGCAAAAGCAGCAACACGACAAGAGGATGGATGCATTTCTGAAACTTTTCAACCACTCACCCCCGTTCACAGATCTGGGTTAAATCTATCCTTCTTTTGCTCACCATGCCACCCCAGTTTGGACACATTCATATGCAAATCAATCTTGACCCTGTTACCCATGGGAACAGTCTAGCCTGAACTGCCAGGGTAGGTCCTCCATGGACCGAAAACAAGCCATCCTGGACCGGTTTCAGGGTATCACCCCTCATCAGCCAGGCTAGCCTAAATCCAACGACACAGCGAGCAAGGGACCCACCTCTGGGCATACCCCACCCACTCAGAGCAAACATAGCAACACAACAAGATGACGGACGGAGTGTTGAAAGGTTTCAAACACCCCCCACTTCCAGATCTGGGTTAAATCCATTGTTATTTTGCTCACCATGACACCCTCTTTTGCTTTTGGACCCAGCAATATGCAAATCAGTCTTGACCCTGTTCCCCATGGGAGCAGTGCAGCCCAAACTGCCAGAGTAGGTCCTCCCTAAAAGCATCTTGGGACCGATTTCAGGGTATCACCCCTCATCAGTCAGGCTAGCTTGAATCCAGTGGCACAGTGAGCAGTGGATCCAAGTCTGGGCATACCCTAGCCACTTAGGGCAAATATAGCAACACATGAAGATAATGGAAAAGTGCTGACATTTTTCAAACACTCACCCCCACTCACAGATCTGGGTTAAATCAATCATTCTTTTGCTCACAATGACACACCAGTTTGGACCCAGCCATATGCAAATCAGTCTTGACTCTGTTCATGATGGGAACAGTCCAACCCAAACTGCCAGGCCAGGTCCTCCCTGGACCAGAAACAAGCATCCTGGGACCAGTTTTGCGGTATCATCTCTCATCAGCCAGACTAGCTTGAATTCAGTGGCACAGTGAGCAAGGGACCCATGTCTGGGTATACCCTGGCCACTTAGTGCAAACATAGCAGCACAACAAGATGATGGACGGATTACTGAAACTTTTCAAACACTCACCCCATTCACAGATCTGGGTTAAATCCATCATTCCTTTGCTCACCATGACACCCCAGTTTAGACTTAGCTATATGCAAATCAGTCTTAACCCTGTTTCAGATGGGAACAGTGCAGCCCGAACTGCCAGAGCAGGTCCTCCCTGGACTAGAAACAAGCATACTGGGACCAGTTTCAGGGTAATAATCCTTCCTCAGCCAGGCTACCTTGAATCCAATGGTACAGTGAGCAAGGGACTCCCGTCTGGGCATACCCTGGCCACTTAGGGTGACAATAGCAACACAGCAAGATGATGGACAAAGTGCTGAAACTTTTCAAACACTCACCCCCACTCACAGATCTGGGTTAAATCCATCATTCTTATGCTCACCATTCCACCCTAGACATATGCAAATCAGTCTTGACCTGTTCCCCATGGGAACAATCCAGCCCAGACTGCCAGAGCAGGTCCTCCCTGGCCCTGAAACAAGCATCCTGGGACCAGTTTTGGGGTATAACCCCTTATCACCCAGGCTAGCTTGAACCCAGCAAAGGACACATGGGGACTGCCCAACATCCTGAGAAATCTATCACATGAGATTTCTTGCAATTCAGACAGATCATGGACATTCCTGTTGATGATGCCAAGTTTCAAAAGACACTATCGGGATGAGTAATCAAAGCGCCAAGAAGGCTTATTGGACAGCTATGATTGTGTAGATATTTGTACAATTTATTTTTATTTAACAGAGGGAGAGATGTAGTGTATTGTGAGTACAAATGATGAAACCCTTTTGGCTCCTGAAGAACTCTGTAGAGCTATGACGTAAGTGTTAGAATGTGGTGAATTGAATGCATGTTTAGAATGCTGAGTTTGTGGTTACACGCGGAGGGTAATACATAGCTCTGTGTGTGGCGTGTTCATTGCTGAGTACCCAGGCTGAGGAGGGCACTACACCCACCCCCACCCATTGTTCACAGAACAAATGATTACATGTGAGGTGCCACAGGGCTTGACTTTGCCACCTATCCTTTTTTTACTGTTTCTTTCAAACCCCTAACAGACCTGATTAGGACATAAAGTTGCAATATGCAGACAATTCACAAGTAACAATCTAGCTTGAGTGGGACACTACAGGCCCTGCAATGCTTCTACTAATACGCATGCTAACTATCCAGACATGGATGCCTCATAATTTCCTTAAATTGAACGCTAACACCAAACTTCTATTAGTTGGTTCATGCCCAGAACGACAGGAGAGAGGTCTCTGGCCAGTAGAACATCCCAGGGACCCTCTCCTAAAAACACTGTTAAATTCCTAGGGATTGACCTGGACTCTCAATTATCCATTCACTTCATCCTGTTTTTACCAATTCAAGATTTGGACAAAGACATAGTATTTCCTTCCAAAACATCTACATAAACAGGACATCATCACCTGATGTAGTGAGTCACAAATTGTTTATTGCCAAGTTTTGTATACAGTGATCCAAGATTTGGCTCCAACAACTTTGCAGTGTACTGCTAAAGGGGAACAGGTGTAAGGGGAGAGTTACCTTAGTCCCTTACTTACAAGAATAAAAATCACATGGAGGTAACCTCAGCTAGTGACAAAAAGCCTTACCACATAGAGGATAGAACTCCTGTTATTTTTTTTTAGTGGACTTTCACCCACATACATCTATGTGCCATTCTCCATCATTGAGTCCTCATTCTGTATGGGTATACCAGTTGAGCTCCACCTAGCTTGTGAGGGGGAACATTTTTTGTAGACTACAGGTTTTAGGAAACGGGACTGGTGAAAAGGAACTTTTAAAAATGTCTAAGATTGCTAAAGATTTTAATAATGAAAAGCCACATTGGCATTGTTAAAAACAGAAACTGGGACAGAAAGCATTTAAGGGCAAACAGCCGTCTCTAATTTGCAGATACAAACCTTTTGCCCTAGGTGGCGTAACATAGTCCAGGAAATCTTCAAATTTGGGCACAACTTTAAATTCCAGATATGTTTCTGTGAGATGACCCAGGTCAGCCCTCTACTGTTGGCACTCCCTAATATACTGCCAGTAAGCCACCTTAACTACCTGTTTGTCTTCACGGCGGATTTGGTCCGGCTGTTCACAAAGTGCCTCAAGCTTCAACTTTTTAAACCATGCGAAGACAAAGCCCAGCCAAGGGACTTTCCGAGCTAGGTCTAGCCTTACCAAGTGTCTTAGACATGCACTATACGTGGCCAACTCAGGGGTAGACCAAACCTGTACCCAATAGAGTAGGGGTTTTAGCTGTATTTGATCAATCATTTGATTAATACCCATATCATATCTCAAGGGTATAAGCGGGGTACTAGGTGGTATGGCCACTAATGCCCTAATAAAAAAAGATTCAGCTATCTCTGTCCTATGTGAGTTAGCATACCCCCATATTTCTGCTCCATAGGTTGCTGCATTGAGGGCCTTAGCTCGATAAGCCTCACGAGCTGGTGAGATAGAGCAAGTGCTTGTGGCTCTGAAGAATCGAAGAATGGCGTTAGATCTCTGTGCTAGTGTTAGGGAACTTTTTACTACTTGAGGGTCCCATTTTAATTTTGGGGACAAGGTGATACCTAGATAATCAAATTCTGACACCCTTTCAAGGTTGAAATGACCCACTTTTATGCTCCTTGTTCTGACTGTAGAATTTTCAAAGACCATAAACTTGGTCTTAGAGCAGTTTATCCCCATCCCTCTTTTTCTACAAAAGGACCCAAATTTTAATACCAGATTTTGCAGTCCCATTGGAGACTTGGAAATTAGCAGTGAGTCGTTTACAAACAGAAGGATGGGGATTTTCCCTTCACAAATGGCGGGAGAATCATTTACACACTGTCCAAGATATTCGGTGGTGTCATTTATATATGGAGAAAAAAGCGCAGGGGCCAGCACACAACCTTGTCGAACCCCCCCGGCCTATCGGAATTCTAGATGTCACTTCTCCTTGCCCACCCCGAGCGGACCTGGGCGTAGTTTCCACAATGTAGGCCCTCATTATGGTTCTGGCGGTCTGGGCCGCCATGTGGGCGGTGGCGGTAAATACCACCGTCCGGCATGGCGGCCCAGACCGCCATATAATGACCCTCCCTAAACCCCACGGTGGAATACACCGCCACCGCCAGCGGAAACACTGGCGGGGCGGTGTATTCCAATCTGACAGGGCAGCGCTGCCTCCGGATAATGATACCCATTCCGACAGCCTTTTCCCAGTGGTTCACACCACCAGGAAAAGGCAGGCAGAATGGGTATCTTGGGGCGATTTGGGGGCCCCCTGGGGGCCCCTGCACTGCCCATGCACTTGGCACGGGAAGTGCAGGGGCCCTGTGCAGTGCCCCATCGTGCAGGTCACTGCCCGATTTACAGGCAGTGATCTGCGCGACGAGTGCAGCTGCACCCACCACACACCAACATTGGCATCAGCTTCATTTGGAGCCGCTGTCAATGTTACGGCTCTTTTCCCCGCTAGGCCGGCTGGCGGAAACACTGTTTTGCTTGCCGGCCCAGCGGGGAAAACATAATACGGCCGGCGGGGGTAGTCGTGCTGGCGGTCATCTACTGACCACCAGCACGGAGATCATAATGAGGACAGTAGTCTAATCAAGATCTCCACTAGACTACTAGGGACCCCCATCTTCCTTAGAACTTGCCACAGTTTATCACGTGGGATTAAGTCAAAAGCAGCTTGCAGATCAACAAAGGCTACATATAACACTCTGACGCTGGAGGAGGACCTGTTTCCAGTACAATACTGAAAACCTAAATACATGATCAGTGGTACTTGTGTTGGGCCGAAATCCTGCCTGCAAGGGCGAGAATATCTCTACGTTAGCCGCCCAGCACAACAGTTTGTCAAGAACCTGCCTTGCAAATATGTTTTGGAGATTATCCAGCAGGCTAATCGGGCAATAGTTTGCGGGGCAGCTCGCATTTCCTTTTCTAAACACAAAAATAATTTCGGCCCCTTTCCAGGTATCTGGCATTCTGCCCCCACTTACTATTGTATTAGAAAGAAGATTTATATACCCTGCCCACACTTGTGGTTCAGACTTGTTTAGGTCTCCGGCCTGAGTCACCTGCCTCACCCAAAGCTATACAAGGGTTCTCCACCCCTAATGCTATATTGAGGTCTACTAAGGGGCTCCCTGTGTGTTGATGTGGGGTACCACCAGAGACCTCCCCCTTATCATTTACACTCACCGAATATAAAGCACCAAAGTGTTCCTCCCACTTATCTGGTGCAATGTTACAGCACCTCAAAGTACCCAAATCACCAGTTCAATCTGATATTATGGCCCAGAAGGCATGATTTTCTCTTAGCTTCAATGCCTTAAGTAGATTTTGCCAGCTTTCATCATCTCTTTCTTTCCTTGCCACCCTTTGAGCCTTTTTATACTTTGCTCGTGCGTACTTTATATCTGCTCTATTACACTCCCATGTGGTGGTTACCAGCGCCCACTTAGCCATCCTACAATCCCGAATAAACCAATGTGGATGTTTTGCTCCCAACCTATGGCTGCCTTGGTATTTACTAGAGAAAATCAATTTAAGTTTATCAAACAGTAGACCATGAGTTTGTAAAAAAAGATTGGGGTCTATATGCAGATCTTAAAATTAGTCTAAAAACTGTACGGACCACTGATATTTCTCAGCATGCACTTCCCGATCAGCCAGGACTCTAGGCCACGTTACTTCACACTAATTATTAGAGTTACTGAGTTCCGGCTGGTCTGAAAGTCCCCAGTTGGGAGACCTAACAAATTTCCTTCCATTAAGCCATACTGCTAGCAGGCGATGGTCACTCTCAGTGGTGCTAAGTACCTCATACCTACCAGATCCAGCCATAATCGCACATCCAACAAGATATAATCAATCACACTCCTCTGGTGCCCCCTTCTAAAAGTGGGCGCTCGCGATTGATCTGAGTTTTTCTCCCATCACAGGCACTTAGCCCTTGGGCCGCCACTGTTGCCACTATCTGCAGGGCAATGTGGGAAAGACTACTTATTGGCCTACCTACCAGCTGTGGGACACCCCATTGCTCATCCTCTTCTCTGATTACCATGTTGAGGGCAAGACACGGTTCAAATGAGGTATTCAAGTCTCCAGCCACTATTAGGCTAGACTTACTTTTACAAGTTTCCACTAGCGTTTCAAGCATTGCCAAAACCGAGGACTCTCTGTTTGTTGGCATGGTGCGTGTAAACACATTTAATATAACCAAGGTTAATCCCCTAGGGAATCGTGAGCTAATGCCCATTAGTCTGGGGGAGTCTATCCTCAGTGATTCATGCCTACAGACTATGGCCCTCATTACAACCCTGGCGATCGGTGATAAAGCGGCGGTAATACAGCCAACAGGCTGGCGGTAACAAAAATGGAATTATGACCACGTCGTACACCGCTCAGACAGACAGCCACTTTAACACACCGACCGCCATAGCGGTAGCAACAAGCACTGCGGCGGTAACCGCCAACAGCCAGGCGGAAGACAATGTACTGCCCACCATATTACAACAGGCCTATCTGCCACTTTTTCTGGGGTGGTACCAATTATATCAAAAGCACAGTGGAAACACTGCACAGAAGTCAAAGGACTCACCTCTGGAGACTGAAGGAAGAACCACGACGCCATGGAGCCCGAGTTGCACATCTTCCCCATGATTGTATACCTCCTCATTCACTACAAACAGCAACGCCGGCGAAGATGACCATGGTGAGTACTGCCGCCTAGCACACAAGGGAGGGGGTAGGAAAAAGATAGTGACACATACATGCAACACCTCCACCCCCAACCCCAACACCATGCACACAAACAGATGCAATAACATTACATTTACACCCTGTACACCTCAGGAATCTTGCCAGGACAAAAGGAAGTGATTAAAGTGAGTTTAATAAGAGAAAATACAAGCAAATTGTGATTCAAAATCAAAACAGTATATACATATATGCAAGTGGAGGGACACTGTCCAGTTCTCAATGTCCGTGGGCCACAGGGCCACATCACATAGGCCAAGGCCCCACTTGACTCCTGCATCAACACAGAGAGAACACTGCAGGGGCATCAGGTCGAAAATACCCAGGCACATCAGGGGACAGGGAACGGGGGGCACCTCAGCCAGGAGATGGTACAACACCACTGGTCCTGGAGGGGGCTACATGCCCTGTGCGATATCCTGGGGAGTGCAAGGCCACAGCCTCTCAAGTGGGTGGTTTGCCCACTGCTTGGTCCTGGGGAGTGCAAAGCCACAGTCTCTCAAGTGGGTGGTTAGCGCACTGCTTGGTCCTGGGGGGTGCAAGGCCACAGTCTCTCTAGTGGGTGGTTTGCCCACTGGTTCTGGAGGGGGCCTTGTGTCCAGTGTGCTTCATCCTGGCAAGGAGGGGGTGAGTGGATGGCTTCTTCCACTGGTTCTGGAGGGGGCCTTGTGCCCAGTGTGCTTCATCCTGGCAAGGAGGGGGTGAGTTGATGGCTTCTTCCACTGGTTCTGGATGGGGCCTGATGCCCAGTGTGCTTCATCCTGGCAAGGAGGGGGTGAGTGGATGGCTTCTTCCACTGGTTCTGGAGGGGGCCTTGTGCCTTGTGATGCAGCACTTGGGGAGTGCAAGGTCACAGTCACTCACCTGGGTGTCACACCTACAGGATTTGCAGGCTCCAGGATGCACTACAGCTCATGGAGACACGACTACACACTGCCTGCCGGCAGTGATGGCTGCTCAGTGGTGGCAGTGGCGGTGTTGGTGTCGGGGCAGGTAGTGGTGGGGGGAGGCTCCAGCCCATCCCCTGCAGCCTCGGACAGCTGCCCACTGGGGCTGATGCTGCTGGCCAGTGGTGCTGGTGGCGGTGCTTGTGGGGGTGCTGGTGGCAGTGCTGGCAGTGGTGGGGGAGGATCCAGCCCTTCCCCTGCAGCCTGGGACGGCTGCCCACTGGGGCTGCTGCTGCTGGCAGTGGTGCTGGTGGCGGTGCTGGCAGTGGTGGGGGGAGGCTCCAGCCCATCCCCTGCAGCCTCAGACGGCTTCCCACTGGGGCTGCTGCTGCTGGCAGTGGTGCTGGTGGCGGTGCTGGCAGTGGTGGAGGGAGGCTCCAGCCCTTCCCCTGCAGACTTGGATGGATGAATCATCATGGTTGGTGGTGGGGGCTCCGAATCAGTCCCTGCACCAGGCCTCCTGTCCTTCCTGCCTGCAGGTGCAGGCCCTTTGCCCTTCCCCATGGCAGCTGGTGGTGCCTCCTTGCCCTTCCCCTTGGCAGCTGATGGTGCATCCTGGTCCTTCCCCTTGGCAGCTGGTGGTGCCTCCTTGCCCTTCCTTAATTGCGGCTGCTGCATGTCCGTGCGCAGCGGGCGCAGCGCTGGCGCGCCAGAGGCGTACCAGAGGCAATCCCGTCTGCGCCAGTCCGCACCTGGACCGCGCCCAGCGCCACCCCCCCTGGTCCTCGGGACCCCCGCACTTCCGGACATCGCTACACGGCCAGCGACCTCAACGCCCTCAACCCGGGCCACAACACTGACTGCTTCCAATCCTCTCCAAGGAACACCTTTGGTCCCTTTTCCTGCCACACCTGCAAATTCACCTGCTACAAAACTGCGAAACCCCCAAAAGCCGGACCCAACCACCTCCACTGCATACTCCTCAACACTCGCACCGCACGAAAGCACGCCATCGCAATCTGGGACCTGCTCAACACCACCGCCCCAGACATAGCCTTCCTGACCGAAACCTGGTGGAATGATTCCTCCGCACCCGAAATCGCCATAGCCATCCAGGACAGCTACAAGATCACCCGAAGAGACCACACCAACGGCATCGGAGGAGGAATAGCCATCTCCCACAAAGTCTCCACCTACACGGACGACACCGTCAATACCGACGAACACCTACACTTCCAGATCCACACCGACTCCAACACCACCCTCAGAGGAACTCTCATCTACAGACCCCCGGGCCCACGAGCACCCTTTAACGACACCAACGCCGAACTCGCCAGCACCCACGCACTCCCCTCCACGGACTACGTCCTCCTGGGAGACCTAAATTTCCACCTAGAAAACAACAACGACCTCAACTCCACCACACTGATCCACAACCTCGCCAACCTCGGACTCCAACAACTCGTCACCACACCCACCCACATCGCCGGCCACACGCTTGATCCCATCTTCACCACAAGCGCCCACGTCACCTTTAACAACACCACCGAACTCTACTGGACCGACCACCACTGCATCCACTTCACCTTCAAGAAACAAACCAAGCACCACCGCCCCCAACAACCAACCCGCCGCTCCTGGAGCAAAGTCACCAAAGAGCAACTTAACAATACCCTCGCCCAGAACCCTCCCACCGACCCCACCAACCCAGACACCGCCGTCCTCAACCTCAGACAGTGGATCACCAACTGCGCCAACTCCCTAGCACCGCTCAAGAACCCACCCAAGAACCAAGTCCGCAAAAAAGCCACCTGGTTCACCGACAAACTCCAAGCCTCCAAACGCGACTGCCGGAAACTAAAAAAGAAATGGCTCCACGAGCGCACCCCCGACAACCACGCAGCCCTCAAGGACGCCTGCCGCAGGCACCACCAAATCATCAGAATAACCAAGAGATCCTCCTTCAAAAACCGCCTGGATAACAACGCACACGACAGCAAAGAGCTCTTCAACATCGTGAAAGAACTCTCCAACCCCAGCACCAACATCAACGACATCCCACCATCTCAAGAACTCTGTGACTCCCTGTCCACCTACTTCCTCCAGAAAATCACCGACATCCACAACAGCTTCTCCACCACATCCACGCCAGACCCCTTCCCCACAAGCACCTCCCGCACCAACCGCCTGACCTCCTGGACCAAGGTCAACGACACAGAGACACTCAAGGTCATGAACTCCATCCACTCAGGCTCTTCGTCGGACCCATGCCCTCACCACGTATACAACAAAGCCGATGCAATCATCGCCCCCCAACTACGGAAGGTCATCAATATCTTCTTCGAGAGAGCAACTTTCCCGGAAAGCTGGAAGCATGGCGAAATCCACGCCCTCCTGAAGAAGCCCCAGGCTGAGACTCAAGGTCTCAAAAACTTCAGTCCCATCTCCCTGCTCCCGTTCCCGGCGAAGGTCATCGAAAAAATCGCCAGCACGCAACTGACCCGCCACCTCGAAGACAACAACATCCTGGACCCCTCCCAGTCAGGGTTCAGACGGAACCACAGAACTGAGACCGCCCTCCTAGCCGCCACAGACGACATCAGACGCCAACTGGACAATGGAGAAACATCAGCCCTCATCCTCCTGGACCTATCTGCCGCCTTCGACACAGTCTGCCACCGCACCCTGATAGCCCGCCTCTTCGAAGCCAGAATACAAGATAAAGCCCTCGACTGGATCGCTTCCTTCCTCCACGGCCGAGCCCAAAGTGTACGCTTACCCCCCCTGCCGATCCAAAGCCACCGACATCATCTGCGCCGTTCCCCAGGGCTCCTCCCTCAGCCCTACACTGTTCAATATCTACATGGCCCCCCTTGCACAAATGGCCCGCCAACACGACCTCAACATCATCTCCTACGCCGATGGCACACAGCTCATCCTCTCCCTCACCAAAGACCCGCACACCGCCAAAACCAACCTCTACGAGGGCATGAAAGCCATTGCCGAATGGATGAGAAACAGCCGGCTGAAGCTGAATTCGGACAAGATGGAGGTCCTCATCCTCGGACCCACCCCCTCAGCCTAGGACAACTCGTGGTGGCCGACCACACTGGGAACCCCTCCAACTCCCACCAACCATGTACGTAATCCAGGATTCATCCTCTACTCCTCCCTCTCCATGTCCAAACAGGTCAATGCAGTCTCCTCATCCTGCTACATCACCCTCTGCATGCTCCGCAGGATCTACAAGTGGATCCCGACCAAAACAAGAAGAACCGTGACACAGGCCCTGGTCAGCAGCAAGCTAGACTACGGCAACGCACTCTACACAGGCATCCCTGCCAAACACCTACGACGCCTCCAGCGCATCCAAAATGCCTCACCCCACTGATCCTCAATGTACCCCGCCGCAACCACATCTCCCACCACCTGAGAGACCTTCACTGGCTCCCCGTAGACAAGAGGATCACTTTCAAGCTACTCACCCACACACACAAGGCCCTCCACAACACAGGACCTGCCTACCTAAACAGCAGGCTCTGCTCCTCAAACCTCGCCCTGCCCTTGGCAGCTGGTGCAGGCACACTGTCAATGCTGATGGTGGGTTTCCTGGAGCCTCTCCCACCTGCAGTAGCTGCCAACACTACTTTGGCCGTGGACTGGGTGGCAGAGGCGCTAGCCTGGGTTCTGACCACCCTGGCCCGACGTGAAGGATGGGGGGAGAGGTAGGGAAGAGGTCAATGGCAGAGAGGAGAAGCTTCTTAGGGACACTGGGGAGGGAAGAGGATGAAGGTGTGGGAGTGGAGGAAGAGTGAGTGGTTGTTGGAGGTGTCTGTCTGCTGTGTTTGGATGCAGGTGCATGGGCTGGATGCTGTTGTGAGGTGGATGGCTGTTGGGTGTCTGAGTGCCTGCATTTGTGTACTTTAGGAGGCGGGGGCACAAACACAGTGGGATAAGACACAGGGGACGTGTGCATGGAAGTGGGGGTGGTGACTGCCAGTGAGGGGTGTGTAGTGATAGGTGTGAAGGTGATGGGGTAGTGGATGAGGATGTAGTGCATGCAGGTGTGAGTAGAGACGCTACTGGGAGGGTGGTGGACAAGGAGGAGGAAGGGGACACAGTGGAGGCAGTGGATGTTGGTATGTCTGCATCTGGATGGTGTTTGCGTGAGTGCCTGTGGGATGATGTGTGGTGCTTGTGTTTGCCTGAGCTACTCCTGTGTGTTGTCTTGGGTGCATGCTGGTCTGACTGTGTGCTTGGGATAGGTTGGGGTTGAGGGGAATGGGACTGAGTAGAGGAAGTTGGAGGAGGGAGGCTAGAGACAGGACAATGGCTGCCATCAGGGAGGGGGCCAGAGCCTGGTTTGATCTCTGTTGGGCCGCCATGCCAGAATGAATGCCCTCCAGGAATGCATTTGTTTGTTGCAAATGGGCTGCCAGCCCCTGGATGGCATTCACTATGGTTGACTGCCCAACAGATATGGATCGCAGGAGGTCAATAGCCTCCTCACTCAGGCCAGCAGGGCTAACTGGGGCAGGGCCTGAGGTGCCTGGGGCAAAGGAGAGGGCGGTGCTGGTACGGTGTGTGGCGCTGGACCTGTTGTTGGGGTGGCCACAGAAGTGCCCGCCACTACCAGGGAGCTTCCATCGGAGGAGGAATCACTGTCGGAACTGTCCCCTTCTGTCTCCGCCATAGTGCTTCCCTCGCCCTCCATCCCACTGGTGCCCTCACCGTCGGTGGATTAGGCCTCCATGGCCATGAGGGATGCAGTTCCCTCCGTTGCTGGTGCCTCTACTCCTCCTCCAGATGATGCTAATGCACATAAGGACAGGATGACAAAACAAAAAGGGGGAGGCTAGACAAAGGATACACTTGATCAATGGTAGCAACAACACCACCGTTGGCTTACACGACACACACACACACAGGGAACAGCCCTACGCACAAGACAATCCACTATCAGTCACAATGCTAGTCACCAGGCCATGGACAGGAATATCTAACGCCAATAGCAGCACTCACAGACTCCTTCCCAGTAGTGGATGCCTACTAGCCTGTTAGAAGGTGGTGTTCATCAGCCCCTGCCCAAGATGGAACCTACCCTGCAATCTTCGGCCTGGCCAAGGGTCACCCACAGGCCCACATCCACAACCTCGGAGACCACCCCACCACACGCAAGTAGTATATTGTGAAACTGTTCTCACCCCCTTGTGGCTGCTGTGATGCCCTCAAGCACCCATCTAGGTCCGGATAGGCCACCACCATTATGCGGGCCATCAGGGGGGTCAGGGTTCGATGGGCACCCCTTCCTCGTTGGGAGGCCATCCCCAGCTGGGCCTCCGCCATCTTCCTTGCCCATTGTCTCAGGTCCTCCCACCATTTGCGACAGTGGGTGATCCGCCTGCCGTTGACCCTCAGGGTCCGCACGTCCTTGGCGATGGCACGCCATATACCCTTTTTCTGATGGGTGCTGACCTGCAGAAAAAGATACATAGAAAAAGGTATTAGTCATACCGTCCGGCCTGTTACACTCATGACCCGCCATAGCCCTCCCATCCCTTTACGCATAGACAGTGCCCACCATAAATGCAGCACACTGCCCAGAACCTTTCCACCAACCCCCCACATGAGGCCCTCACACACAGCACTCCATGCATTCATGCCCCATGCATTGTGCTCACAGTGTACTCACCTGTTGGTCTGGAGGCCCATACAGCATTCGGTACTGGGGTAGGAACCCATCCACCAGTTTCTCCAACTCCACAGTGGTGAAGGCAGGGGCCCTTTCCCCAGTGACACAAGCCATGGTCGATTCCAGACACAGGTCACAGCAGCACTTGCAATCTAAATGTGGGGGTGAAAATACGAGTGATAAGGCGCTCCTGCCTCCAAGGATAAAGCAACAAATAATACTTTAGTGCACGGTGCCAAATATTGGGGTTGCACCCTCCAGTCTCCCCGAAAGAGGTAACCTAATGTTACCCGTAACGAACTATATGGTATTCGCACACATGCATTGATTCAAAGACAATAAACACAGGTCTGTGGATAATCATAAAAAATAATAATTACATACAATTATATATACACCGAAACAAATTTATAGTACATCAGAAATTACGGTAATCAAATATGAATTCCATCACATTGCTATTGTACAAAAAAGTTCATGAAGATTATTCTCATCCAGTTGTCCTGATTTCCACAATGAAATGTTATAGCTCCGCAATTGCATAATTTGAATCTAAATTATTCATAAATGTCCAATATTAGTGTAATCCTATTCAAAGATACTCCATAAATGAATGTCCTTCACATCGTCCCGTTGTCCCAATATTAGTGTAATCCTATTCAAAGATACTCCATAAATGAATGTCCTTCACATCATCCCGTTGTCCCATAAATGAATGTCCTTCACATCGTCCCGTTATCCCAATATTAGTGTAATCCTATTCAAAGATACTCCATAAATGAATGTCCTTCACATCATCCCGTTGTCAACACGTGTTTCATCCCGGGAGTACCCATGGATTTCCTCAGGACCTCCTACAACAATATTTACAAATATACTATTGTAGTACATCTTGTAATTATGAGATATTATATAAGTGTCACAATAGGTGTGCTGTGAGAACCCTTAACATTCTCAAACCCCAAAGTGTGTATCTAGATAATTAAAACACATCCAGGTGAGCTAACCATTCTCTGTGATTCAAACCACCCTTGTAATTAAACAGGTTTCTAAGTGATAGTCAAAGGTAACCGTTACCTCCTACTACTAGAGTAGTGCCCAGTATACCACTCATGTGAACTCAATCTATGTATCAGTCCTACCTGTATAAGTTGCTCCACTTATTTGTATATGAATATATCCTTTAATCTGGACCTATCGTCAGAACAGAATTCAAAATGAGTTCTCCAATTATCCGCTAATTTCATATTTCTAGAAATCTACAGATAAGCTCCAATTTACTTCTTACCGCTATTGCGTAATATAATACCGTCAAGCGAGTACGCTAATTCTTCCGTCTCCCGAATCCATAGAAGCCGCGGCCCCTCGGCTGCCCGCATTTTATACAGCTATAAGAAACAGAAATCGAAAACGGACGTTCCCGTAAAAGCGTCCGTTTGAATGCCAGCATTAAAGATAGAAAGCGGTCAGCAACCTGAAAGCGTCCATGTATATCTCTAAATAAAAATAAAAGACGGACTCCAGAGTCCCGAAGGTTACCACTATTATGAGCGAATAACAACGCTCCACATCGTTCCTATAATAAGGAAAGAGTTGTATCTGAGTTTATAAATAGTATATATCCGAACAACACAGTATTATTCTTTCCCTTGGCATGAAACTATAATTAATCCTATAATTGTTCGTATCTCAATACTTTCCATAAAACCCTATATTTTATAAACAAATTATAATCAAATATAATTTGAAAACTCAAGTTGGACTCAAAGCAAATGCATTCTATTCTGGTTTAACCCACCCACTATCTGATACGTATTGACCTCTAACTATTCATTAGGTGTCTCCCAAGAAGTACTCCATTTCAAAATCTGTATTAAGACCCTGCTCTACAGCTCTTAATCTCAAAATCCAGTATGACTCCTTTCTCCTAAGGGCTAATTCCCTATTTCCACCACGGGGATTAACTACACACTGGTCAAAGCCAAAGAATTTAAATGTTTTGTATTTATCCTGTACTTGGCATACCTTCATATGAGAAGCTATGGGGTAACGCTCATCCCCTACATTTATTGCCCTCCAGTGTTCGGAGATTCTGACCTTTAACGGACGTATCGTGCTACCTATATATATCTTATCACATTTACATGTGATCATATATACCACAAACTTCGTATTACAATCTATATGTGATTTAATGGCCACTAAGTTACCATTAAAATCCACAAATTCCTTCTTGGGCTGCCAAGCCCATTTGCATACCATACAGCAACCACATTTAAAAAAACCTAGATTACGCTTCCCTAACCAATCTAACTGCTTTTTCTCCAACGGGTAGCTGGGGCTCAATATATTATTAAGGGTGTTGCCCCTTCTATAAGCAACATCAGGTCTATTACCGATATACTTCTTGAGTATATCATCCTGAGTTAGTATTGACCAGTATTTCTTCATACTCCTAATCAGTCTCTTAGACTTTTCTGTGTAGTCTAAAATAATCCTAATCTTATGCATTTTATCTCTAACTGGGGTGTCACCCTCATGTGTATCCTGCCCTAATGTCTGTCTGCGTGAGATTTTCCTCACTTTCCGCATCGATTTTCCAATAATGTTTTCAGAATATCCCCTGGCTCGAAATCTCCGTCCCATATTCTTAATTTCCTCAAGGAAGTCACTATTCTTACTACAATTTCTTCTTGCTCTAATCATTTCTCCGAAAGGTATTGCCTCAATCTGATGCTGTGGATGAGCACTGGTGGAATGCAGTATATTATTACAAGACGTCGGTTTACGATATAGTCTACTCTCTATTTTGTTATCATCAACGAACAGTTCCACATCCAAAAATTCCAACCGTGTCTCACTAAAACTGTATGTGAACTTGATATTTACATCATTGCTATTCAAATATGTACAGAATTCTTCCAGTGTACTAACATCCCCTGTCCATAACATAAAACAATCATCGATGTATCGTCCCCAATATAGAATATGGGTGTGCCATTTCGCTGCATTTGGGCCCCATATCCATATTTCCTCGAACCACCCCATAAACAAGTTGGCATACAAGGGGGAGAATTTTGATCCCATGGCTACACCCTGTTTTTGTTTATACCAATCATTTTTAAACAAAAAGTAGTTATTATTAAGTATGAACTCTATCATATCAATAATCATCTTCGTATGTTCCATCAGACTAGCAGACCTTTTATACAAGACATGCTTTATTGCTTGAATACCAAATGTATGTTGTATACTTGTATATAGTGCCACTACATCTAGGGTGACCATAATCATACCTGCATCCCATTGTATATCCGAAAGTATACTTAGTATGTGTTTCGTGTCTTTAATATAAGAAGGTAAATTGTGGACAAAAGATTGTAAGAAAGTATCTACAAATTCCGATAGTCTTTCTGTAGGACCTCCCACACCCGAGACTATTGGTCTTCCAGGTGGAAATACAGATTGTTTATGAATCTTAGGTAGTGTATATATACAGGGATATTTTGGACGGTAGACCTGAAGATATAAATATTCATCCTCATCCAGTAATTCCCTTTGTCTCCAAATCTTCAGCATATTATTAATATCTCTAGTGATCTTATTAATGGGATTATAGAATATCTTTTCATAGCAATTCTCATCATTTAATTGTGTATAAATGTCCTGCTCATAATCTTTACGATTCAGAATCACTATGTTACCACCCTTGTCCGCTCTTTTAATAATCACAGTCTCATCCTGTCTCAAAGATTTCAAAGCATTAAATTAATCTTTGTTCAAATTTGGTTTATTAATGTATATCCTTTTCATTTTAATTATCTAGATACACACTTTGGGGTTTGAGAATGTTAAGGGTTCTCACAGCACACCTATTGTGACACTTATATAATATCTCATAATTACAAGATGTACTACAATAGTATATTTGTAAATATTGTTGTAGGAGGTCCTGAGGAAATCCATGGGTACTCCCGGGATGAAACACGTGTTGACAACGGGATGATGTGAAGGACATTCATTTATGGAGTATCTTTGAATAGGATTACACTAATATTGGGATAACGGGACGATGTGAAGGACATTCATTTATGGGACAACGGGATGATGTGAAGGACATTCATTTATGGAGTATCTTTGAATAGGATTACACTAATATTGGGACAACGGGACGATGTGAAGGACATTCATTTATGGAGTATCTTTGAATAGGATTACACTAATATTGGACATTTATGAATAATTTAGATTCAAATTATGCAATTGCGGAGCTATAACATTTCATTGTGGAAATCAGGACAACTGGATGAGAATAATCTTCATGAACTTTTTTGTACAATAGCAATGTGATGGAATTCATATTTGATTACCGTAATTTCTGATGTACTATAAATTTGTTTCGGTGTATATATAATTGTATGTAATTATTATTTTTTATGATTATCCACAGACCTGTGTTTATTGTCTTTGAATCAATGCATGTGTGCGAACACAGCAGCACTTGCAGTGTAGGTCCTCTCCTGTTGAAGGTCAGGTAGCAAGTGAGTGAACAGATTGAAAATGGCGGTCACGTCCGCGGCGGTGTGTACCGACACCGCCGGCGTACATCACCATTGGCCACTGTAACCCAATGATAACCAATGAGGAGTTGCACGGCGGTACTCGACCGCCTCCTGCAACGGCGCACAACGTCAGCGGAATTACCTCATTTCCATCTGTCCCTCCAAACAGGAAAGGCGGACGCAATTTCGGTGGGGGGCAGGCCATGGCACCTAACTGCGTCACAGTACACATATGCACTATTTGGGCCTATCCAACAACATACTGTTACTGTCACAACATGCAATGCAGTGTAGTGTTTGGAAATATGGAATACTGACCAGCTGCTCCCCGTT
Organism: Pleurodeles waltl; assembly: GCF_031143425.1. Lineage (NCBI taxonomy): Eukaryota > Metazoa > Chordata > Amphibia > Caudata > Salamandridae > Pleurodeles > Pleurodeles waltl. Next base: position 497,140,938 of record NC_090442.1, on the reverse strand, counting down.
TTGCCCTCTAGATTACAACCGCTGCGGATGAATAGGAGATGAAGACATCCCCCCGCGTACAGACCGCTGGTGAACTTGTCAGCAATGGAGGACAGGCACTTTATCCTCACCTATAGACTTGACAGGGCCACAATCACAGAGCTGTGTGCCCAATTGGAGCCTGACCTGATATCTGCTGTCCGTCACCCCACCAGGATCCCCCCTCTTGTGCAAGTCCTATCTGTGCTCCATTTCTTGGCAACTGGCGCCTTCCAAGTGACAGTGGGCTTGGCAGCAGGAATGTCACAGCCAATGTTCTCAATAGTGCTAACCAGAGTGTTGTCTGCCCTGATTAAACACATGCACAGCTACATCATTTTCCCCCAGGTGGAGGATTTGGCCACAATGAAAGCTGACTTCTATGCAATGGGACATATCCCCAACATTATTGGGGCAATCAATGGTGCACATATTTCATTTGTTTCCACCCCGCCTCCCAGGGAAATGAACAGGTGTTCAGAAATCGAAAAAACTTTCACTCGATGAATGTGCAGATAGTGTGCCTGGCAGACCAGTACATCTCCTATGTCAATGCTAAGTATCCTGGCTCTGTGCATGATGCCTATATCCTGAGGAATAGCAGCATCCCATATGTGATGGCACAACTCCAGAGGCACTGTGTGTGGCTAATAGTTGAGCCCTGGTTCCCAGCCAGTGGATGATAGTGTGTGGGTATGGTGTGGACCCTAAGGGTTAGTGTGTGTCTAACAGGTGTCCATCAATATTTACAGGTGACTCTGGTTATCCCAACCTCTCATGGCTACTGACCCCAGTGAGGAATGCCAGGACAAGGGCAGAGGAACGTTATAATGAGGCACATGGGCGAGCAAGGAGAATAATAGAGAGGACATTCAGCCTCCTGAAAGCCAGGTTTCGGTGCCTGCATCTAACAGGTAGATCACTGTGCTACTCACCCAAGAAGGTGTGCCAGATATTTGTGGCATGCTGCATGTTGTATAACCTTGCCTTGAGATGCTAGGTGCCTTTTCTGCAGGAGGACGAGGCTCGAGATGGGCGTGTGGCAGCAGTGGACCCTGTGGACAGTGAAGATGAAGAGGCAGATGATGAGGACAACAGAACAGCTATTATACAACAGTAATTCCAGTGACACTTAGGTAAAACACTGTAACTTCAGGTTGCATTGACAGTTTTGTATTTGACATTGTACATGGCAGGCAAATTCTCCCAATTCTATGGCCATTTACTGTACCCTTTGGCATCCCTCTTTTCAGATATCTGTGGCCCACTCTGGCACCCGGTGTGTTGACTGCAACCAACTACAGGTCATTTCTATGTATACATTACTGTTCAGTTGTATTGCTGTGTTTAAACCTTGTTAAACAACTACATAGTTAAATCATTTGATATACTCCACACTATGTTTTCAAAGGGTGTTTATTTAAGTGCTAAGAGGTAGTTGGGGATGTGCAATGGGCTGGGGGGATGATGGAGGTAAGTCCAGGATAGAGTCCAGTCTATTTGTATCACAGGTGCATTGTCCAAGGGGGCATAGGAAGTGGAGCAATGGCAGTTCAAGGTGGACAAGGTGACAGAGTGGACACAAGGGTGATAATCAGGAGAGTCTTTTTTCCTGGCGGGGTCTGGGCAATGTACTCTGGCTTCTGCCTGGATCCCAGGGACCGTTTGTGGGGAGGTTCTCCTTCTGCAGGGGGAGGGGTGCTGGTGGCCTGTTGTTCCTGTGGTGGGGCTTCCTGTCCACTAGTGGCAGTGGAGGTGGAGGGCTGTTCATCGGTGTGGCTAGTGTCAGGGGCCCGGTGGTGTGCCACTGCCTCCCTCATAGTGTTGGCCATGTCACCCAGCAATGGTGACCAGGGTGGTATGGATGTCCTTCAGGTCTTCCCTGATCATCAGGTATTATCCCTCCTGCAGCCGCTGGGTCGCCTGCAACTTGTCCAGTATCTGGCTCATCATCTCCTGGGAATGGTGGTATGCTCCCAGGATGTTGGTGAGTGCCTCGTGGAGAGTTGGTTCCCTGGGCCTGTTCTCCCCCTGTCACACAGCAGTCCTCCCAGCTTCCCTGTTGTCCTGTGCCTCCGTCCCCTGAACCGTGTGCCCACTGCCACTGCCCCCAGGTCCCTGATCGTCCTGTGTTTGTGGGGTGTCCTTGGGACCCTGTAGTTGTGGACACACTGCTGATTGATGTGTCCTGGGGTCAGAGGTATGGGCCAGCTGGGTGGGTGCTGTGGTGGTGTTTCCTGAGGGGGGAGGCTCTGTGGTGGAATGGGACTGTGCCTGGGTCACCGACTGTCCAGAGATCCCTGATGGGCCAGGGTCGTCATCCTGATCCAGGCGAGCAGAGCTGCTGTCATCACTGTGGGCCTCTTCTGTGGGAGAACTGGATGTTGCTGGCACCTCCTGTCCAGTGACGTTAGGGTGGGGAACCTGTGGGGATGTAAATGCAGTGTCATAGTTTCTGCATGTGACATCTTGTGCATGGCTTCATTGCACTGTATGGTTGTTATTGCCCTGTCAGCTTTGCCTTATGTGAGTAGTGATTATGTAGGCTAGGTGATTCTCTCTAATGTGCATGCTTTAGTGATGGGCGTCCATGCAGGTCTGTGAGAGGTGTCCGTGCATTGGTGTTGCATGCAGGGCTTGGTATTGGGATGGGTGGGTTGTAATGGTGGGTTATATGTGAGGTGGTGGAGTGATGGGGGTGAGGGTAGGGGTGGGGGTATGTGATGACATGCAGGTGGGGGGGTGATAGTAGTAAAGAGTTGACTTACCAGAGTCCAGTCCTCCTGCTACTCCTGCCAGGCCCTCAGGATGCAGTATTGCCAAGACTTGCTCCTCCCATGTTGTTAGTTGTGGGGGAGGAGGTGGGGGTCCACTGCCAGTCCTCTGTACAGCTATCTGGTGTCTTGAAACCACGGAACGCACCTTCCCCGTAGGTCGTTCCACCTCTTCCTGATGTCATCCTTTGTTCTGGGGTGCTGTCCCACGGCGTTGACCCTGTCCACGATTCTCCACCATAGCTCCATCTTCCTTGCAATGGATTTCTGCTGCACCTGTGATCCGAATAGCTGCGGCTCTACCCTGATGATTTCCCCCACCATGACCCTTAGCTCCTCCTCTGAGAACCTGGGGTGTCTTTGTGGTGCCATGGGTGTAGTGTGAGTGGTGTGTGTGAGGGTGTGTGGGGTGATGTGTTGAGGTGTGTGCTTTGAGGTGCATGTATGGGTGATGGTGTTCTGTGGCACTGGTTATGTGGGTGCTCTTGGTGTGTCTCTCCATCTCAGTTGTTAATTTATGTTAGTCGTAAAGGGTTGTGGGTAATGTGTGTGTTTGTTTTATAGTGGTGTGGGTGTGTGGGTGTGGTGTGTGTATGTGTGTCAGGTGTGTGTAGTTTGTATTGTCCAATGTAGTGTTGTTTTGTATGTGTGTGTGTGTATTTTGAGCGCGGCGGTATGTACCACCAATGGTTTATCGTGGTTGAATGTCCATTGCGGTGATTCGTGGGTCATATTATTGTGGGAGTAGTCCTGTTGGCATAACAGTGTGGGTTTTGCTACCGCCAGTTTATCCCTGACCTTTGGTCTGGCAGACACGTGTGTGTCGGTATAGTGAAGGATTGCTATGTGTGGGTCATAATATGGGTAGCAGTAAACCGCTGCGCCAGTGGTATGTTGGCGGCAGTCGGCATGGCGGTAAGCTGGACTTACCGCCAATGTCATAATGAGGGCCTCTGTCATTTCTGACCAAGATCATAAGCCCCCTCATTGCCCGGCCCATTTTCCTTGGTGGCAGGGTCTCAATGCTTTAAGTGGTAAATCCTCTAACAAATACCTTGTTAACAGCTCATGTTTCTTGGAACACACAAACATCATATTTCCCTATAAAGGAGTTCCATGCTTTGTCAGCTACCTTAGGGTTCACCCCCGCCAGATTCTAGGAGATTAGTGATGTTTGTCCTGTATTCAGCCACCTTTTCGGGAGGATCACCCCTTTGTCCATCGCCCATCAATATACAAGATGCCCCCACTATGGGAGCCTCTAGGGTTGATTCGGTGACAGCTGGTCCTTTGGGTGTAAGAGTTCCCCTGTCCTTCCGTAACCCCAAAGGACCTAGTCAGTCTAACTGGTCTAGTGTGGATAGTGGGTAGTAACGGTTCCGAATAGGTACCTTAAAGGTAGTATGTTATATACACCGGGTTTGTAGTGATCGATGTTGGTCAGACAGTATATTCCCAAAACCCCTTGCTACTGGGGGGATAAAAAAAAACAGGGGTGACACTCTAATACCCCCATTCACTTGTTTTTCTAGCACAAATCATATTTAACAGGGATTGGGCAGTGCTAGGTGACTTGAAGTTCACAATTATACAGTCCTCATGTGAAGCGTTTGGCATAGGACCCTCCCACGCCACCCTTGGGGTAGTGAGAATTTCCTCACAGAGGACCTGTGGCCAGCCCGACTGTTTCTGTAACCAGTGTGCAACTTTATTTTAGTAATGAGTTATGCGACTTACTTGTTCCTCCAGGTAACCGAGGAACATTCTATAGGATAATAATGTAGGGGGTACACTCCGGAGGAATGCTAGGTCATATATCAAAGGTGTCAGTAGTCAAACACACAGACCCAGCTTCCTCAGATCCACTGCCATGGTCTCCTACCCCTTCCTCATCACCCACATGGTGTCCACTACCTGGGCATTGGAAAGGTCCCTTAGCGGGTTCATTAAATACAGGTTCCTTTGCTTGTTGTTTGGTGGATCAACGATTCCTCTCCGTTCCCTCTCGGGTGTGCTCTCTGGGTATCAGGGATTCCACCTGGCTTTTAGGTCCTGCCACAACCTCCCTCCCTAAGCTTGGTAAAGGGATCTCTATTGTTGTGGCTAAACTCAAATAATTTAATCAAAGACTCTATCGAGTGGAGACACTCGATTAGAGGCTGCAATTTTAAGTCAAGGATGCTACATAATTTTTCTTCCATCAATACAATCATCTCCCCCTGAGCCTGCCCTCGTCCCTGCCTCTTCCCTGCCCCCTCTTTTTTAGAATGGATGAAGCGTTGGGCTGCCCCCTCTTTTTTTAAAGGAATAGAGCATTGGGCTGCCAACTGGATACTACCACAACTGCGAATATCATTCCTTTCGGGATCTGGTTGTGTCCTCTTCTCTCTTGTTACCAGCTCATCGCCTGTATTATTTGTGGGAACTAAATACAGGGCTCCAAACTCAAGGGTATCATACTCCTGCCCCAAAGCCTGATCTGGCTCATCCACATCTCCCTGAATCCCAACTGGCACAGGATCATCACAGGGCATCACCTCACTACTACCTCCCCTCCCAGCCAGCTTAATTTCCTTATCGATTGTAGGAAGGATACAGAAAGCCGACGCTTTGCCAGCTTAATTTCCTTATCGATTATCCCCACAGCTCTTACTATAAATTTGTCCATACTCAACTTGCAGGGACCTACTTGACCTATAGAGTTCGTAGGCCTGGGAGTGGCCTTGCTAGTTGTCTTATGACAAGATGTCTTAGCTCTAGGAATGCTGTGAGATTAAAGTAAGGACCCCAGCAAGCACCAACCAGAGGCTGAAGCACTTATCTCCTAGCAAACTTCCCACTGCTCATGAGATTGCAAATAACAATCGAATAAGTGAGCCCAGCCCCTTCTGTGGCCCCCAACTGCCAGAAATGAAGATCATTCAGTGCACCTCTGGTCACCACAGGAGGCAGTTTACAGCTTCCCCGCCGCCTGGACTGCTGTGGGATATAGTGCGGATCCCCCGTCGATTTGCCAAGTTCTTAATGATGGATGCTAAAGGGGTGGTCCAGCCCAGCCTCCTTCTGGCTCTGATGGGCGTGGACTGGCCCGACCTTGGCCCGGGCACGTCCCGTGCTGCGTTGTCCCCCTGGCACTTTATAGTGCTGCTGGCAAGATGATTAGGGACAGCTGGCGCAGTGAGATGGCCGCCTCCTGGAGCCTAGAGCAGTCTGGGACTCGTAGTCCCCCTTCCAATGTTCTGTGCGTCCTGCGTTGCATTGCCCCCTGGCGCTTTATAGCGCTGCTGGCGATATGATTAGGGGCAGCTGGTGCAGTTAGATGGCCGCATCCAGAGGCCTAGAGCAGTCTGGGACTCGTATTCCCCCTTCCAATGTTCAGTGTGTCAATGTGGCAGTTGTATGGGAAGGACTTCATCAGAAGGTGTCTGCTACTACTGCTGTACTGTAAGAACCACAAAATTGCTGTGTTGCCACAGACAGTCCTACCACGAACAGAGTTGTAGTCATCTCACCCGGACTCAGTTTGCTTGTGCTAAAAAACACAGCTTCCTCATTTTTGTTCTCAGGTGAGATCACTGATGATTTTCCCCACAGTATCAATAAATTCTGGTGTGGAATTTCTACACCAATTTACCTGTGAATGATGTAAATGAGGGCATTTGAATGAGGGCATTATGTAAGAATAACGAATAACCTGATTGGAATACCATATGGAAAATTGTCTAATAGGAAATTAGGGCTACTGATTTATTATAATAATACGTTGTTTTCTAAGGGGATATTAAAGTGTATAGGGGTTGAATATTGGTCTTTGTCTATGGAAGTCTTTAAGAGATCAATGTTTTGATAATCACATACACTTGGAGGGGCCTAGACGATTAGTGATAGATGTTTGACCATTCAGGCCATGTTGCTGTGGGGCATATTTGCTGTTATGAAGGAGAGAGCCCTCTATTGACAAAATATAACAAAAGACGATAATGACCTTGTATCATGTCTGCTGATGTGGGCAGTTAATGGTCCTTGAGAATAGTTTTGTGATTGGTAGTTGGTTCTGAGTGAGTACAAAAAAGATCTAATGCTTTTTTTGTCAACTCAGCTTATATTCTTGGAAGATTCTCTTTTGTGGTTACTAGTATGGGGGTGGTCTGAGACGCACAATATCTACTTCATCAAGATGGCTTTTAGTGGATTATTTATATTCTGTTGTAGAACAAGTGGATGTCATTTAAAAATAAATATAAGACAAAATGTGACAATAACAAGGAGAGATTACAAACAAATATTTTTAGGACTTTTGATAAAATTGACAGCTGAATTTTACTCTGTGAATATTTAACTGCTTTATGATCAACACTCCTAAATTCCTCAGATGAGATCCACTATATTGCTTCAAACCCTTCGCTACCAGGCCTTTTCCCCCTCAGGTGCCAGGCCTTTTTTGGCTATTTGGAGCAGTTCGCATATAGGCCCTCATAACGTTTTGTCCACATAAGCTACCCATGCCAAGTTTGTGTCCTTTTTTCCCAACATTCTAGGGATTCTAGAGGTACCCAGAGTTTGTGGGCTCCCCTAAAGGAGACCAAGATATTAGCCAAAATACTGCGACATTTTCATTTTTTTAAAAAAAAAAAATGAGAAAAAAGGGCTGCAGAAGAAGGCTTGTGTTTTTTCCCCTGAAAATTACATCAACAAAGGGTTTACTGTGCTAAAATCACCAGCTTCCCAGCTTTCAGGAACAGGCAGACTTGAATCAGAAAACCCAATTTTTCAACAAATGTTGGCATTTTACTGGGACATACCCCATTTTTACTATTTTGTGTGCTTTTAGCCTCCTTCCAGTTAGTGTCAGAAATGGGTGTAAAACCAATGCTGGATCCCGAAATGCTAAACATTTCTGAAAAGTGGACAAAATTCTGAATTTAGCAAGGGGTCATTTGTGTAGATCCTACAAGATTTTCCAACAGAAAATAACAGCTGAAATAAAAATAAACATTGAAATTGAGGTGAAAAAACAGTCATTTTTGTAGGTTCATCAAGAATATACTGTTACATCTGATGGACTGTTCTGGTTGTAGGGATATATAGGGCTTGTAGGTTCATCAAGAACCCTAGGTACCCAGAGACAATAAATGCGCTGCATCTTGCAATGGGTTTTCATTTTATACCAGGTATACAGCAATTCATTTGCTGAAATATAAAGAGTGAAAAATAGGTATCAAGAAAACCTTTGTATTTCCAAAATGGGCACAAAATAAGGTGTTGAGAAGCAGTGGTTATTTGCACATCTCTGAATTCTGGAGTCCCCGTACTAGCATTTGAATTACAGGGCATTTCTCAAATAGACGTCTTTTTTACATACTGTCTTACATTTGCAAGGAAAAAATGTAGAGAAACACAAGGGGCAATAACATTTGTTCTGCTATTCTGTGTTCCCTCAAGATTCCTGATGAAAATGGTACCTCACTTGTGTGGGTAGTCCTAATGCCCGCGACAGGAAATGCAACATGGACACATCACATTTTCCCAAAGAAAACTGATGTGTTTTTTGGAAAGTGCCTAGCTGTGGATTGTGGCCTCTAGCTCAGCAGGCACCTAAGAAAACCTACCAAACCTGTGCATTTTTGAATACTAGACACCAAGGGGAATCCAAGATGGGGTGACTTGTGAGGCTCTCACCAGGTTCTGTTATCCAGAATCCTTTGCAAACCTCAAAATGTGGCAAAAAACACGTTTTCCTCATATTTCAGTGACAGAAAGTTCTGGAATCTGAGAGGAGCCACAAATTTCCTTCCACCCAGTGTTCCCCCAAGTCTCCCGATAAAAATGGTACCTCGCTTGTGTGGGTAGGCCTAGTGCTCACGAAAGGAAATGCCCCAAAACACTATGTGGACACATCAAAATTACCAAATACTAAACTACCTGTTTTTGCTGGGGTGAGGACCTGCGTTTTTGGTCCTTGGCTCAGCAGCCATATAGGGAAAACTACCAAACCCAAACATTTCTGAAAACTAGACACCAAGGGAATTCAGGCAGGTGTGACTTCCGTGGATCCCCAATGTTTTCTTACCCAGAATCCTCAGTGAACCTCAAATTTAGCTAAAAAATCAAGTTTTTCCCACATTTCTGTGTGGGATCAGCGCACCGGTGCAAATTTCCTACCACCCAACATTTCCCTCAGTCTCCCGGTAAAAATTATACCTCACTTGGTGTAGGCGGGCCAAGTGCCTGTGACAGGGAAGAGCCAAAACCATGTTGAAATTGAGGAGGAACCAAAGCGGGTCCAAAAGGGCAGTTTGATAAAAAACATTTTTAGGCTGACAAGTGGGGCAGAATTTTTATCGGTATAGATGTGATAATGCTGGGTGGGAGGAATTTTGTGGATTCCTGCAGAAAATATGGGAAAATTTTGATTTCCAGCAAAGTTGGAGGTTTGCAGGTCATTGTGGGTAAGAAAATGGTGCTGAGTGCATGTGAAGCACACCACCCTGGACTCACCCTGATGTTTACTTTTCAGATGTGTCTAGGTCTTGTGGATTTTTCTACATGGCAGCGTCCCAAAGTCAAAAAGTGCAGCCCTCACCATTCTAAGTTGAGAGTTAGCCAAGTTCTCATGGCCCAAATGTAAAACCAAAACCCAAAATAATCAAATGTCTTCTTGCTTGCCGTGGGATAAGATGTTTTAGTGTGCGGGGGGAGAGCTGAAAGACTGTTACCCCCTCCAGTTGGGGTGGTGTGGGAGCATATCCAGGCCCTGTAGGAGACTGGCCTGGCTTATAGTGGGTACCTGCTGGTACTTACACCTTGTGCCAGGTCCAGTTATCCCTTATTAGTAGATTAGTAGTGTTCTAGCAGCTTAGGCTGATAGAGGTAGCTATAGCAGAGCAGCTTAGGCTGAACTAGGAGACATGCAAAGCTCCTACTATACCACTTATTTCATATAGCACTATATCATAAGAATCACAATACTGAGAGTTACTAAAAATAAAGGTACTTTATTTTAGTGACAAAAATATCTCAGAGGATATACTCCCTTAGGAGGTAAGTAAAATACACAAAATATACACACAAACCAAAATCAAGTTAGTAAACAGTTAGAAAGGTAGTGCAAACACTGTACGATACAATAGGATGCAATAGGTCTCGAGGCAACACAAACCATATACTAGAAAAGTGGAATGCAAACCACTTAGGGAACCCAGGCCTAGTGTTGTGTGTAGAAGGTCGCTGGGAGTGTAAGAAAACACTAAGGGTGTCCAAGATACCCCACCCAAGACCCTGAAAAGTAGATGTAAAGTTACCCTACTTACCCAGAAACACACTAATGTCGTGGTAGGAGATTCTGCAAAGACCACAACTGACTGCAAAGCACTGAAGATGGATTCCTGGACCTGAGGACCTGTAAAGGAAGGGCACCAAGTCCAAGAGTCACGAAAGTGTCCAGGGGGGGACAGGAGCCCACTAAACCATAGATGAAGGTGCAAATTGGCTGCCTCCGGGTGGAAGAAGCCGAAGATTTTGCACAGAAGATGCCAGGAACTTCTCCTTTGCACAGAAGATGTCTCACAGCATGCTGGAGGATGCAGAGTTGTTTCCACATAGAAACACCACAAACAAGCCTTGCTATCTGCAAAGGTCACAGTTGAAGAAAAAGGGTGCTGCCTGGGCCCAAGAAGGACCAGGAGATCGCCACTTGGACATGAAGACAGAGGGGGCACTAAGCAACAGAGAGCCCATGCAGAAGCAGGTAACACCCGCAGAAGCACTTGAACACAGGTTCAAGAAAACTGAGCATGGCAGTCATCTCAACACTACAAAAGAGGGTCCCACGAAGCCGGTGGTCAAATCAGCGAGTTGAGCAATGCAGGACGGAGTGCTGGGGACCTGGGCTGTGCTGTGCACGAAGGATTCCTTGCAAAAGTGAATAGAAACCCTAGCAGCTGCAGTTCACGCAGTACACAGGATTACTGTCTGGTGTGGGGAGGCAAGGACTTACCTCCACCAAATTCGGACAAATGGACTACTGGACTGTTGGGGTCACTTGGATCCAGCTCCTGTGTTCCAGGGACCATGCTCCTCACGATGAGAGTGGACCCAGAGGACCGGTGAAGCAGATGTTTGGAGCCTGCGTTACCAGGGGGAAAATTCAGTTGACGCACTGGAGATTTCTTCTTGGCTTCCAGTGCAGGGTGAAGGCAGACAGCCACCAGAGCATGCACCACCAGGAACAGTCGAGAAAGACAACAGGATTAGGCGCTACCATGTTGCTGGTGGTCTTCTTGCTACTTTGTTGCAGTTTTGCAGGAGTCCTGGAGCAGTCAGCAGTCGATCCTTGGCAGAAGTCAAAGAGGGAGATGCAGAGGAACTCTGGTGAGTTCTTGCATTTGTTATCTGGAGAGAAACCCACAGGAGAGACCCTAAATAGCCCTCCGAGGAGGATTGGCCACCTAGTCAGGTAAGCACCCATCAGGAGGGGTCTCTGACGTCACCTGCTGGCACTGGCCACTCAGAGGCTTCCATTGTGCCCTCACACCTCTGCATTCAAGATGGCAGAGGTCTGGGACCCACTGTAGGAGCTCTGGGCACCACCCTTGGGGTGGTGATGGACAGGGGAGTGGTCACTCCCCTTTTCTTTGTCCAGTTTCGCACCAGAGCAGGGGCTGGGGGATCCCTGAACCAGTGTAGACTTGGTTATGCAAGGAGGGCACCATCTGTGCCATTCAAAGCATTCCCAGAGGCCAGGAGAGGCTACTCCTCTGAGGCCCTTAACACCTATTTCCAAAGGGAGAGGGTGTAACGCCCTCTCTCAGAGGAAATCCTTTGTTCTGCCTTCCTGGGACTGGGCTGCCCAGACCCCAGGAGGGCAGAAGTCTGTCTGTGGGTTGGCAGTAGCTGTAGCTGCAGTGAAAACCCCAGTAAGCTGGTTTGGCAGTTCCTGGAGTCCATGCTGGAGGCCCGGGGATGCATGGGATTGGCACCCCAGTACCAGATTTGGCATGGGGGGACAATTCCATGATCTTAGAATTGTTACATTGCCATATTCGGAGTTAGTACTGTGAAGCTACATATAGGTATTGACCTGTATGTAGTGCACGCATGTAATGGTGTCCCCGCACTCACAAAGTCTGGGGAAATTGCCCTTAACTATGTGGGGGCACCTTGGCTAGTGCCAGGGTGCCCTCACACTTAGTAACTTTGCACCTAACCATCACCAAGTAAGGGTTAGACATATAGGTGACTTATAAGTTACTTAAGTGTAGTGTCAAATGGCTGTGAAATACTGTGGACGTTATTTCACTCAGGCTGCGTGGCATATAAACCACAATGACAAATAGGGTTTTCACTATGAGCACCGGGGTCCTGGCTAGCAGGATCCCAGTGAGACAGTGAAAACACCCTGCCATATATTCACAAACAGGCCAAACGTGAGGGTAACAAGGCTAGAAAGAGGCTACCTTCCTACAGGCCCACCCCATACTGGTTGGTAGCCACCACCACACTATTTTTGTTTTTATTTCCCTGGCATCTAGTAGACTTCCTGCCCCCCGGCGTGTGGATCAGGGGTAATTACCCCAGGGCAGAACAACTTTGGCCCTATTTATTTGGGATGGAGGTATGGCCATACTCCCACCCTCTTATTTTGAAAAAAACAATCTTCCCTGGTCTCTGGTGGGCTTTCTGCCCCCTAATGAAAGGGGGGCAGAAATGGCCAACAGTAATGTGCCCCAATAGGGAGTGACCCTTGCACAAGGGGCTCCCCCCCAAACAAAACACACACTTACACACACACCTAATCTCTGGTGCACAAGTGGTTTCTGCCCCCCCAGGGACAGATCGGCCTAATAGAAATAGGCCAATCTGCCCCCAATGGGAGCAGAAATTACCTAAAATAAATTTGCCCCCCAGGGGAACAACCCTTGCCTAAGGGGTTGTTCCCCTTGTGTGAAATTGATCCAAAAAGTAAAAATCCCTGGTGTCTAGTGGTTTCTGTCCCCCTTGGGGGCAGATTGGCTGAATAAAAATAGTCCGGGCAGAAATGGCCTAAAGATAATTTTGCCACCAAGGGAGCGATCCTTGCCTAAGTGGTCGCTCCCCACATATAAAAAAGTAAAAAAATAAAAATCCCTGGTGCCTAGAGGTTTCTGCCCCCCCATGGGGGCAGATCGCCCTTTTTACAATATACTGATATGCGCCCACGGGGGCAGAAATGGCCTAAAACTAATTTGCTCCCCCAGGGGGGCAGAAATGGCCTAAAGATAATTTTGCCACCAAGGGAGCGACCCTTGCCTAAGTGGTCGCTCGCCTCACATGAAACTGACGTTAAAAATCCCTGGTGTCAAGTGGTTTCTGCCCACTTTGTGGGCTGATTGGCTTCATAAAAATAGGCCTAAATGGCCTAAAATTAATTTTACCCCCAGGGGAGCGACCCTTGCCTAAGGGGTTGCTCCCCACATATACAAAAATAAAATCAAGTAAAAAAAAGATCCCTGGTGTCTACGGGTTTCTGCCCTCACGGGGGAAAATCGATCTAATTATAATAGGCTGATCTGTCCCTGGGGGGGGGGCAGAAAAGGCCTAAAAATCTTTTACCCCCCTGGAGAGCGGCCCTTGCCCAAGAGGTCGCTCCCCTCATGTTTAAATATAAAAAAAAAAACATTCCCTGGTGTCTAGTGGCATTTCTGCTGTCCGATTGCATCACGATCGTGCAGCAGAAATGCTGAGAGAGGCATGAATGGAGAGGAAAGGTCTTTCCTCTCCTTTCATGCCCCTCTCACCCCCTCCACGTGATTGAAGGAGAAATGCTTTTTCATTTCTCCTCTGATCCGCGCTGGAAGCTCAGCGCGTGATCACGCGCTGATGTCATCAGACGCCACAGGGGGGCCAGGGGGAGTGGGGGTGGAAGGGTAAGTGATTCCCCCTGCATCCCTGCCCAGGGGAGGGGGGTGCAAGGCCCTCAGGGGAGCACTAGCTTTTCCCCCAAGGGCCCCTACTTGTCACAAGCACTAGGCCCACCTACACAAATGAGGTATCATTTTTACCGGGAGACTGAGGGGAACATTGGGTGGTAAGAAACTTGTCCCAGTGCGGTGATCCCACACTGAAATGTGGGAAAAATTTGATTTTTTAGCTAAATTTGAGGTTTGCTGAGGATTCTGGGTAAGAAAACATTGGGGGATTCATGCAAGTCACACCTCCCTGGACTCCCTCGGGTGTCTAGTTTTCAGAAATGTCTGGGTATGGTAGGTGTACCTAGATGGTTGCTGAGCCCAGGACCAAAAAAGCAGGTGCCCCCGCAAAAACAGGTAGTTTTAGATTTGATCATTTTGATGTGTCCAGATAGTGTTTTGGGCATTTCCTTTCGTGTGCAGTAGACCTACCCACAAAAGTGAGGTACCATTTTTATCGGGAGACTTGGGGGAACGCTAGGTGGAAAGAAAATTTGTGGCTTCTCTCTGATTCCAGAACTTTCTGTCAATGAAATGAGAGGAAAAGGTGTTTTTTTGGCCAAATTTTGAGGTTTGCCAAGGATTCTGGGTAACAGAATCTGATTAGAGCCCCACAAATCACCCCATATTGGATTTCACTAGGTGTCTAGTTTTCCAAATGCACAGGTTTTCTAGATTTCCCTTGGTGCCGGCTGAGCTAGAGGCCAAAATCCACAGCTAGGCACTTTGCAAAAAACAGCTCTGTTTTCTTTGTGAAAATGTGATGTGTCCACGTTGTGTTTTGGGGCATTTCCTGTTGCAGGTGCTAGGCCTACCCACACAAGTGAGGTACCATTTTTATTGGGAGACTTGGGGGAACGCTGGGTGGAAGGAAATTTGTGACTTCTCTCTGATTCCAGAACTTTCTGTCACCGAAATGAGAGGAAAAAATGTATTTTAGCCAAATGTTGAGGTTTGCAAAGGATTCTGGGTAACAGAACCTGATCAGAGACCCACAAGTCACCCCATCTTGGATTATCCTAGGTGTCTAGTTTTCAAAACTGCGCAGGTTTGCTAGATTTCCCTAGGTGCCGGCTGAGCTAGAGGCCAAAATCCACAGCTAGGCACTTTGCAAAAAACAGCTTTGTTTTCTTTGTGAAAATGTGATGTGTCCACGTTGTGTTTCGGGGAATTTTCTGTTGCGGGCGCTGGGCCTACCCACACAAGTGAGGTACAATTTTTATCGGTAGACTTCGAGGAACGCTGGGTGGAAGGAAATTTGTGGCTCCTCTCAAATTCCAGAACTTTCTGTCACCGAAATGAGAGGAAAAGTAGTTTTTTTGGCCATATTTTGAGGTTTGCAAAGGATTCTGGGTAACAGAACCTGGTCAGAGCCCCACAAGTCACCTCATCCTGGATTCCCCTAGGTGTCTAGTTTTCGAAACTGCACTGGTTTTCTATGTTTCCCTAGATGCCGGCTGAGCTAGAGGCCAAAATCCACAGCTAGGCATTTTGCAAAAAACAGTTCTGTTTTCTTTGTGAAAATGTAATGTGCCCATATTGTGTTTTGGGGCATTTCCCGTTGCGGGTGCTAGGCCTACCCCCACAAGTGAGGTACCATTTTTATCTGGAGACTTGGGGGAACGCTGGGTGGAAGGAAATATGTGGCTCCTCTCAGATTCCAGAACTTTCTGTCACTGAAATGAGAGGTAAAAGTGTTTTTTTGGCCAGATTTTGAGGTTTGCAAAGGAGTCTGGGTAACAGAACCTGGTCAGAGCCCCACAAGTCATCCAATCTTGGATTTCCCTGGGTGTCTAGTTTTCAAAACCGCCCAGGTTTGCTAGGTTTCCTTAGGTGCCGGCTGAGCTAGAGGCAAAAATCCACAGCTAGGCACTCTGCAAAAAACAGTTCTGTTTTCTTTGTGAAAATGTAATGTGTCCGCGTTGTGTTTTGGGGCATTTTCTGTCGCGGCACTGGGCCTACCCACACAAGTGAGGTACGATGTTTATCGGGAGACATGGAGGAACGCTGGGTAGAAGAAATTTGTGGCTCCTCTCAGATTCCAGAACTTTCTGTCACTGAAATGAGAGGTAAAAGTGTTTTTTTTGGCCAAATGTTGAGGTTTGCAAAGGATTCTGGGTATCAGAACCTGATCAGAGCCCCACAAGTCACCCCATCTTGGATTATCCTAGGTGTCTAGTTTTCAAAACTGCCCAGGTTTGCTAGGTTTCCCTAGGTGCCGGCTGAGCCAGAGGCCAAAATCCACAGCTAGGCACTTTGCAAAAAACAGCTCTGTTTTCTTTGTGAAAATGTGATGTGTCCACGTTGTGTTTCGGGGCATTTTCTGTCGCGGGCGCTTGGCCTACCCACACAAGTGAGGTACAATTTGTATCGGGAGACATGGAGGAACGCTGGGTGGAAAGAAATTTGTGGCTCCTCTCAGATTCCAGAACTTTCTGACACCGAAATGAGAGGAAAAGTAGTTTCTTTGGCCAAATTTTGAGGTTTGCAAAGGATTCTGGGTAACAGAACCTGGTCAGAGCCCCACAAGTCACCCAATCTTGGATTATCCTAGGTGTCTAGTTTTCAAAACTGCCCAGGTTTGCTAGGTTTCCCTAGGTGCCGGCTGAGCTAGAGGCCAAAATCCACAGCTAGGCACTTTGCAAAAAACAGCTCAGTTTTCTTTGTGAAAATGTGATGTGTCCACGTTGTGTTTTGGGGCATTTCCTGTCGCAGGTGCTAGGCCTACCCACACAAGTGAGGTACCATTTTTATTGGGAGACTTGGGGGAACGCTGGGTGGAAGGAAATTTGTGACTCCTCTCTGATTCCAGAACTTTCTGTCACCGAAATGAGAGGAAAAACATTTTTTGGGGCCAAATTTTGAGGTTTGCAAAGGATTCTGGGTAACAGAACCTGATCAGAGCCCCACAAGTCACCCCATCTTGGATTATCCTAGGTGTCTAGTTTTCAAAACTGCGCAGGTTTGCTAGATTTCCCTAGGTGCCGGCTGAGCTAGAGGCCAAAATCCACAGCTAGGCACTTTGCAAAAAACAGCTCTGTTTTCTTTGTGAAAATGTGATGTGTCCACGTTGTGTTTCGGGACATTTTCTGTTGCGGGTGCTGGTCCTACCCACACAAGTGAGGTACAATTTTTATCGGGAGACTTGGAGGAACGCTGGGTGGAAGGAAATTTGTGGCTCCTCTCAGATTCCAGAACTTTCTGACACCGAAATGAGAGGAAAATATTTTTTTGGGGCCAAATTTTGAGGTTTGCAAAGGATTCTGGGTAACAGAACCTGATCAGAGCCCCACAAGTCACCCCATCTTGGATTATCCTAGGTGTCTAGTTTTCAAAACTGCGCAGGTTTGCTAGATTTCCCTAGGTGCCGGCTGAGCTAGAGGCCAAAATCCACAGCTAGGCACTTTTAAAAAAACAGCTCTGTTTTCTTTGTGAAAATGTGAAGTGTCCACGTTGTGTTTCGGGGCATTTTCAGTTGCGGGCGCTGAGCCTACCCACACAAGTGAGGTACAATTTTTATCGGGAGACTTGGAGGAACGCTGGGTGGAAGGAAATTTGTAGCTCCTCTCAGATTCCAGAACTTTCTGTCACCGAAATGAGAGGAAAAGTAGTTTTTTTGGCCATATTTTGAGGTTTGCAAAGGATTCTGGGTAACAGAACCTGATCAGAGCCCCACAAGTCACCCCATCTTGGATTATCCTAGGTGTCTAGTTTTCAAAACTGCCCAGGTTTGCTAGGTTTCCCTAGGTGCCGGCTGAGCAAGAGGCCAAAATCCACAGCTAGGCACTTTGCAAAAAACAGCTCTGTTTTCTTTGTGAAAATGTGATGTGTCCACGTTGTGTTTCGGGGCATTTTCTGTTGTGGGCGCTTGGCCTACCCACACAAGTGAGGTACAATTTGTATCGGGAGACATGGAGGAACGCTGGGTGGAAAGAAATTTGTGGCTCCTCTCAGATTCCAGAACTTTCTGACACCGAAATGAGAGGAAAAGTAGTTTCTTTGACCAAATTTTGAGGTTTGCAAAGGATTCTGGGTAACAGAACCTGATCTGAGCCACACAAGTCACCCAATCTTGGATTATCCTAGGTGTCTAGTTTTCAAAACTGCCCAGGTTTGCTAGGTTTCCCTAGGTGCCGGCTGAGCTAGAGGTAAAAATCCACAGCTAGGCACTTTCCAAAAAACAGCTCTGTTTTCTTTGTGAAAATGTGATGTGTCCACGTTGTGTTTTGGGGCATTTCCTGTCGCAGGTGCTAGGCCTACCCACACAAGTGAGGTACCATTTTTATTGGGAGACTTGGGGGAACGCTGGGTGGAAGGAAATTTGTGACTCCTCTCTGATTCCAGAACTTTCTGTCACCGAAATGAGAGGAAAATATTTTTTTGGGGCCAAATTTTGAGGTTTGCAAAGGATTCTGGGTAACAGAACCTGATCAGAGCCCCACAAGTCACCCCATCTTGGATTATCCTAGGTGTCTAGTTTTCAAAACTGCGCAGGTTTGCTAGATTTCCTTAGGTGCCGGCTGAGCTAGAGGCCAAAATCCACAGCTAGGCACTTTGCAAAAAACAGCTCTGTTTTCTTTGTGAAAATGTGATGTGTCCACGTTGTGTTTCGGGACATTTTCTGTTGCGGGTGCTGGTCCTACCCACACAAGTGAGGTACAATTTTTATCGGGAGACTTGGAGGAACGCTGGGTGGAAGGAAATTTGTGGCTCCTCTCAGATTCCAGAACTTTCTGACACCGAAATGAGAGGAAAATATTTTTTTGGGGCCAAATTTTGAGGTTTGCAAAGGATTCTGGGTAACAGAACCTGATCAGAGCCCCACAAGTCACCCCATCTTGGATTATCCTAGGTGTCTAGTTTTCAAAACTGCGCAGGTTTGCTAGATTTCCCTAGGTGCCGGCTGAGCTAGAGGCCAAAATCCACAGCTAGGCACTTTTAAAAAAACAGCTCTGTTTTCTTTGTGAAAATGTGATGTGTCCACGTTGTGTTTCGGGGCATTTTCTGTTGCGGGCGCTGGTCCTACCCACACAAGTGAGGTACAATTTTTATCGGGAGACTTGGAGGAACGCTGGGTGGAAGGAAATTTGTGGCTCCTCTCCGATTCCAGAACTTTCTGTCACCGAAATGAGAGGAAAAGTAGTTTTTTTGGCCATATTTTGAGGTTTGCAAAGGATTCTTGGTAACAGAACCTGGTCAGAGCCCCACAAGTTACTCAATCTTGGATTATCCTAGGTGTCTAGTTTTCAAAACTGCCCAGGTTTGCTAGGTTTCCCTAGGTGCCGGCTGAGCTAGAGGCCAAAATCCACAGCTAGGCACTCTGCAAAAACAGTTCTGTTTTCTTTGTGAAAATGTGATGTGTCCGCATTGTGTTTCGGGGCATTTTCTGTCGCGGGCGCTGGGCCTACCCACACAAGTGAGGTACAATTTTTATCGGGAGACTTGGAGGAACGCTGGGTGGAAGGAAATTTGTGGCTCCTCTCAGATTCCAGAACTTTCTGACACCGAAATGAGAGGAAAATATTTTTTGGGGGCCAAATTTTGAGGTTTGCAAAGGATTCTGGGTAACAGAACCTGATCAGAGCCCCACAAGTCACCCCATCTTGGATTATCCTAGGTGTCTAGTTTTCAAAACTGCGCAGGTTTGCTAGATTTCCCTAGGTTCCGGCTGAGCTAGAGGCCAAAATCCACAGCTAGGCACTTTTAAAAAAACAGCTCTGTTTTCTTTGTGAAAATGTGATGTGTCCACGTTGTGTTTCGGGGCATTTTCTGTTGCGGGCGCTGGGCCTACCCACACAAGTGAGGTACAATGTTTATCGGGAGATTTGGAGGAACGCTGGGTGGAACGAAATTTGTGGCTCTTCTCAGATTCCAGAACTTTCTGTCACCGAAATGAGAGGAAAAGTAGTTTCTTTGGCCAAATTTTGAGGTTTGCAAAGGATTCTGGGTAACAGAACCTGGTCAGAGCCCCACAAGTCACCTCATCCTGGATTCCCCTAGGTGTCTAGTTTTCGAAACTGCACAGGTTTGCTAGTTTTCCCTAGGTGCCGGCTGAGCTAGAGGCCAAAATCCACAGCTAGGCATTTTGCAAAAACAGCTCTGTTTTCTTTGTGAAAATGTGAGGTGTCCATATTGTGTTTAGGGGCATTTCCCGTAGCGGGTGCTAGGCCTACCTCCACAAGTGAGGTACAATTTTTATCGGGAGACTTGGGGAAACGCTGGGTGGAAGGAAATTTGTGGCTCCTCTCAGATTCCAGAATTTCTGTTACTGAAATTGGAGGTAAAAGAGATTTTTTGGCCAAATTTTTACGTTTGCAAAGGATTCTGGGTAACAGACCCTGGTCAGAGCCACACAAGTCACCCTATCTCGGATTCTCCTAGGTGTCTAGTTTTCAAAACTGCACAGGTTTGCTAGGTTTCCCTAGGTGCCGGCTGAGCTAGAGGCCAAAATCCACAGCTAGGCACTCTGCAAAAAACAGTTCTTTTTTCTTTGTGAAAATGTGATGTGTCCACGTTGTGTTTTGGGGTATTTCCTGTCGCAGGCGCTAGGCCTACCCACGCAAGTGAGGTACCATTTTTATTGGGAGACTTGGGGGAACACAGAATAGCAAAACAAGTGTTATGGCCCCTTGTCTTTCTCTACATTTTTTCCTTCCAAATGTAAGACAGTGTGTAAAAAAGATGTCTATTTGAGAAATGCCCAGTAATTCACATGCTAGTATGGGCACCCCGAGATTCAGAGATGTGCAAATAACCACTGCTTCTCAACACCTTATCTTGTGGCCATTCTGGAAATACAAAGGTTTTCTTGATACCTATTTTTCACTCTTTATATTTGAGCAAATTAATTGCTGTATACCCTGTATAGAATGAAAACCCATTGCAAGGTGCAGCTCATTTAGTAGCTCTGGGTACCTAGGGTTCTTGATGAACCTACAAGCCCTGTATATCCCCACAACCAGAAGAGTCCAGCAGACGTAACAGTATATTGCTTTCAAAAATCTGACATCGCAGGAAAAAGTTACAGAGTAAAAAGTGGAGAAAAAGGGCTGGTTTTTTCACCTCAATTTTAATATTCTTTTATTTCAGCTGTAGGATCTACACAAATGACCCCTTTCTGAATTCAGAATTTTGTCTACTTTTCAGAAATATTTAGCTTTCTGAGATCCAGCATTGGTTTCACACCCATTTCTGTCACTAGCTGGAAGGAGGTTGAAAGCACAAAAAATAGTAAAAATGGGGTATGTCCCAATAAAATGTCAAATTTGTGTTGAAAAATTGGGTTTTTCAATTCAGGTCTGCCTGTTCTTGAAAGTGGGGAAGATGGTGATTTTACCATCGTAAACCCTTTGTTGATGCCATTTTCAGGGAAAATACCACAAGCCATCTTCTGTAGCCCTTTTTTCCATTTAAAAAATAAATAAATAAATTCACGCTGCATTGTGGCTAATTTCTTGGTTTCCTTCAGGGGATCCCACAAAGTCTGGGTACCTCTAGAATCCCTAGGATGTTGGAAAAAAAGGACGTAAATTTGGCATGGGTAGCTTATGTGGAGAAAAAGTTTTGAGGGCCTCAGCACGAACAGCCCCAAATAGCCAAAAAAAGGCTCGGCAAAGGAGGGGAAAAGGCCTGGGAGTGAAGGGGTTAAATATGGTGTGGCGGGTAAACCGGTTGGACTCTGATGTTAAGAGATGGGAGGGGGACTGTGTTGTAGTACATTTCAATAAAACCACTTTTGCTGCACATGTTTAGAACACCATAGGTGCATTTAGATCTGCCAGATCAATTAACATCCCTGCCCTCCCACTTGTTTTTTTCTGTACGCAAGAAATGATTTGCCAACCTTTGTGGAAACAGGTTCGGCAGGTGCCTTGGGTTAAACCTCCATCTGCCCCGGTGATGTCACCAGCCCTGTGTCTATCAAACAGATTTGCACCCCTGGGTATCCTTGAGTCCTGAGATCGACTCACTATCCTTGAAATATATCCCTCCCCTACTTTGTGTACAACCCACTCTAAGGTTATCTCAACTAACAAGCATGATGATTTGTTGATATTATCTAGGAATATTGCAGGTCTGTCTGCTACATTCAGTGACTGTAACTGGTTGCAATTCATCAGGTTATTTGTCTGTAAGAAACATGGGAAGAGAAAAAGTTCTTCTTTTTAGAAGGTTATCAAACCTTTTTACCCCTTTGGCAGCCTCAGCGGTGGGGAGGGCTAAAGGGGGTATGATTATTTTCATTTCAGTGAAAATTTGTGGGAACATCAATGGTTTTGTGTGGGACTCAAATTTATTGCAGGTGTTGAAATTATCGTTCCCAGGCTCTGCCCTGCTAGCATTAATTAACTTTTACAATGTGAAAGCAAGAGACATCTACCCTCCACAGCCATTGAATCCTTGGCGGGGAACAGTCTTGAGGGAATAAGCTAATACTAGTGGGTGATTTTAACTACCAATTCAGTGCTCCTTAGCTCAGGTTAACACTAAGCTTAATTGCATGCTGGTTGAAGGGCTTCACATGGCCCACACGAGAGAGGGCTTGGAGTTAAATACAATTATAAACACTTATAACCTGATTTTCGCCATGGAGACGCTACTTAAGTCTGCCAATCCCTGTATCCTGCCCACATTTACAGGGAAAGACTGTGCCTCTCTCATCAACTTTATTTTAGTGTCTGTTTTTGTTTACTTCTAATTTTATCATTGTTCACAGACCTTTTAGTGATCAAAAACCCTTTGTCTCTTGGCATTGGTGGTTTACTCAGAGGTGTGAGACTTTGGTTGATGTACAAGGTGGGCTCTCTAGCATATCAAGGTAGGAGACTTAGATGGTCTCAGGTGGAGCCCACATAATTTTTCTGGGTACTGACAGGAGATCAACATATGTCTGGATTTATATTCTTCCAGTGGGGCCATTTTGTCAGCATTAGCCAGCATAGCTCTAAAGTTGTCAGCACTACTGAAGGTACGTAACAAATACTAGATCACAGGATCCAAAAAGGTTTGACTGTAATTGTTCTAAGGCCTTTTGCCAGCCGAAGGTCACCCTGATGAAGGTACCCAGAGACAGGGATCACATTGCATCTGTTGGAGGGAGAACAAGCAGGCTCTAGCCAACCGTAAACTCATTTTATGTATGAACACGCAGGACAAATTAGCTTAAACTAGTAAGACCGTAGACAGCTCTCTGTTTTGGAGGGTGATAAACAAGCCTTGCTTTACTGATGCAACTGGCCCACTTATATGTCATCACATCTCTGAGCAACAGTAAATGGATCGCTTTGATGAGATATATGATTTTGGGACTAGTGGAGGCGAGGAGGATCGGGGTAGACTAGTGAGGGGCAGATCAAATGTGATTTTTTCAGCAGACAAGAGCATTCGGGCGTTATTTCATAATCAGGTCAGGACGTATCTCACAAGCTGAAGAACCCACATAGGTATAGCTAAACTTGAAAAGTTGTTCCCCAACTATTTGAAAGCCTGGATGAGCTGAAAGTTACATATTGATAACTAAGTCTGTCCTGTTACTCAGAATCATCTTGAAATGAAGGGGCAAAGAAAGCAGGCCTGTGATGCTCCAGTCTTATGTTTCACCTCTGCTTTATGGTCATTGCTGCAGATTGATGACATTGCTGCAGATTCATGACATTCTCAAAATGAGGTGGTAGAATTTTTCTCATTTATGGCATAGTTCCTGCAACCAGACCGTAAATGATCCCTTAGTCTGAGCTCAGCTCATGCCTGTAGTGACAAATATGAAGTATGGGCCTTGTCAAGCAAATAAAACTCCAACCTAAAGGTTTTGTGGTATACAGACCAGAAAATTTGAAGATTTCTCATTTCTGAGTGGGCAGTAATAATATTTACCAACAAAGAATGCAACTCAAAGAATGCATTGACAGGAAATATTTAAATATATCATTGTTGGATGGTGGATTATTAGTAGGGGTACGTACACACCTACCACTAGTAGTAAGGCCACCAATGCAATGTTAGGTCCATCAGGGTCTCAAAACATCAGCCCATGACTCAACACCTGGTAGCTTGGCAATGAGCAGGCAGGCTTCACTTAGGAGACAGGTATGTGAAGGGAAACAGCCTTTTCTACGTGGCCGTAGCAACGGGTACCATAGCCACTCAAGTTTTACCATGAATAAGCTTTCAGGCACACAGCAGGAACAGATGGGAGAGGAACGTGGCGGCCGGTAAGTGGGGCTGGGGCAGGTGGGGAGATTTTTACGGACAGGGCAGGGTTGGTTTTAGAGTTCAGGGTGGGAGTGGGGGGTTGGGGTGGTTATTAGGTCAGGGTAGGGTAGGTTCTAGGGTTCAGTGTGGGGGTTTTAGGACAGGGTGGGATAGGTTTTAGGGTTCACATCAGGGTGGGATAGAGGTAGTTTTTGGGACAGAGCAGGGTAGTTTTAGGACAGGGTGGAGTAGGTTTTTGGGTGGGGGATCGGGGGGTCATTTTTGGACAGGGCGGAGTAAATTTTAGGACAGGGTGGGGTAGGTTTTAGGTTTAGGGAGGGGTCAGCGTAGTTTTTAGGATAGGGTAAGGTTTAGGGCAGAGGTTCAGGGTAGCTTTTAGGACAGGGTGGGGTCGTTTTTAGGACAGGGTAGATTTTAGGGTTTAGGGTGGGGGCAGGGGGTCGAGGTCGTTTTTAGGACAGGGTGGGGTAGTTTTTAGGGCAGGGTAAGTTTTAGAGTTTAAGGCGGGCATGAGTTGGGGTAGTTTTTAGGACAGTGTAGGGTAGGTTTTAGGGTTTAGGAAGGGGGCTTGGGTTAATTTTTAGGGCATGGTAGGTTTTAGGGTCAGGGTGTAGTAGTTTTTAGGACAGGGTGGAGTAGGTTTCAGGGTTCAGGGTGGGGACAGTGGCTCGGGTACTTTTTAGGACAGGGTGGGGTAGGTGATCAGGTGGGGTGAGGGGTCAATGTAGTTTTTAGTACAGGATTGGGTAGTTTATAGAAAAGGGTAGGTTTTAGGGTTTTAGGGTGGGGCGATGAGTCGGGGTAGTTTTTAGCACAGGGTGGAGACGTTTTTAGGACTGGGTATGTTTTAGGGTTTAGGACAGGGGCAGGGTTCGGTCGTTTTTAGGACAGGGCAGGGTCGTTTTTAAGGTTTATGGTGGTAGCTGGGGTCAAGGTAGTTTTTAGGACAGGGCACAGTAAGTTTTAGTATTTAGGGTGGGGGTGAGGGGTCAGGGTAAGTTTTAGGAGAGGGTGTGGTAGTTTTTAGGACAGGGTAGGTTTTAGGGTTTAGGGTGGGGTCGGGGGGTCGGGGGATGTATCACACAACTACGCATGGCGTTACGACACATACCTTTACTAAGCATGCTTTTACAATGAAATTTGTTGTAAAAGCACGCGTGGTAAAGGCATGCTTAGTAAAGATGCGGTTGTGGATCTGACCATGTTGTTAAGCCATGCGTGGTTGTGCCATGTGTGGTTCTGACATACAGCCGTATGTAAAGTATTTAAATACACCACTACAGTAGATAATTAAGGCACAACAAACAATACAAATCCCACACCAATTTACAAAAATAGGAAATATTTGTATCTTTAAAATGACACCAAATTGACAACATTCCAGAGTAAGAAACAGGAAATATGAATGTTTAAAGATAAAATAAAAAATGTGCTTTCTAGTACTTAAAAGTCAATAGCACCAACCGGGGACATCTGGTCATGGTAGACTGGAACCAAATCACAATTTGATGCTGACAGCGATGAAGCCCTGTTCGGATACACCTAGTGGGAGGCCTTGGTCAAAATTTTACTGTCAGACTTAATTGTTCTTCTGGAGCTTTTTCTCTCGTTGGCGAGTAATGCTCCCCTTAAGGCCGAGATCTGATGCAATGTCATCAGCTTGAGTTTCCGCTAAGCCCTGGTCAAATTCTGGAAGTCTCGTGAGCGGGGAAAGGTTCTGGAACTTCAGCGGGACAAACTTGAAATTCAGGCAGGCTGGTGGTTTGTTGGCAATTGCTTGACTCTCGTCGATGGGTCGGTCACCTTATGGAGCTTTTTCACAAAAGTTCTCCAAAATTCTGGATCTCCTTCCAGTAGTTCTTCTCTGGGCTGCAAAGTATCCAAAACACAAATCCAAGGGTCTAGGAGAACTGAGATGGTCCTTGGAAGTTTGGACTTCAGTTCCCACAATGCACCTTGCCACATCCTTAAAATTCCACTGGACGCACTCCAGGCTTGGGACGTTTGTGACAGTCAGTGCAGACAAGCTCTGTTAACCTGTTGCTTTCAGAGGCCACTCCTTAGTCCTTTTGGAAACAAGACAAAGTCCTTAAGGCTGATGTTCCAGTGGAAAACAGGAGCAGCCCCTCAGAGTGCAGTCCTTTGGGTTGTAGACTAGGGTTCCAGCAGGGCTGTGCTTTTTCTCCTTGTGGTTTCAGGCAGAAGATCTGAGTTGCAATGCAGCTTAGACATATTTATTCAATCATCTTGGGTGACAAGCAGGGGGGCACTCCTGTCCAATGCAGATTATCACCCAAAAGCATGGCAGCCTCCTCCAAAGTGTGGCACATAGCACTGCACTTTAAATTCCAAGATGGATGATTTTTCTCCAGCAGAGTAAGACCTGGCTAAACCCACCTACTGGTGTGTCTCCTTTCAATTAATACTCCCCTCCAGATCTTCTGACAATTCCTTTCCTGGGCCTGCTATCTGTCTGGACGGTAGAGTAAAAGGGGGTATGCCTCGCTGGAGTTCCTATCTGTCCTGTGCTCTTTGAAGCCCAGTTTGGTTCACTTAGCCCCCTTCCTAGTTTGAGCCCTACAGCTGTAGAGCTCCCTCCCCCAGATAACCCCTGCTCTATGCAGGCCACTCATCACCTCATCAAAGCAGTCTGGCTAACCCTGATAAGGCTGACCAATCAAGAGAGGCCACTAGCAGCCTGGAGTTTGGCTTACAGGAAAGAAAGTCCTATAACTTCTCTTCTCTATTAGTTATGATAAATTCAACAATGGAAGGTTGTTAGATTTATCATTACCAGTCTGTTGAGTCCTTGAATGATACTTTTGGCTCCTTCCTAGCAATGTGTATGCTCATTAGAAATATTCAAATATTCCAATGTTAGCTTGTGGAGCTAAGTGTTCTCACCAGGGCATATAAAACACCTTTTATAATGTCCCTGCTTATAGTTACAGGGTTTAGGTTTAAGGGGTGGGTTGGGGGGTTGGGGTGTTTAGGTTTTAGGGTTGGGGTGGTGACTCGGGGTATTTTTAGTTTTTGGGGTGGGGTGGGGGGCTGCGGGTGATTAGGG
This sequence comes from Pleurodeles waltl, assembly GCF_031143425.1. Lineage (NCBI taxonomy): Eukaryota > Metazoa > Chordata > Amphibia > Caudata > Salamandridae > Pleurodeles > Pleurodeles waltl. The sequence continues at coordinate 497,113,921 of NC_090442.1, read as the reverse complement.
TTTGGGGGTCAGGGTTTAGGTTTAAGGGGTGGGTTGGGGGTTGGGGTGTTTAGATTTTAGGGGCAGGGTCGGGACTCAGGGTATTTGTAGTTTTTGGGGTGGGGGCTGGGGGTGATTAGGGTTTGGGGAGGGGGTCAGGGTTTAGGTTTAAGGGGTGGGTTGGGGGTTGGAGTGTTTAGGTTTTAGGGCGGGGTCGGGACTCGGGGTGTTTTTTGTTTTTGGGGTGGGGTGGGGGGGTGATTAGGGTTTAAGGGGGGGAAGGGAGGAAGCATGCTGGAACCGTGCATGCTGATCAGTAATGCCTTTACCAGGAATGCGTTCGTGGTAAAGGAATTAGTAATAAGAACGAGGTCGTTGTTCTGACCTCGTTGTTGAGCCATGGGTGCTTGAAACACTCGTGGTTCCAGCATATAACCGTCAGGGTCAGTTAGCACCAGTATCAGTCAGAAAAAATGAGGATGAACATGCTAAAAGGATGTCTTTCTCGCAAACAGTGTAAAAAGCAACACACAATGTAAATTTAGCAAAGGCATTTGAAAACTAGGACATTGCATTGATGCAGAATTGGGCCTCTGGGCCTCACCGGGTGTTTCTTTGCCTTAGTTAGTACTTTCTGTCTGCCTCCTCAGCGTTACTGCTTCAACATGAACCGACATTCATGTCATGCCCAATTATCTCACTGTGTCATGTCCATGTAAAGTTATTCCTGTTGAAGGTTTTAGCTGAATGTGCACATCTCATATCAAGTAGTTTCAACTTCTAAAGCCTTTTCTAAATTGTTGTAAAAGGATGCCTATGGATCTTAAGCATCTATCACTTTGATTGTACTGCTATGTCAGCTAAAAGCAGGGGCAAATAAAAGATGACCAGGGTTCGATTCTCAAAAGTGGAAAAAAATCCTTAAATGGTACATTAGAAAATTAAAAAATATATATATTTTCTATCTTGCACATCACAAAGCTTGTCAACAATGTGTATAATTTTGGAGCAGTGTAGATAATATTTGGTCTTATGCAAAACATTATGTATTTTGAGCAAATTCATCCTCATAGTGTTATGATGTTAGGAGATGATGTAGACTCTTTGAGATCTTTACGTAACTAGAGTTTAATAAAAAGCTATTTAGAGCATGCATTAGAAAATCCAACAGTTCCTGGCACCAAAAAGCCTATCTATTGGCTTTGCCAAAATGTGATTATTGTCATTTAAATGTGAATGCATGGATCATGATGCAAGCACATGTGTGCTTATGCATGGCAAACAATTTTGGAATGATTATTTATTAAAGAAACCTCATTCCAAGGTGACTGACCAAGAGTAAGCATGTGTCAACTTATGATGCACGGGTGCATCATGATTTATGCATGCGTATGTAACATTAAAAATACTTGACTTGCAGCACTATCACATGTATGCATAGTGGCACAAGGTGGACATTTTTAAATTGTGATTATAACATAACAAACAGCATATTGAAAGAGAAACCACAGTATGTGTGAGTGCAAAAAATGGAAGCAAGGAGCCTAGTAGAATTTGGCAGCTGTTGGTTCCTTGTAAATAAAATATTAAACTGGAAGTTGAGTCTGGAGAGCACTGGGCAGTGGGTGAGGGAAGTGAGCACAGGGGACACAAAAAACATATTTAAAAGTGAAGAGGAACAAAGAGCATTGTGGATAAGGGAAAGAGGGGGAAAGTAAAAAAAAGAGTGCAAGGGAATACAGAAACAAGGGAGAAAGCAAGAAAACACTTTGTGAGGAAAGTGGTACATTATAGGGTGTAGTTGTGCTACCTCACCGTGTAATAAACTCACAAACCTGTCTTGGGTCCAGTCAGGTTAATTTGGAAGCCCTTAGCTCATCCCTGGGCAGCTGTGGTTCCGAGCAGTCAGGCTCTGTCAGAGGAACAAGTATAACACATTTAGAAGTACTAAAACAGTTAAAAAAGAAAGATGCATGACTCAAAGAAAATGTGACACCAATTCATAAAAATAGTTCTGATGTTTATGAATTTTTAGACACCAAAATGAACCAATCCACTGGAGGGTTCAGGAAATATACATTATTAAGCAAATAGTATATCATTGATTTCATTCATATCCCAACAAGCATTGGCATCTACTGCAGTTAGGGATTACTTTGAAAGCTTTTGAAAACTTTAATAAAGTTGTGTTTGGTTACTCTGGCACACTTTGGATTACCAACTCTGACAGATAGTAAGTCATGAGGTCCAATAAAGCTTGCCATGACACTTTCTTTGCAATCAAAGCAGTCTTCAGTCCAGCTCAAGCCTCTATGGGCGAAAAGGATACATGATGCTGAAGATGCTGATGGATGAAGTGGATGCTGACTGGAGGATGGAGATCTTCCTAAGGCCACTCCTCAGTCCATTTTTGGTGATGACATCATCGAGTAGGGCACCACAGGCACAGTCCTCACTTTGTAAGCCCAAGGATCAGCAGGTGCAGTCCAATCTTTGGTGCAGCCTCTTTGTGAGGATTCTGACAATGATGAAGCGGAAGATCTGGTCTACCCTGTGGCACTCCCCTTGCCCTCTGGGGCACTGGGTCCTTCGTTGTCAGTGGTATCAGCACACCGGGTCCCACGGCCAGCAGCATCCCCATTTCCCAATGCCTGACTCCTTTGCCTGCTGATGCTGATGCACACAGATAGAGATGGAGGGAGGGACAGATAGAGAGGGTCATCACATTCTTCACATACACACATTAGAACAAGGACATCTGTAGTTATACATCTTCTGGCTTGGCTATGTCATCTAGTAACCCACATAACCTCCATCGTGTTCCAATATGTTACTCCTATGCACTCCGTCATGGCTACCCTCTCAACCACATCATAATCCAAATGTGGTAGTACAACTGGAGCAGTCTAAGAAGTCACCTGGAAAGGCATGTCAGCATGCTTATCATGCCCTGGCTGAAGCAGAAATTTAGTCATTATCTGGATCATAACTTTCGAGCTCTTTGGGGGTGAAGGCAAGGGCCGTATCAACTGCAGGACGTGGCATGATGGCTTCCAGAGGCAGTAAACAGCAGCTCATGTCATGGAGGTCTTGCTAGTAACAGTGTCAGGAATCAAATGAGCATAATTGCAGAAAATGGCTGTCACGGACACCACGTACAGGAGTGTCACCGCCGGCGGTCATGCTCATTAGCCCCATTCTGCCAAAGGCAGCAATGTTAACCAGTGTCAAGTAGCACAGCAGTTGTGACGGCCTACCGCCATGATGACTTCCACCGGCGGACTTAGGTCACTTCCAACTGTCTACTACAGTAACTCAGGCACCTGCCATTTTCGCCACATGTGATCGTGGATGTGCAAAATAATCTGTGTCACTCCCACTATTTGCAGTGTAACCATATGTTGGCCCTTCATGGTTGTGCAACATAGTGTGGCTATCTTTACACAATGATGTGTTCAGTCTGTCGATATGTTGAGAACAATGTAAAGCAACTCTGTGGTACCTAGGCCATGGCTAGGTGTGGGTAGATACCAAAACAGGTGTGTAATGTATCCATGACAACAAAGTCACACACACATGTACATATGTTTCATATGTGCATTCCAATTTACATGTAAGGTAATTTGCAGTAATGAGGGTTAATGTGGTACATGTGTGCATTATATATGTCAGAAGTCCTCCGCCACCTCTACAGATGTTAGGTGTTAGATAATTTACAATAATATATAATGTGGTGGTGATGCGTGCATACTGCATAACTCATTGTACATTCTCTCCTCTCAACATAGTTATCCTGCCATGAGGAGAGTGAGCCAACCACCAGTGTTCCGTCCACTAGTTGACCTGCCAACTATGGAGGACAGGCATGTCATCTAGACATATCGTCTGAATCGCAATACCATCCTGGATCTATGTACACAGTTGGAGCCAGATCTGAAGCCATCCATTCACAATACCTAATGCATACCTCCCATCGTTCAAGTCTTGTTAGTGCTACATTTCCTGCCCACAGGGTCCTTTCAGAATACTGTGGCCTTAACACCAGGGATGTCTCAGCCTATGTTCAGTCTGGTGTTGAAGGATGTACTTTGTGCATTGCTGAAGTACCTGGACAGCTACATCAGGTTCCCTCAAAGAGTGCATTTGGTGTTTGTGAAGGCAGGCTTTTATGAGATGAGACACATTCCTCATGTGGTAGGAACCATTGGTGGCACCCATGATCCCTCCCAGTGCCAATGAACAGGTGTTTAGGAACAGGAAGAACTACCACCCAATCAACATACAGGTGGTGTGTCTTGCAGACCAGTACATCTCACAAGTCATGGCCAAGTTTCCAGGATCAATGCATGGTTCCTACATAATGCGGAACAGCAATGTCCCATATCTGATGGCACGACTACAAACAGAGAGGGCCTGGCTGCTTAGTAAGTATGCATTATTTTGTGTGTTTCAGTGTTATGTCACCTGTCATCACATCATACGCAGTCGCTGAAGCTATTTATGTTTTGTTCTACCATTGTGTTCACAGGTGACTAAGGCTATGCTAACCTTCCTTGGCATTTGACACCAGTAAGGTACCCAGCCATGCCAGGGGAACTCTGTTTCAATGAGGCCCACGGGAGGACAAGGCGTGTAATTGAGCGAACATTCGGGGTCCTGAAGGCAAGATTCAGCTGCCTGGACCTATCTGGACTTGATCTACTCTACTCGCCTCACAAGGTATGCCATGATTGTTACCTGCTGTCCACAATCTAGCGCTGAGACGTCAGATTCCATTGATAGCAGATAGTGGGAGGCAGGAGGACCAGCGACTGGTAATACTGATATGGCAAGTGATGAAGAGCCAGAAGAAGAAGGAGCAGCTGGCTCCAGGAAAGAGCTCATCAATCAGTACGTCCACTGACATCCAGATATGAGGAGTGGTCCTTTACAAGTGTTGCATGTGCGCTTTTTGATGTGGATGGATACCATAACACCTCCTGACTAGATTCATTGGTGTTGGTGTAATGAGCTCCAATGCCTATATGTGAGTTGGTGAGCCTGATTGATAGATTGTAAGGTGTACAGTTATAGAGGGCCAGCTCTGACATGTATTGTTACATCTGATCCTAACATTCACTTCTGGAATAGACTATCCAGTATTGAGCTATGTTTCTTGCGTTCTCCTATCCTCCTTTCCTTCCACTCACTGAAATTGCATTTTCCTATTTGCCTCTCCAACCTCTGGCTTGAGGAGTTCATGGTCAGTAGTTAATGTTAGTATATGACAGACATGAAAGTTGTTAATGACAGATAGCAGGTAATTTGGATATAGTTATAGGGTTGTGTGACGTTGGTTGTACTCCATTCTTACAAGTGGATATGTGACTGTTTTGTCTTTTCCTAATGCCAGTGGGGTTGGGGGGATGTAAAATGGTATTGTACATGGTAGTTAAAGTATTTGGCACTTGTGTGAAGAATAGATCATGACCTCTGGTTATTCTGAAATCTGCTCTACAAAGTTTAAATTACTGTAAAGTGAGAAAGCAGTCAGAAGATTACTCCAGGCATATGCCCTATGTTTGTGTATGATCAATGTACTGGGTCCTCAGTGATGTCATATGTGTGTTCCATGGAATATCTGATCATGTAGCTATGTTATGTGTATGCGATGAGTCTGTTCCATGATGATATGTAGGTCCATATTGGCTACCCCTGCTTTGTAGGTAGGTTACCATGGTTATGACTTATGTTACCTGTTTGTGCATTATGTGCCACCATGGCTTCTATCCGAATAATAGTCTCTGTCATGCTCTATATGCAGAATGGAATACTATCTATACAATGGTATTGGCCTGGATTGCAAACTCGCAGACACTGTCCTGTGACATCTCTGTTGTATTATGTCTCATGCTGTGGGAGGCTCTGCCTCATGACCGTTACACTGGTTGTTCGATACAGGGGGGTATGAACTCACCACAGTTGGCAAGCATGCACAGACACATAGACAGATATATAGTAGCTGTGCTCAATTGTGGTTTATTGTGCATATCATGATGAATAAGGGCAAAATCAAAGTGGTAAAATGTGAAAAGAGGTGATGAGTTGGGTCCTGGTAGATGGATTCATCAGAGTAGCAGCTCCGCCAGTTGTTTACACAAGTCCAGTGTCCTTGTACCGTGGGAAAATGGAGTCATGTCTCAGGGCATTCTACAGGGTGTCTTGGTGACACATAAGGGTGGCACATCTAGTGGGGTTCACTTTCTGGCAGCGGACTTGGTCTTGGCATCTGCTCAGCTGGATGTCTAGGTGGACGTCCACGTTTGCCAGGGGTTCTTCAGCTAAAGAGGGAGGGTTGTCTGAGGCTTGTGGTTCCCCTTGCAGGGCCTCCATTCCACTAGCTGCCACAGATGTAGGTGGGACAGATGTTAGGTTGCTAGAGGAAGTGGGCCTGATGGTGTGCTGAGGAACCAATCAGGGTGATGTTGATGTCCCTCAGCACCCCTGCAATGGAAGCATTATATGCCTGCCATTGCTGCATGACTTCCTGGTGGTATTCCCTCTGCAGCCTTTGATTCTCTCCCAACATGGTGACAATTTGACCAATCCTGTCCTGGAAACTTTGGTATGCTCCTATGACTTGGGAGATGGTTTCCTGGTCAGTGGAGTCCCTTTGAGGCACCACCCTCTGGCCCACAGTGTCCCTCCCACACAACTCACCCCCAGCTGCCTGCACCCATGGCATAATGTGCCCACTCCCAGTGGGGGCAGGTGCTTGATTGTCTGGGATGTCAAGGGTCGACTCAGGTCCCTGTACTGTGGGGCACACAATGGATTGAAATGGCCTTGGGACACAGATTGGGGAGCAAATGATTCCTTCTGATGTGGTTGCACCAGGTTTGGGGGGGTTGATGTGGGCAGGGAGAGGCAGGGAGTCGTTGACTGACCAGATGTCCCAGATGGGCCAGGTTGGTCGTCGTTGTCCAGACATCCAGGCGTGTTGTCTGTCCTCACTGGGGCCTTCATCCTGAGGGGGACTGGCAGTGTCTGGTATCCTCTCCATGGTGGCAGTGGCTGGGTTACCTGTGGAGGGAGGGAGATACAGAGTCCAGGTTGGAATGTGTATTAGATTGCCCCTTCAAGAGATGCATGACAGTGGCTGTACATGATTCCCTGAAATGACATTGACAGATGCTGCAAAGCATACCTTTGTTGTACATAATATTCTATGACTTGATTTCCATTCTCCATGTTGGGAGATGGTATACAGGTTTGCTACAGATTGCACTGCAGATGAGTTTTGTTATTGTTTGACAATTGACATGACTATTCACCTCTGTTACCTAGTGATTTCTGAGGCTTGCTAGATGTCACAAATTAAAGCTGTACAATACATAATTGTGTTGTAGTGGGAACACAGTATGTGGGTAGGCAACAATTATAGTCCCGTATCTAGATGTGTTGCATTGGCGTTGTCTCAGCTATCTTACTTTCCTTCACAGGTGAGTCTGTTTCTGGCTTAGGATCATTGATCTGCGGCCATTAGGAACAGTCAGTCAGCTGTATGTTGTTTGGTATGCTACTGTGAGTGTGCCATTGCATATCTGTCATTGCCATGTTCTAGTCCTCACTAGGTCAATCCAGATGATGTAGCTAGTACGTTAGTTTTACATGCATGAAATGTGATGTGTTGTGCACATTCAAGGTGTTCAAACAATAGTGTTGGTGCATGCTGGGAGTTGTAGTGACTTGATTTGGTAGTTGTTAATGTGCCATTGCCAAAGGCCGTGGGGACGTTGGGCTGGGTGGAGTGGTGGCAAGCAGGAGACGGGAATTAGGTGATTAGGTGGGAGTTGCTGTGGATAATTAAGTGAATTAGCGAGTATTTGGGTGGTGAGGAAGCGTGCAGGACAATACAGTGGTGTGACATGACTGTTGTAGGTACTTGCCAGACTCTGGATGCAGTATGTCCAAGACCTTCTCCTCCCAAGATCTGAACTGTGGGGGGAAGGTGGGAGCCCACTGTCAATCTTGTGCACGGCGATCTGGTGACCTGATGCCATGGAATGCACCTTCCCCCATAGGTGGTTCCACCTCTTCCTGATGTCCTCCCATGTGTGTGGATGGCTGCCTACTGAGTTGCTCTGTCGACAATCCTTTGCCACAACTCCATTTTCCTGCCAATCGATGTTTGTTGGATCTGTGCTCTAAACAGTTGTAACTCTACCCTGACAATTTCGCCAACGGTGACACTCAACTCCAACATCAGTGAAACGTGGGTGTTTTTGTGGGGACTTGGTAGTGGTGATAAAGACAGTGAGAATATGATTAAAAGGATGCACAATATTTGTGAGTATGTGTGGGTGATGTGATATGAGTGGGTGATGGTTGATGTGTATTGTGTGGTTTTGTTATTTGTGTGTTGTGTATGTTGTGCAAGTGTGGGACGTGTGCTGAGTGTAATGTGTAGGGGTGCCTATTGTTAGTTTGCTAGTTACATTTTCTTTGCCAGTGTCTGGCTGTGAGTGGTGTTCTGGTTGCAAAGGATTGTGGGTTGTGTAGGGGTGTGTTATATAGTGCAGTGAGTAGGTGTGTCGGGTGACTGGATGTGTGTCAGGTGTGGGGTAATCAAACTATCCAATGTGGTGTGGTATTCTGCCTGATGTGAGTTTTGACCGTGGTGGTTTGCACTGCCAATGGTTTTTCACCATGAAAGAACCGCTGTGGTGATTTGCGGCTTGTAATCTGGTGGGTGGATATTTGTTGGGCTGACGGTGCTGGTGGTGGAACCGCCTCTTTCCCACCCTCCAGTGTCCTGGTGGTCTTGGATTTTTGCCTGATTTATGGCAGTCTTCACTGTGTGACTCTTAATAGGGCAGTCGAATGACCGCCAGCATGGCAGGCTTTTGGCAGCAGCCACTGCGGCGGTCTTTCGAAAAGATTGTCAAAGTCGTAATGAAGCCCTAAAAGGGTCTGATTTAGAACTTGCTGGACGAGTTACTCCATCACAACGGTGACAGACATCCTTTCCACCGCAATATAAATCCCATAAGATATAATGAGATTTATATTTCAGCGGACGGGACATCTGTCACTGTTGTGACGGAGTAACTCAACCGCCAATTTCTAAATAAGGCTCTAAGTCAAAATTCAACACTGTATTTCAGAGGCATTTCCAGAACAAAATTTCCGTTAAAAAGTTAATAACTAATGCAGCACACAGTGTCCTCTCCACAACCCCCCGCCAAATACACCTCTTATCACAGCTGCCGAAATGGAAGTTTGGCAGTAATGAGATACTCAGAATGAGAGGCTGAACATTGTCACAGAACATGACAATAAAGTTTTATTTTTAAACATAACCATGACTTGAAAAGATAAATATCTTTACAGTGATGTACTATGCTTCCGCATAAGTAATTCCTCTTTTAGTAGCCTTTTGTCTAGAACACCTCCAGACATTTGAAAAATATTAATTTAAAAAGTGCTTAAGATATGTAATTGATCCAAAAAACCTTAGTACATAAAACCTTTATCTGAACATAAAACAAAACATGTCTTTATTGATGTGTAAACCACCTATCCATCCTTATAGTTTTCATGTGCCACTTGCTCCCAGTGTTACAGTTTTTTAGCGCTGCGAGGCTGTCTATCTCTGTGGCAATCATTTTACCTACCTCAAAATGATGCAGGCTTACACTGACTGAGCAATTTCTCGGTCCAGCATCCAGTTAGACTTTTCAATACACTGATTTCTCCTGTAAACAGTGCTTTAAATGGGCTGATAATGTCCGGTATGGAGAACCAGTACTTTTTAATTTGAGAGGGAGAGAACCTACACTTCTCAAGAAAATGTAATACTTTTAATTGAAGAGTACCGGCACTTCTCAGAAACAGGCAGGTACTCTGGCACAGAGTACCTCCACGTCTATTTTTCCATTTCAAGCACTGCCTGTAAATGTACTTTTTTACCGTCATGCCCTAAGGTACATGGAATACATATTGAAAGCAAGATCAAAACAAGAAATCTCATGAAAAATTGGTGCAGGAAACCACTGAGCAATGTAAAGTGGGGACATTTTTGTAGCATATAAATCACTTGTTTCTATCTGTGCCCAGAAGCCGGATGCTTTACTATATGTACTGCTGCAATTACTGCGAGTGACTGCAACTCAAAATGCAGCATTCGCTCAGAGACCTCAGTTATCAGTCAGTGCACATGGTATAAAAAGCTCTACCGGTTCGAGTTTTACCTGTGTCTCTTCCTAGTGTCTGTTGGGTCAGCATTGCCTTCTCCAGTTTGTTCACTAGTGTGAAAGCTGAATTACTTATTAATGATTTTTATTTGTTATGGGTTAAGAATTTGCACAGAATTTTATTAATATAGAAAATAATGTGCGACTTAGAAAATGTGTCCACTTGAGTGGCCTCTATAAAATACGCAATGCTTTTATTAAATGTATAATATTATCAATTGAACTGTATAAATAAAGAAAATTGTAGTAATATGTCATAATAATGATTTTACATTATGTATTTAGATTTATTAATTATAGGCCTTAAGATGGCGAGGTTTGGGCCTAGTCTGCACAGCCTCATATTAAGCTGCAATGTTTAATAAAATTGTGGGAATGTATGTCCAGAGAAATCAATGCATTTACTGCTCACACTGTGTTGACCAAACGTTTAGCAGGTGTCTTTAACTTTCTCATGAGAACTGCATGCTAGAATGTCTTGTATTAGAAGTCGCAACTGTGTAAAGTTTGATGCGTGAGACAGCGATGTTCCCAGGAACCAACAATGGATGCACTGACTGGAGTACGAATCGCAACAAGAAGGTTACCTGACGAGTTTGATGGTGGGAACAGGAGAAGAGGAGCCAATCATCGATATGTGAAAGACAGTTTTGCTATATCTTAGATTTGGGTTTTCATTTCTATTGGACTAACTGTAAACTTATGATTTTCTGACCATTGATGGGATGGGAAGTTCTAGTGGGAAGTTCTTTAGGACATTCTAACTTAGACCTACTGTACAGAGGGAGGAGAGGCTCATTCTATTCTGATTTTTCCCCGTAGTGATTATCTTTGACTTTATTGCTTACGTTTTCTAATGCTGAATGCTTATCCCTTAGATAATGTTTCTTAAATCGTTCAGATAGCTTAGAGGCCCCCATCTCTGAACCATCCCCTTTCATTGCCTATTGCTGAAACTGCCCGAACAGATGTCCAACTGACTAAGAGAATCGCAGCTTGCTGATCTCTATGAGGAGAGGTATAACAAAATGCTATTGTCCTTGTAGGTTTTGTTCTTTGTTTCTAAGTACCAACCACTATTTTGATAGAGCCATAGTTAGATGTTTTTCCAACTTAACGTGAACTAAAATTGTTTTGCATGAAGTCTAAACATGCTATTCTAATCAGAAGATTAGTTAGGGAGTCCTGGAAATGTTAACAATTTGCTACTGATAAAGAGTTGATGTTGTTTACTTGTTGAATCTAGACGTATGTTATTTCTTTTACCCAGTGTCTCTTGCTACTAATTTGTCCTGTGACTCTCGAATGCTTAATTGTGAATGCTTTGGATAAAATGAGATTCTTTAGAAGATTTGGTAAACCGGTGTTATTCATGCATGTTTACCATTTGGTTTTGCGACTAACTTACGTGACATTAGCATTGTTAATATAGGGAAATAAACCTTCTAACTTTTACATAAAGGTGTGGATATTTGTGGCCAAATGGGTCAAGGTGTGTAAAGTTCACTGATTCCAAAGAGTATTTGATGATGTTTATTGACTATGATGTTGTAATTGCATTGAATTGAGGACTTTTGGTGGAATCACTCTAAGCATAGTCAAAAGGTGTATCGAACCTCTATCGAACCCGTTCTCTTATAAATTAACAATAAAAGACCAAATAAGGACAGACGTGCTAACACTAGTGAGGCAATTGGATATAGCCAGATCACTTCAAAGTCACTACAGCGGCAGCTCTGAGAGAACAACTGAAAGAATTCACAAGGTTGTATTGAAGCCATGGGCGTAGCTTGGCGTTTGTGGTGGTGTTTGGGGTGTTACATCCTCTTAATAAATGCGTTTTGTGATAAATAATTGAGTACAGGAGGTTTCAGTCGGGTATGGTGAGATTTCACCAAGAGTTGTTACATACACACAGACAAAAACGCACACACCCTTTCTCCCGTTCTCTGTAAGACTTCAAAAATGTTGGTTGTTTCACAAAAATAATATGTTTTCTCCCACTTAGTACCCCAACCAGTCTGTATTCCTATGTCTTTCCGCTTCCCCTTAAATGCCTTTTGTCCACCATGTTTGTTGTATAATGTATTTCAACATTATGTGCCAGTGTGACTGTTGGGAAATTTGAAGCTCACACATCCCTAGTGATCAAGCTACGGTACGCTCCTGATTGAAGGGAAAGCTGGAATATTCCACTCACCAATCAGACGAGAAAGTTACTACTCCACCACCAATACTTCATTGTGCATAGAAAGCTTAATTAAGGGGAGAGGAGCCTGTACGAATGTTAACTGTGTGGTTTGCGCACATGCGCACTTCATGATCAGGCAAAACATACACATAATAATTTAGATGCAACACTGTTTGATGTTGAGAGCCAAAGGCTGGGGGCAGGCGAGGCTCGTGCTGTATATGAATGACAGTTGTTTTCACTCCACACCCCAATGGCGCACATTGCATCAGGCTTGGAAAGTTGGAAGGATGATCAGATCTTTCATCCTTCTGTGCAGAAAGCAGAACTGCAGTAAGCCCACAGAGGGAGCTGCTAGTAAATCATGGAATGGCCATCTGGTGAGTCCGGGCTCACCTTAGTGACGGGGTGCAGGAAGTGTATATACTTGCTACTATGGCCCAGTAACAACTTGATCTTCATCTCTTGAGGGGGAGGAGCAGGCGTTTACAGTACCTCAAAGTACTGACAGCAAACACAGGTCACTGATACAGGGCACACCAGCAGACAAGACCCAGCACTAACCACGCAGAATAGCTCAGAAAATACATCTACTGTAGTGACATGTTTGCATGGCTGTCCACATTGCAGCCCAGAGTGAAGCTGTATGACACAACTGTCATTTTTTAAAATTTACCATTCCAACATGATGGATGCCCAACTTGAGGCAGTAAATAAACAAAAAGGCATAAATGTGTCCAAAAGAGAGTTTTAAGAAAGGAGTAGCCCAGCAGCAAATTAAAGACGCCAGGACCAAATGTGCAGGGAGGGGTGGAGGAGCAGGCATAATAGATGCAGGAAGCAATGTGGTGTGGTGCGGGCGAGGAATCAAGAGAACAATAGAGGAGCTTTGGAGTGAAGGTGGGGAGTCTAAAAATAACAAGAGGGGTGGAGGGGTGGAGGACCACGTGACAAACTAGAGTTTGGGGGAGAACAACACAGAGCATCGTGGTGTTAATCTGAGGGGCAAAGCAAGCAAACAGAAGGAACATATAGTTTTCTGACTGCGAGCAGCGGAAGGATACAAGACATCTAATTAAAAGGACGGTAAGGAACCTATGCTCCAGGAAATGGAAAAACACAAGAAGTGGAAGGAAATCTCTTTAATAAGAAGCAAGCAAATAAGTGTTACAAAAGGCAAGCTAACTCAAACCCACTGTATGAATCAGCATTGCCCAAAACAGGTATTTGACAACAGGCAGCCAAAAAATATTTGTATTCAAGACCTAAAAATCAGTCCAATCTAGTTAGCATTGGAAGAATACAGCTCAACGTATTGGAATATTGCAAGACTGAATGCTCCTGGGTGGGACAAACTCAAGAATATGGAGGAGTCATTGAATCAAAACCAGAGCCCTGTGACAGACATTAAAACCATCCAATCGTAATTAAGGGGCTGATCCAAAACCCACTCCAAGTATATGATATGAATTGGAAATAATAGTCCGCCAGCAGACTGATGAAACGGTCAGTAAACTGAGAGTTAAAACAAGAGATGGTGAGACAAAAGCAACATCACAGAATTTTATTAAGATGCACAGGTGCTTTCTTTAGCCAAATAAATGACGTAAAAAGCACTAACTGCTAATCGAAATTGTGGATCTTGTAAAACTAAATGACTATTATTACAATTATGCTTATTTAAAAAAAATAATGATAGAGGAAAAACACAATATAACAATATCAATGCCATCTCTCGCATCAATGTGCTTCCTCTCCCTCCCAGGCATCAATTTAATTTCCTCTGCAGAATGTAGCAGATCATAATTAAATGAAAGATCACTATCTTCTAGAATAAACCATGCCTAATGAAGCTCTTTCTGTCTGTAAATCGTTGCCTCGCCTTCAGCAACTGGTGTCTGCTAAAGCACATCAAATCACTCTGATTAAATGTGAACGAGCTGTGGGTGTTTATATAACCGTCTCTATGGATAGGGTAAATGTCAGCTACAGGGAAGGGGTATTGGTATGGGTGTTTTCTGCAGATCTCCTTGGGGAGGAGCAAGGATTTGACCAGATGACTCTTACTTTGCTGCTTCCATGTTTTAATGTGGAAGCATGTGGGTGTCCGCAGACTGTATCCTTACAAAGTACACATCAATGACTAAGACAAATCGAAGCCAAGAATCCAAGCCTCTTAGGCTGTTGTGATTTGTAGACAAGTATTAATATGTTTAGCTTTGGGAAGGTGTGGACTTTTCCGTTCGAATTCCAACATGCAAACCAGTCAGAAGTTCAAACCACAAATACAAAGTGATATAAATAAAACATATGTAAACCACGAAAACGTCAAAGATCCATAGTACAGATATATATTTATGGAGGTTTCTCTTTACACCTTGCTAAACTGGTGCACCTCCTGTGAGTATTAGTTTAATATCAGTGTATATCCAAATGTATTGTAGTTTATTGTATTGCAACGTTTGTATAGCGTTTCTGCACCTTTGTGGAACGCTGACGCCTTTGCCTACATGGGGATCACGCTACCCCTCGTAATTGTGTGACTGGAGGACTACACCCTGTGCTGTACATAAAATCCAGCCGGTTTATTAGATTCAGTCTTGCTTAATATCAGTCTCTATTGCCATTTTATAATAGGAGAGTCACACTGATTTTTGACTTTCACTTTATGAAACGCTTGGTGGTATTGATTTATTTGAAAGATTTATGTAGATGTATTGTTTTAATTCAACTTTACTTCTGTATGTAGATCTCGCTTCTCAAAAGATGTTACAAAATGCTGGACATTAAAAGTTACCTTGTATTTCCATTCAAGACTGAGTATGGTCATTCTTTCTGTCGGTTGCAAACGGCAACTGCTGTGTATGGCCGTATTTCATAGATACATTCACCCAGACATTTGCAAATGTACACACTAAAAAGTGATAGCTGTATTTGAAATCAAGAAAGAGGGAATTCAACTTTCACTATTAATTTATCTAGAAAGAAGCAGACAGATATGTTGATTTCTTGTCTGTGTGCCTTCACCCCACCCGCTGCATGTTTCACTCTCATCCAGTTTTTCTCCTTGTTCCTGTCCTCTGTGTTGTTTCCCGTACCCACACTACCCCTTCTCTTTTGGCCTTTGGCTCTGCTCCCCATTGCCACCTTCTGCGTTGCTTCTTCTTGTTTCTTGTGTTCAAAGAGATGCCACACAAAACCGGATGATTGTAATTGGGTTTATTAGCCACACATCTCAGAGCAGTCATCCCTCAGCCAGCCAGCAGCCAGCAGCCAGCAGCCAACTGCCAACTTTGGAATGTTACCCGCCAACACCACGTACATGGATCTGGAATGTACCTAACATTCCACAACCTATTCTATACACCTGTCCATTACTAATGGACATCATAACATATCCCTTTCCCTTATAGAACTAACAAAAACTGTTTTTAAATCAAACAAGCATAACAGTTAAAATCACACAACCTAGATTTACAACAAAATGTGGACGGGGTAAATCATGAAATTAATACATACCTACAAATAAACTTGACACAACATTAAATGTTAACAAAAGTTGTATGTGGAATTATTCTTATAACCATTCTGCACATAGCATCAATATTTACACAACATAATAGCATTTATATTTACATAACATAATCGTTTGAGAACACAGGTGGTCTGAAATGTCTAACACATATTGGTAACCTATTATCCTGCCTGGGTTCTCCTTGACCTCCCAGACTTCCATCTCCACTCTTATGAGGCAATCTTATAGTTGGATTTGCCCCCTATGTGTTGGTGAACTTAATTGCTCATCAGACATCAACATAAATGTGTTGCAATAACTCTGCTTCTCCTTATCCACACCACATTTCCCACATTTCCGATATAGGGCCACTCTCCTGTTGTTCCAGCTTTCTCCATTTTCCAATACCACTGAATAATGATGAACCTGTTTCTATCTGTATGGACCTTTAAACTTTGTTAACCCTCCCTTAAGCTGACCACTCTTTACTTTTACCCAATCACCTTCCCTGATGTGTGTAGGGAAAACCTTTCACGCACTGCTCTTCTCCCCCACTGCTTTGTTACCCCACATGCCACCACTCACCCATTCTCTCATCCATAATGACACCAATTTCATTCCGGGAGCCTCACTCGTCATCATATCAAAAGGTGACTTCTGGGTGACTCCTTGTTCACTGATACAGTATGCCCATAACATTTTCATGATCATCTTCCTTACGTCCTGTCCATTTGCTACCACCATCTTAATGGTACCTTTGATCATCCTATTTTCCCTCTCTGCAATACCATTTACTTGAGGAGTATACAAAGATGTGAGATTGTGTTGCACACCACATGATTTAAAAAGCCAATGCATTTTTTTAGAGGTTAATTGAGTGCCATTATCTGTTATGATTTTAGAGGGAATACCCTCCTTGCCGAATATCTCCCTCAACATTGTAATGGTCGCTCTTGTGGTAATTTACTTCATGGATATAACAACTAACCATTTACTATGTACATCCATTACTAATAATTTAAACCTAAAATCATTCTTCAATTCATACATAGGCCTTATAAAGTCCATACTTAAAGTATGCCAAGGCTTACCTGGATCTGGAATAACCCCCAAATTGGATTGCACTCCAACTTTCAAATTTATTTCTCCTTCCTTACTCACTTCACACTCCTCCACCTACTTATCCACCTGTTCATCCATGCCTGTGCACTACCACTCACTTAATAATATTTTTTTCATTTTAGTTTGAGCTGAGTGTCCCGCATGAGCTGCTTTTACAAGTCATAATTTCAAACCCTAAGGCGGTAAAAGTGTCTCTCACCCTAATACCATTCCTTCTCCACTCACAGACGGTTCTTCCAATACATTACGATAAGATCTAACAGATGGTGCTAAAGTACTTTCTCTCCTACCAGACCTCTGAATTAAATGCTTCACTTCTTTCAAGACATTATCAGCTTCAATTTCTTTTATCCATGTATCCACTGTGATGTCTTGGACACCCCAAGCTTCCACCACATCACCCACTGAGACTGGACCATCTACTTCTTGCCAACTTCTTGATAGTCTTGACAAACAATCTGCCTGGCAGTTTTTCCAACACTGAATATACTCTAAAATATAGCAAAATTCTTGAAGCCAGGCAGCCATTGTTGCTAAATGTGCAGAACGTATACCCACTCTTCTGGGAGCAAATTTCTCACCTATGGTTTATGATCCATGCAAAGCACGAACTTTGTTCCCCACAGGTACGTCAGAAAGTACTTTGCACTTCATGCTGCTGCCAGAGCTTCACATTTTATAACTGAGTAGTTGCGTTCTGAACTTATCAAAGTTCAAGAAGCAAATGGCACTACATTTTCACACTTTCCATGCATTTGTGATAATATTGCTCCAAAACCAGTAGCACTGGCATTGACCGCGATCACTGATTTCAATTTCATTTCGAATGGCTATAAGATCCCAGCATCACCAATTTCGTTTTTAATACTTTAAAGAGGTCTTTGTTGTTCATCTTTCCACTCATAGGTAGCCCCTTTCTTCAATAACTTTCTCAAACACTCTATTTTATCAGATAACCTATCTACAAACTTTGCGTAATATTCTAATAATCTTAAAACCAATCTTAGTTTTTCTTTATCATTAGGTCAGGGGGCTAATCTGACAGCATTCAACAGATCTTCTTTCGGCTTCACTCCTTATGCTGATACGCTGTACCCTAGGTACTCCACTTGGACCATCAAAAATTTACATTTGTCTTGTCTAAGAGCAAGACCTGCAACTTTTTAATTTGTGTAACACTTGTCTAAGTACAGCATTGTGTTGCCCAATGTTATTCTCAAAAATGTAAATATCATCTTGAACATACAAGATTTTGCTCTTTCCCCTGAAGACCTCATTCATCATTCTTTGGAACATGCTTGCAGCTGAACATAACCCAAAGGACATGCGTGTAAATTGTAATGTCTCTTCCAAAGCAATAGAAGCAGCAAGGGGCTTAGAGGCTTCATGCAATTTAATTTACTGGTAAGCATTTTTAAAATCCAATTTTGAAAAATATTTACCTTCCTCTAGAGCAGAGGTCTTCAAACTGGGGGGCGGGCCCCCCTAGGGGCGCCCGAAGTGATCCCAAGGGGGGCCCCAGACTCTGGCCAAAATAAATATTATACAGATAACAGGCCTTTATTTTAAGCAGAAGCATGTTATTGCAGTTTTAAAAAGGTAACAGTAGTTAACTGCAATGTTTAAATAAGTTTAGACATATTTAAACATTGCCATGTTTATAAAATAATTGTGAAAAATTCTGAGGGGGGCCCAATGATTTTTATTTTTCATCTGGGGGGTCGCGGCATAAAAAAGTTTGGAGACCTCTGCTCTAGAGCCAAGATTAATTCATTTATATTCGGTAACAGGTAGGTCTGCATAATAGCAAACTGATTAAGAGATCTGAGATCTACACAGAACCTATAGTGATCATCCGACTTTTCAGTAATTATCACAGGAGTTTCAACAGGTTCAATTACACCATTCAATAGCATTTCTTGCAACATCTCCTTACTGCTTTTCGTGCCACTAATGGAATTCGTCTAACTTTATTTTGTATGGGAACAGCATCAGGCTTCAACATTATTTTCTGTACATATCCCTTTAAACACCCCATCTCTCCTTCTGTGACATATCCTCTACTACCATCACTTGATTCATAGCTCTAGGATTTATGACCATGCATAAATCGTATTGGTGCATCTACCCTAAAATTGGTGGATCCTTCTCTGTCACACAGTTATTTCTCTCATTCCAAATTTGATAGTAGACTGCATATATCCCCCAGAAGGTCAATACTTTGTCCTTCCTTGATAGCCTCCAGGGTTGACATCTTTAGGCAGCATAGCAGTACCTGGCCAATGCTCCTAAAACAACATCTTAGGAATGATGGTGTACATGGAACCAGAGTCAAGCATAAGTTTCACCTTCTTCTAGTTAATTACAAATGTTGTCTAAAACCTACATTTCCTTCCACTTTCATGTTCTTGTGCTACACCCCCCACACACAAAATCTTCTTACAATATGTTTTTCCTATGTGTTCTTCTTCTCCTGTTGCTATTGTAGTTATGCTTGCTTGTCTACATACCACAGCAAAGTGACCTCTACGTCCACACTTACAACAATCCTTATTGAGTGCAAAGCATTACTTTGAGTATGCAGTGTGGAAATTGCTCCCACACCTATAGCAAGATTTACCAAGCTGTTTATTTTGACTCCCACTATTACTTGGTTTTTGTACTGTTGCCTCCTCAGAGTCTTTATCTGAATGAGAGCAGCCTGTTTTTCCATCTCTTTTCTCCATTTCTTTCTAGCAACGCTCTGATTGTTCAACAACTTTTGCTATGTCAATGGCATTTATAAGGATGAGATTCTTTGCCACCCATAAACATTCTTACATTTATTTACTCTTGCACTGAACAATTGATCTCAAAACAGTTTGTCAGTCGTAGCTCCAAATTTACATTTTACTGATAACTCTATGAGTTTTGATACAAACTCATCTACTGACTCATTTTCTCCTTGTGAATGAGGCTAAAATGTATACCTGGCCATCACCAAGTTTACTCTCCTCGTAAATCTAATATAAACCTCTTCTATCTGTTTGCCACTTGGTTCTGTTGCTACAGGTAAATATTTAAAAACATGTTGGCCTTCCTTCCCTATTGTATTCACAAATAAGACTTTTTTTTATTGATGCTGAAAATGTTTTCCTATCTAGCGCTTCAATGTACATCTCAAACATGCCAATCCAGTCCTCCCTTGCAGTAGTTGAGAGGTCCTGTTTGTGATAGGAAGAAGGGAGGAGATGCAATAAATACTTGTGTATCCATAATGTGAATTAAGGTGAAATGCAATATAATGTGATGACCTCACAATGATGTGTGTATCACTGACAGTATGTAAACTCTGATGGTGCACACATTAACCTGATGTATAATTGTGAGTACACTGATTCTTGAAGTAGGTACTCACTAAACTCCTGTATATACTTTTTATTCAAGATCATCAATTGATATGCTTGCCATGTGAAATGGTATGCATATCACAATGGGTACTTATATAAATGCTGCTGTATTAGGGCATACTAGATAACACGGCCCGAGAGGTACAAATAGAGATCTCCCTCAACTAAAATGTCTATCACATTGTGGATGTACTTAACGTACTTGGTCCAATCCAAAATGACCATCACGTCAGAAGCGTATTCGTAATGTCACACTTCACAGCTCTTCAATCTGTATGCAGCACAAGCTGAAATTCCTGGAGAATGTGTACTAAAAATGACAGAGTAAGTCACAATTTTCTTTGCCTGCTCTTGCCTCACGCTGCCCCACTATTTCCGCATACTGCCACACACTTATCTGGGTACACAGCTCTGTCGTCGGTGCCAGTGATAAAAAAATTCACACGGGTCCAGACTGCTCTGAAGAGGTGTGCGATGGCTGCGGCTGGCTGAATTATCACCAATTCTTGTGTTCAAAGAGATGCCACACAATACCGGATGATTGTAATTGGGTTTATTAGCCACGCAACTCAGAGCAGTCATCACTCAGCCAGTCAGTAGTAAACTACCGACTTTGGAATGTTACTTGCCCACACCACTTACATGAATCTGGAATGTACCTAACATTCCACAACCAACATTCAATAAACCCGTCCGTTACTAATGGACTCATAACACTTTTGCACTTTTTTTTAATTTAATTTTTCAAGCAGTGTCCCATTCTCCCAATAGTGTTAATCTTTCCAGTCATTGGTCACACCCTTAATCATTGTCCGTTTGCCCATTACTACCCACCCTTGAGGTACATGTACACCTCCCTTGCTAATGTCCACTCTCCTGGTAATGCCTCTCTCATGTGTAGCTCTCCCTTTCTCATTGCTCCCGATTATTCCGTCACTTTCACTTCCCTCTCTTATCCTCCTCTGCCATTACTGCCACAGTCTTGGTAGTGCTTGGGCATAAGTGGTCTAACCTATGACTGGCTCTTCATCATCACTACCACAATTGTAATGGACTAATGACTTCCTAGGTTTATCTATGTTGCACTCTATGTGCTTACTTACCCTTAGTCTGAGCTGCCTTCCTGCAACCATCCTGTTCTCCTCTTCCTCTCAACTTTGTAACTGAAATCAGATCCGAAAACAGGAGACAATCCCTCTGAATAAGCATAATGGCACATAACAAAATCCCCAAAAAGCTCATCTCACAAAATGATGGCAATAAATTGTGACCGTCATGTTGTGGGCTGACATTGTTGTGAAGTATTTTTTATGTGCAGTTATGCTTTCACTCAGTCCATTAATAAACTGTCAAAGTGCATGTTTCTTTTTTGGATGACTCGCCTGATGAAGGGCTTCTCTTGCAGTCTGAAGACTACTGTCCTAACAACAGGAGATACTGAGGAATATCATTATCCAACATGTTTTTTTACTGACTCTCCTCATTGTGCAATCATATTTTAACCGACTCCCTTCATTTAATTTTACATGAGATTTTATGCAAATGCTGAGTAATATTTATTTGCCTTTATGTTCATATGGCATGAAAGGACATGTTGTTTTTCCACCTTATTTCACCTGTAAGCTATCTATGCTCCAAACCAGATCACTGGCAGAATATCGGAAACAAAATTTTGTGTGGACATAATAATGTGTCTAAAATATTGAGGACCCAAATATCAAGAAGGCAAGTACAAATAAGTAAGTATAGATTTACAATTTTTAACTCCACATCTACGTACCTTGAAGATATATATATGTATATATATATATATATATATATATATTTTTTTTATTTTTTTATTTTTTTATTTTATTGTGTCCTTGATATTCTTGAAGTGATATTTTGGTCCACGATATTTCTGTTTCCGATATTCTGTCTAAATACCCTGCAAACCTATCAGGAATTAAGTGCTGCAAATCTCTTTAGGATTTAGGGGCCATATGTATCATCATTACAAATTGAGATTACTTAATGTGATTCTTTGCGAATCACAAATAAGTAATCATTATTTAAATGTATGAAACTCCCTGAGTTTCATTTAGCATTTCCTAATGGGTCGCAAATTGACCTACCTCATTAATATTAATGAAGTAGGTCTCAATTTGCGACCCATTAGGAAATGCAAAAATCACAAGGATTGTGGCCTGCTGGGGCCAGCAGACCACCATGTCTTTGATTGCTTTTAAATAAAGAATTTTTTTTAAACGCAAAAAAGAAAAATGTTAAATTAAATTTTTTAAGAGTAGGACTACTGTCTGCTCTTAAAAAATGTTTTCGCTACCATTTACAAAGGGGAAAGGATACTTGAAGTAGGTGGTAAAATGTGAATGTTTTGCAACTGCATTTCGGTCACAAAACATTCCTACATACCACTGCAATTCGGTATTAGGAAGGGACGCCCTTGACACACCTCTTCCTAATACTGAATTGATATGGATGTGCAATTCCAAATTGTGATTCTGTAACATGTTGCCAAACACATATTGGAATTCATACATACCAATCGGGCCATTTGTGACTGCAAAAATGCATGATACATTTGGCCCCAGATGTTGTATGTTTGGTGGATACACAAAATCCAATTTAATGCAAGTACCACAAACCTCAACATGATGAACCATCAAGAGTTTTCAGCTACATAATGTTTTTTGTCACTATTATTATTCATTTCAGAGCTTTGGAATTCCAACTTTTGCTGTGCACTGCAGTCTGCCAAACAGGCTGACAGAGGAAAGGAAATAACAATAAGTTAGGCAAGGCAACGCTTATGGAGCATGCTACAGTATCTTTTGCATCTAGATGAGTTATGAAATTATAGATCGGGTTGTTTCTCCCTCAATTCAAAGTGAATTTAGTGCAGTTTTGGAAATTGCAAGTTTTAGTAATCCACTTTATTTTAGTACTTCTGAGATGTGGAATATTGTGTGCCTGAGACAGCTTTATTAAATTCATGAGGGTCATATTTATTCATGTTTGAAAGTGAGGGCTTCTACCTCTTAAAAACTGTACTTAAGTTAACTGCAAGCCAGGAGCTTAAACGTGAAGACATAGAATACACAGTAAATATGGGAAAGAGTTGACATGGTTTGCTGCCCTGAATGTTTGCCTCTGAACAGCATTGTCCTCCCCTACATCAGGAAGATCAAAACAGTATCCATTACTTGTCTAGAGTAGGAGAGATTTAGTCATTGGCACCAATCGAGGTAGATTTACATAAGCATGAGCTTCATTTATGATTCCTTAAATTTAGTCATTTAGAACATTTCTATTTTTAAGATTGATGTCATGGAACTAATATTGAATGCAAATGTAATGTTTTATATTTCTAAGATGGAAGGTGAAATTGTGAGTGTTGGGTACACCTTTCCCAAACAAAGATGGCGTTCAGATAGTGAGAGTATTCATTCAAACAAGAACAAATGTGAAATAGAATGTGGCAACTATAGTTGAACTCTTGAATATCAAAGCTCTTAAAGAACAGCCTTGCTCCCAATGGCAGTTTTGAAGAATGAATTGTGCTGCAAACTTTTCTGAATATCCTCTCCATGGTATCAGCTGTGCTTCTTCAATTCAACTGACAGTTGTATGTTTATATGGACTTAGCCCTTTCTTCAAAGACGTTATTGTGTCATGACTGATTCTTTTGAACAAAAGTTATACTTTCATCTGCGGAATGCCAAACATCAATTTTTTATAAAGACTTTGAATCATAATAGATTATGTGGTTTTCTGAACATATTATAAACTGCATTTAATATTATGTAAGGTAGTTAAACAATTAGATTTTACATGCATGTATCATCACACTGCAGAAGAGCTAGTCTTTAGGCTAGCATTTCTTAAAATATGTTGCTGGTGTATCATTTAGATTCACAAACATATTTAGCTGCAGAGTGTTACCCAAATCTAAAAGATAAGAGATAGTTCAATTGAAAGGCTCATAAAGTAAATGTTGGCTTATTCTTATTAAGATTCGAATGGAGGAGGAAAGTCC
Source organism: Pleurodeles waltl (assembly GCF_031143425.1). Classification (NCBI taxonomy): domain Eukaryota; kingdom Metazoa; phylum Chordata; class Amphibia; order Caudata; family Salamandridae; genus Pleurodeles; species Pleurodeles waltl. The sequence goes on along the minus strand of NC_090442.1, from coordinate 497,089,455 downwards.
AAACCAGGTCCAAGAGAAAGTGGCAGAAAGTAACATATGTTTTTCCCAATTCTCATTTTCTCCTGTGTCCTCAGGAATGGCTTCTTAGCCTCTTCATAGTACAATGTGGGTGAGGCGAAGCAGCAACTAAGCCAAGATATTATCAAGGTGGAAACATGAGTCTGACACCCTCCTCCTTATCCAGAAGGATTCTGTGGCTTAACAGATCTGAGGGGTATTCTAGAAGAATGTCAACAGAAAGTGCTGAAATATGTTAAACTGTACTGAGCTCAACTAGTTAAACATGGTTGGATTTTGAGGACAGAGGGAGGTCTTTTACCACAAAACTGTCTGGCTGTCCAGATTGGTTGAATAAATGTGAAGCAACAATTTATGCACTGCATTAGGATCATAAAACAAAGGAATGAATATTATTGATTGCAAACGAAACATTCTTTGTCTACTTGCATGCCAGAACTGACCTGGCAGAAGAAACTAAAGAACAACTAGATTTTGTTGCATTTTATGTTAGGTGAATCCCTGAATGCCTGCCAGAGGGAAACTGGAAGAGATTTTAATGCCTATTCCTGAATTGCTCACCCAGAACTAGCATTAAAGAAAAACTGAGACCCTGTACAGAGAACTATTTGAACTAATTCTACTTTGGACTGCTGCTTGATTCTTGAAGATCTCACCAGTGGAAAGCCTGAAGCATAGGGGGAAGAGGAAGTTGCAAGTCAGAACACATAATCTGAGCTCAGTTATGTGCTGGGAATAATGTGGAAGATTTGCACCACATGTAGAGTTGTGTATACATTATTTGAAGAGTACTGGCATCCTGGAGGCAAGTCTAGAAGAAGTCAACTTTAAAAATTCAGCTTGAAACCCACATTGCTTAGGAAATTTTGTTTCATGAAACATTTGCCACTGCAGGACAAAATCCCCTTCTTTGCAGGTTCAAGAATATCACAGTGAAGCAAGGCTATCCATTTAGAGAGGAAGTGGCCCTTTCAGCTAAGCTCTTCCCACTCAGACCTTTTTTCCTTAACCCTTTGGGTGCGGGCGTCGGCCACTGGCCGATGCCCGCACTACCTCCCTGGTGCGGGTCACGACCAGGCGTCACACCTGAGGATTTATTTTTTAAATCCCGAGAGACACGGAAGATTTTCCGTGCCTCCCGCCACCTCCCACCCACCCCCTTTGTGACGTCAGCGCGCTGCGAGGCGCGCTGACTTCACTTTGTTTATTTCCCCATTGAAGCAGGATGTGGCCTCAAGGCCCCAAACGCCTTCCCCACATTCGGGAAGACTCTCCCCTTTCTTACAAGGCCTTCCTGAAAGTGTTTCCTGGCCCCCGATCACAGCACAGCTGCGATCGGGGGCCAGGAAACACCACTAGACACCAGGGATTTCACTTGGTGGGGTCGCCTGCTGCCGTCACTCGGGTTATAGAGGACAGCTCTGACATAAGATCAGAGACTGAGACATCAGATACTGAGACATCATCTGAGGGACAGGACAGTGGTGCAGACTCTGGGAGTGATTTTTCAGTCGGAGGAGTCCCATACGATAACTCCTCTTCCAGTAAATTATGAGGGAGGTGATGAGGACAGTCCTGCTGTCCCTTCGCAAGCACAGCCTGTGCAACGGGGTAATAGTGGGTTAGCTCAACCCAGAGAGCAGGTGAATGCGGCGGCAAGCAGAGAGAGAGAGTGCTCCCTTGGGAGCTCCCCAATTTAGTTCAGCCCCAAATTCCACCACCCAAATCGTATTGTGGAGACATCAAAATTATCTATCACAAAACAAACTGGTTTTGTAAGGCAGGCACCAGTGTTTTTGGTCCTGGGTTCGGCGGCCATATAGAGAAACACACTAAACCCAAACATTTCTGGAAACAAGTCATTCAGGGGAGTCCACAGAGGTGTGACTTGTGTGGATTCCCCAAAGTTTTCTTACCCAGAATACCCTGCAAAGCTGAAATGTTGAATAAAAACTCTATTTTTCTCTCATTTGTGTCACACAAACTACAGGAATATGCTGGGATACACAAAATTCCTACCCCACTTGAGTGCCTACACCTAGTGCCTGCGTCAGGAATGGATCACCCCAGGGTCAACAGCTGCCTCATGTAAGGACCAACATTGACCGTTGTGTGATCTATTCCTGTCACGGGCACCAGGCCTACCTACACAAGTGAGGTACCGTTTTTATCGGGAGACTTGGGGGAACGCTGGGTGGAAGGAAATTTGTGGCTCCTCTCAGATTCCAGAACTTTCTGTCACCGAAATGTGAGGAAAATTGTTTTTTTAGCCAAATTGTGAGGTTTGCAAAGGATTCTGGGTAACACAACCTAGTCAGAGCCCCACAAGTCACCCCATCTTGGATTCCCCTAGGTCTCTAGTTTTAAAAAAATGCACAGTTTTGGTAGGTTTCCCTAGGTGCCGGATGAGCTAGAGGCCAAAATCTACAGGTAGGCACTCTGCGAAAAACACCTCTGTTTTCTGTCAAAAAAGGGGATGTGTCCACGTTGTGTTTTGGGGCATTTCCTGTCACGGGCGCCATGCCTACCCACACAAGTGAGGTATTAATTTTATCTGGATACTTGGGGGAACGCTGGGTGGAAGGAAATTTGTGGCTCCTCTCAGATTCCAGAACTTTCTGTTACCGAAATGTGAGGAAAATGTGTTTTTTTAGCCAAATTTTGAGGTTTGCAAAGGATTCTGGGTAACAGAACCTGATCAGAGCCCCACAAGTCACCCCATCTTGGATTCCCCAAGGTCTCTAGTTTTAAAAAATGCACAGGTTTGGTAGGTTCCCCTAGGTGCCGGCTGAGCTAGAGGCCAAAATCTACAGGTAGGCACTCTGCAAAAAACACCCCTGTTTTCTGTCAAAAAATGGGATGTGTCCACGTTGTGTTTTGGGGCATTTCCTGTCGCGGGCGCTAAGCCTACCCACACAAGTGAGGAAATTTGTGGCTCCTCTCAGATTCCAGAACTTTCTGTCACTGAAATGTGAGGAAAATGTGTTTTTTTAGCCAAATTTTGAGGTTTGCAAAGGATTCTGGGTAACAGAACCTGGTCAGAGCCCCACAAGTCACCCCATCTTGGATTCCCCTAGGTCTCTAGTTTTAAAAAATGCACAGGTTTGGTAGGTTTCTCTAGGTGCCGGCTGAGCTAGAGGCCAAAATCTACAGCTAGGCACTTTGCAAAAAACACGTCAGATTTCAATGTAAAAATGTGATGTGTCCATGTTGCGTTTCCTGTCGCAAGCATTAGGCCTACTCACGCAAGTGAGGTACCATTTTTATCTGTAGACTTGGGGGAACACAGAATAGCAAAACAACTGTTATTGCCCCTTGTCTTTCTCTACATTTTTTCCTTCCAAATGTAAGACAGTGTGTAAAAAAGACGTCTATTTGAGAAATGGCCTGTAATTCACATGCAAGTATGGGCACCCCGGAATTCAGAGATGAGCAAATAATCACTGCTTCTCAACACCTTATCTGATGCCCATTTTGGAAATACAAAGGTTTTCTTGATACCTATTTTTCACTCTTCATATTTCAGCAAATGAATTGCTGTATACCCGGTATAGAATGAAAACCCATTGCAATGTGCACCTCATTTATTGGCTCTGGGTACCTAGGGATCTTGATGAACCTACAAGCCCTGTATATCCTCGCAACCGGAAGAGTCAAGCACACGTAATGGTATATTGCTTTAAAAAATCTGACATTGCAGGAAAAAGTTACAGAGTAAAACGTGGAGCAAAATGGCTGTTTTTTTCAGCTCACTTTCAATATTTTTTTATTTCAGCTGTTATTTTCTGTGGGAAAACCTTTTAGGATCTACACAAATGACCCCTTGCTGAATTCAAAATGTTGTATACTTTTCAGAAATGTTTAGCTTTCTGGGATCCAGCATTGGTTTCACACCCATTCCTGTCACTAACTGGAAGGAGGCTGAAAGCACCAAAAATAGTAAAAAGGGGGTATGTCCCAGTAAAATGCCAAAATTGTGTTGAAAAATGTGGTTTTTTGATTCAAGTCTGCCCGTTCCTGAAAGGTGGGAAGATGGTGATTTTAGCACCAGAAACCCTTTGTTGATGCCTGTAACAGTGGGCCAGGTGATAATAAGGACTCTGAGGCTCGAGTGGGGTGATAGCGTTAATTTATTTATATTTCGTTATAGTCTTTTACTTTTTCAATAGTGTAGGGGTGATGTCCTTCTTCCCATAAAGTGTCCTTCCTGTCTTTTCCTCCTAGGTTCCCTCTTGACCGGCGAAGATGTTCTGCCGTTCTCCCCGTCGCACCGGAAAAGGAACAAAATTGAAGGTAAGTCAGGGTCATATATGTTACCAGATCCTAGCAGGGTAGTAAGGAGGGAGAGAGAAAGAGAGAGAGAGAGAGAGAGAGAGAGATATAGCTCCTGGGTGCGTAGGTGGTATGATAAGAGCGAGAGTGTGTAAAGTCACCTCTGGGTGTTTCACCGTGACTATGAACTTGATTTAGGTGCTCTTTAGGGTACTTTTTCTATAAATGAAGTTGTGTGTTTTATAGCTCCTGTCTTTACTCCTCCTCACCACCTCCCTGTTCCCTCCAAGATGCTCTCCTCCCTCCTTCTGCACTGTCCCTCCCCTCACCCCTCCTGCCGTTGCTCTCCCGGTTTATATTAAGGCTGTCCTTTAAAAAGGACCGTACCTTCGTCAGCCATGTCCCTCCTGGGGCGTGGCGGGCTGTAAGCGTGTCTCAGTTCTTCTCCTTTCTTCCTTGATCGGCTGCTTCTCTGGGAACCACGCTGTTCCTGTGTCTCCTGTCGTCGTCCGCTTTCTCTTCCTGATCTTCGGTGCTTTCAGCATTCTCTTCCCTTCCTGGTTCTTCCGCGTCCTCCTCCACCACACCTCCTTGCAGTCCGTCCTCTCTTTTTGTTCCTGCGGGAACCCGGATGTCTGGGTTCTCGAGGGTGGTTCCAGCGTCGTCGTCCAGGAAACGGGGCAAGCCGTCGTCCTCTCTGTGGACGCGCACGGGCAGCGCCAATTGGAGGCGTCCTGAGCTGGGTTTATCGACAACCGGCTACACACCCCATCCCAAGATCGGGACTGATATAGTACCGCCGGATCCGGAAAACGAGACAGAAAGTCCGCGGGGCCTTGTAGAGTACCCGGAATATGTCGGACCTGAAAGGAAAAGGGCTGAAGTTCCATAAACCAACGAAGTATCTTGGAGTTGGAATCCTTATGAGAAGCTAACCAAGTTAAGGGAGCATGGTCCGTAAAAAGCACGAAAGGGCGGCCCAGTAAATAATACTTCAGGTTGTCCACTGCCCATTTAATAGCTAAGCATTCTCGTTCGATAATGGGATAATTGCATTCCCTGGGAAGCAATTTTCTACTTATGTAAACAATAGGGTGGTCACGTCCCTCCTCGTCGGGTTGTGAGAGTACAGCCCCTAACCCTACATCAGAAGCATCCGTGTGGAGATGGAAAGTCTTGGAAAAGTCAGGACACTGTAAGACTGGCTCTGTAGTGAGGCAAGTCTTCAATTGGTGGAAACTGGATAATTGTGTATCTGATAGGGATGGCAATTTTGATGGGAAGTGTTTCTTGAGGAGATCAGTGAGGGGGGCGGCTAAAGTAGAATATTGTGGTATAAAGCGACGATAATACCCCACTAACCCCAAGAAGGAGCGAAGCCCTTTTTTGGTAGTGGGTATGGGAACCTGTTGGATGGCTTCAACCTTGCTTTTCTGTGGACGTAGCTGGCCTTTCCCTATGAAATATCCCAGGTATGCAATGTGATCGTTCCCCAGATTGCATTTCTTAGGATTGGCTGTGAGACCGGCCTGGTGCAAGGTGTGGAATATTTCATGGAGGTGCTTTAGATGATCATCCCACGTATTGCTGAATACCACAATATTGTCTAAATATGCGGCAGCGAAAGATTGGAGGTGGTCCATCAATCTTTGGAACGTAGCTGGAGCCCCGTGTAGACCAAAAGGGAGAACTGTAAAGTGGTACAGCCCTGACTGTGTGGAAAATGCTGTTTTTTCTTTATCAGCGGGCGCGAGTGGTATTTGCCAATATCCCTTTGTTAGGTCTAGGGTTGACATATACCGAGATTTTCCCAATTTCTCTAATAAGTCATCAACCCGGGGTATGGGATAGGTGTCAAATATGGATATTTCATTCAGTCGGCGGAAGTCGATACAAAAACGGATGGATCCGTCAGGTTTTGGCACTATGACCACTGGGGAGCACCACGGGCTCGTTGAAGGTTCTATAACGTTTAGTTTCAGCATTTTTTTTACTTCTTCCTCAATTAAGTGTCTACGGGCTTCAGGAATACGGTAGGGTCGTAATCTTATTACTTTTCCCTCAGGGGTTCTTATGTGGTGCTGGATTAAATTGTTTTGTCCTGGACTTCCTGAGAAGAACTGTTGATGAATTTTTAATAAGCCCTCAAGCTGGATCTTCTGACCCTCTGTAAGATCGATATTGATATGGGGAGTTTCCACTAACTCTTCTGGTTTTGTAGGAAATAATTCTATGCCTAGGGGTTTTCCAGGGGTTACTAAGAAACATGTAGCCGATGGTGTTGGGCTCCCAGTAGGTGCTTCCCATTTTTTTAACAGGTTGACGTGGTATATTTGTGTTCTTTTGGGGTGTTGGGACAGTTCTATCAGGTAAGTAACCAGGGATATGATTTTTAAGATGGTGTACGGACCCTGCCACCTGGCTAAGAGTTTGTTATCGGAGCATGGTCTTAATATCAGGACCCTATCATTCGGTTGGAAAGACTGGGTTTTCGTTCCTTGATCATAATATCTCTTTTGGTTCACTTGGGATTTTTCTAAGTGTTTACGGACATCTTCCCACACGGACTGTAGGTGAGTTTTCAAGTTATGTATATATTCTAACAGAGGTCTTTCCTCCCCGCCTTCTTCTTCCCATAATTCTGCTGCCATATCTACTAGGCTGAGGGGTTGTCTCCCGAAGACCAGTTCAAAGGGGCTGTGTCCTGTTAAAGCCTGCTCGTGTATCCTTATGGCATATCGGACCAGAGGGAGCTTTTGATCCCAATCCCGTCCCGATTCAGAGACTGTTTTCCGTAGTAGTGTCTTTATAGTACGGTTGTAGCGTTCAACCAATCCGTCCGTCTGGGGGTGATAAACCGAGGTTTTTAGTTGCTTGATCCCAAGGATCTTACATATATTATTCATCAGTGAGGACATAAAGGGCGTTCCCTGATCAGTCAGGATTTCCTGAGGAAATCCAACCCTAGAAAAGAAAGTGATCATAGCTTGGGCCACTGTTTTAGAGGTCATGCTAGAAAGGGTTATTGCTCCGGGATACCTCGTAGCATAATCAACTAACACTAATATATATGTGTATCCCTTTGTGGAGGGCAATAGGGGACCTACCAGGTCCATACCGATCCGGTAGAAGGGGACCTCAATGATAGGAAGGGGTTGAAGTGGCGCTTTCCTGTGGGGTACTGGATCTATCAGTTGACACTGAGGGCATTGCGCACAGTATTGTCTGAGGTGAGCATAGACCCCGGGCCAATAAAATCTCCTCAATAGGTATTCCTCGGTCTTTTCTCTACCATAATGTCCCCCGCCTGGTTGGTTGTGTGCCAAAAAAGGACTTGTAGGCGATATGGCTCTGATACCACTAGTTGCCTTTTCTCAATGTTGTTAGACTTTATGATCCTATCAAGTAGATTATTTCGAATAAGAAAGTAGGGGCCCACCTCATTAGTGGACTCAGATTTTGCTGTCCTCCAAGCATGACATAATGTCGGGTCTTCTCGCTGACTGGCTCGAAACGACGGGGAAGGGACTGTAGTATTGGCCACCACTCTCTCTACAACCTTTCCTTTTCCAGTGGCCTGATGTTTCTGTTTTGCTTGTCTCTTTTCTCGTCTAGTAAGTCTGGTGTGACATGGGTTATTTTCGATGTGACTATCATGAAATGGTGCTTCTGTCCACCAGTCTGTGTAAGACAGGGTCCGGGATTTTACCCTGTCTAAAAGCTCAGGGAACCGTATATAGTCCATTCCCAGAATACACTCCTCCACTAATCGGTCCATAACCCCAACCGGTAGGATATCCTGGTTCTCTTCCCACTCTATGTGCACAAGTGCCAAGGGGTAGTTATGTTTGTCCCCGTGTATACAACAGATTGAGACCCATTGATTGGTGTTTTGGTCTGAAGGTTTTAATTTATCTGCTCGCACCACAGATTGGCTGCACCCTGAATCTATGAGAGCTAGGAGTACCTTTCGATTCACTTTCATGGCTTGTTTGTACTTAGGATTTCCCCCACCGGTACACAAGACCCTCCCCCTAGTGACTCCGATTTCCATGGGTTCCGTTCTGTCCCCTTTTCTAGGGCACAATCTCGCTATATGGCCCCACTCACCACAGCTGTAACACTGTGGTTGCTGCATAGGTGGGTTTTCCCCAATTCGGGAAGGCCCTGTCTTTTCTGGGGGTTTCCGAGAAAAGTCAACAGTCGGTTTTGGCGATGTCTTAGGGGTAGGGTTCTTGAAGTCGACCGATCTATGGTAGGCACAAGCTAAGTCCACAGCCATATCTGCGTTCACATTCGGGTGCTGTCTTATCCAACTCCGAGTGGATGAGGCAAGAGACTCCAAATATTGTTCCAATATTACTGCCTTTATGATATCCTCCCTCTCAGTTCCTAGAGGTCCCAACCACTTCAGCCCGAGGTCTTTGACTTTAAAATAAAAGGTCAGTGGATCCTCCGTCTGTCCCCACTTGATCTTCCGAAAGCGTAGGCGATAATACTCGGAGTCATGACCTACTCGCTCTAATATACTTCGTTTGATCTCTTTGTAGGGTGTGGTGCCACCCGGGTTGGCGGCTTGATATGCCGTTTGTAGGATACCGGTTAAAAGAGGTGCGATATACTGGCACTAACGCTCTTTTGGCCACTGAGCAGAGGAGGCCACTCGTTCAAAGTCAGTGAAGAAAGCTTCAGGGTCCTCACCGTCTTGGAATTTCTGCAGCACAGAGCTAGGTACATTGGGGTGGACCTTACCAGCTGCTATGGTATCCGTAAGCTTTTGGAGGGCCGTCTCGTGCACTAATTGGTTATTGGCCATGATGGTGGCTTGGCTCTTTAGTGCACTCTGTAAGGCTTCCCGGTCTTCCTTCGCCTCTCTCTGATGTGCCTCCCATACTAGCTGAAGGTGTCTTTGTCCTTCAGCTAGTTGTTGTTTCATGTCCTCCAGTGTAGGTTTCTCCCCCATGCTTCCTGGTTTCGTTTATCCTTTTATCACCTTTCAACATCCCACTTCTGACACCATTGTAACAGTGGGCCAGGTGATAATAAGGACTCTGAGGCTCAAGTGGGGTGATAGCGTTAATTTATTTATATTTCGTTATAGTCTTTTACTTTTTCAATAGTGTAGGGGTGATGTCCTTCTTCCTATAAAGTGTTGTTCCTGTCTTTTCCTCCTAGGTTCCCTCTTGACCGGCGAAGATGTTCTGCCGCTCTCCCTGTCACACCGGAAAAGGAACGAAATTGAAGGTAAGTCAGGGTCATATATGTTACCAGATCCTAGCAGGGTAGATAGGAGGGAGAGAGAGAGAGAGAGAGAGAGAGAGAGAGAGATAGCTCCCGGGTGCGTAGGTGGTATGATAAGAGCGAGAGTGTGTAAAGTCACCTGGGTGTTTCACCGTGACTATGAACTTGATTTAGGTGCTCTTTAGGGTACTTTTTCTATAAATGAAGTTGTGTGTTTTATAGCTCCTGTCTTTACTCTTCCTCGCCACCCCCCTGTTCCCTCCAAGCTGCTCTCCTCCCTCCTCCTGCACGGTCCCTCACCTCTCCCCTCCTGCCGTTACTCTCCCGGTTTATATTAAGGCTGTCCTTTAAAAAGGACCGTACCTTCATCAGCCATGTCCCTCCTGGGGTGTGGCGGGTTGTAAGCGCGTGTCCGTTCTTCTCCTTTCTTCCTTGCTCGGCTGCTTCTCTGCGAACCACGCTGTTCCTGTGTCTCCTGTCGTCGTCCGCTTTCTCTTCCTGATCTTCGGTGCTTTCGGCGTTCTCTTCCCTTCCTGGTTCTTCCGCGTCCTCCTCCACCACACCTCCTTGCAGTCCGTCCTCTCTTTTTGTTCCCGCGGGAACCCGGATGTCCGGGTTCTCGAGGGTGGTTCCGTCGTCGTCGTCCAGAAAACAGGACAAGCCGTCGTCCTCGCTGTGGACGCCGCACGGGCAGCGCTAATCGGAGGCGTCCTGAGCCGGGTTTATCGACAACCGGCTACAATGCCATTTTCAGGGAAAAAAACACAAGCCTTCTTCGGCAGCCATTTTGTTTCCCATTTAAAATAAAATAAAAAATTTCACTGTATTTTGGCTAATTTCTTGGTCTCCTCCAGGGGAAACCACAAACTCTAGGTACCATTAGAATCCCTAGGATGTTGGAAAAAAAGGACGCAAATTTGGCGTGGATAGCTTATGTGGACAAAAAGTTATGAAGGCCTAAGCGCGAACTACCCCAAATAGCCAAAAAAGGGCTCAGCACTGGGGGGGGGAAGGCCCAGCAGCTAAGAGCAACCGTGTAACAGCTGCTCATCTTTGTGATCAACAAACCAACCTTGTAGAGGGCATATTAGAAATAGCAGGTGCTCCACTGGGACATTATGAACTTAAAAAAATTAAGTACATCTAAATGTGTAGATTATGACCAGTCACATCCAATAACTTTGGCATCTTCAAAGACGATTTTGGTTAAAACTCTTATTTCAGTTTTCAGGGTGCAATGCAGATTATATTTCTTACAAAGGCCCAAGCATTTTCCACAATTCCTCTAAAATGACTTTTATTTCATGCTACTTAACTAAGGTAGTGTTAGCTTGTGTCAAGCTTTTGATTAATGAAAATAGCTCCTTGCTTTATAATTATGTTGGGTTTATTAAGGTTTTAGATAACAAGCAGTCCACTCACCATTCTCACATTTAATCATGGAGCTAGGGACAAAGGTGCTCATTCAGTTCTGGGTGAAAGATCTGCTGGTTGATCAGGGTGGTGGAGGCCTATTTGTCTTATTTAGAGATTCCTGGTGATCTAATAAGGATCTCTGTGCTATAAAGGGAACTCCCACTGTGGCAGCTCCCTCCAAAGCACTGTAGATTTGTCAAGCTAATGCCATGTATAAAGGGCCTTCTCAAAAAAAGCATCTTGCTTTAAAGAAAACAAACTGCCAAAACAGCACAATGGTTTTTTTTTTAAACAAAAAACAAATGCTCCTATTGCACAGGGATTTTTCTCACTGCATGGGGAGGCCATTTTGTACTTACCCTGCCTGTGAGCACCAAGCATTGCAAAGCACACACAGACAAGGAAAAACAGTGATGGTATCACACCTTCTACAGTGCTAGGCAACCCTTACTGTGATTGTTTCCCTTGGCAGATTGAACATCAGGTCATAATTTTACACTGGCAGAGTCTGCATATACTCCACTGGTGTAAACCATCATATATAAAGGTGCTCTCGCACCACCAAATTCTAAACAATGCCCCCTCTCTCCTATGACAGCTATTTTTACCAATAGAAGTATGTAGATTAACTTTATTATATGAATCAGTGCCTACTGCTTTTTACCAAAACATGCTATTGCTCTGGTGATCATTCAACTTGAAACATGTGACACATTGATTGATTTACCTTTACAAATCCCAAACAAGGTCTCATGTCTCCTATGTCAGCCATTTTACCAGTAGAAGACTGAAGAACAATTTTACTAATGAACCAGTAGCTCGACTCGGAAAGTGTGACACAATGGTTTTTTTAACATTACAAGTGGACCTATAACAGAAAGCCATGGACACAGACAGAGGTGAGGTTATAGAAAATTCATCATGGTGTTCCTAGTAGAACCAATAAAAACTGCAAAACTCAAGAAGAATGCTTGAAGATTGGGTGTGTTAATAAATTATCAGAAAGGAGGGGAAAGCACAGAAGCAGAAAAGAGTAGTTATGTGTTTATTGTGGGAAGCACTACATTTTGTCAGAATCATTCTCCTACAAGAAGACTAGAATACCCCCTCTGTTTTGCAAAATCAGAGAAGATATATTTAATCTTTCTCTAAAAACAAAACACATTTTCACATAGATATTTCACATAGGTCAGTTATATACAGTGGCTCTTCTGGATTGTGATAACGTCTGGTATAAGAAAAGACAGTGACAGCAGTATTTCCTGGAATTAATTGCAGACCATTACCATGTGGTGACATTTGTTGGGAAATATCCTCTGGTTTCGGTCTTAGACAATAGGGAAGTGAGATCATTTCTGTTTGGTGTCATTGATACCCAGATTTGTTGGTGGATCATTTAACCACTTGGGCCTGACTGCAAACTGGCCAGATTGGTATGTCCAGATGGCCCAGGTTTGCTGGGTGTTGGATGCCCGAATTTTACTAGCCTGAAAATCTAGCCATTAAGATTGCAACTTGGTCTGTGAAAGTATCCTGGTACTGGCCTGCACCCGATCTTCCCCTGTGGTAGAGGAAGCATGAATGGGCTGCCTCAGCCACATAATACTAAAGATATTCAAACTTTCCTTGAATTTGCAAACATTGACAAGACTTGAAAATGGGGTTCTCCGAGGTAGCCTATTGAAATACATCTTTAACTAAGCAAGTCGTACCTTCTGATGGGCAAGCAGAACAAAAAGATTCTTCACTGATACCCTTTGCTATGACTTCTGTTTTGTGAAGAAGTATTTATTGTGAAAACTGATGCCTCCTCATTTGCCTATGACACTATTAGCTGGAAAAGGCACGTTATCAGCCACACCTTACAACCACATACTTTAAGATCAACAGAGAAAAATGATTCAGTTTATTATAGGGAACTTCTGATTATTGACCATGGCAGGCATCCTTGAAGACATCAGCTGGAGTGCTCTAGGAACAAGATTGCTGTGTCGACTTATCACAAAAATCTCAGGGCCTGATTTAAATCTTGGCGGTCGCACCACAAAGCCGCGTTGGAGGCAGACCCAAAAAGACAGTCAAGCCAACAGTGTTCCGCCCGCCGTATTTAGATGTTACAGTTCTGCAAGCAAATTGAATGGCCACAGATTGCTGAGGGAGGGAGACAGGAGCAGAACCCAAGGGACTTAATACAATGACAGTGCTTATGGAAGAGAGGTAAGTGACACACACACTGTTGTTTAGCCATCTGTGTACTCCTGCACTACACACTACACAACAAGCCACATTCACACAATAACACAATGTCATTCCAACACAACACAACCCATTCATGCCCAAAACACACATTAATATACATCCATGACACAACATACACACACCATTGACACTGCACCCACACCTGACAAAACCATGACAACCACCACAACTACACACTCATCTACACAAACACACTCACACACACTCACAACTACACACATCATGACAATGTCCGCCACACAACAACCACACTCACAGAAGAGACGGTCAAGTCAACAGTGTACCGCCCGCCGTATTCAGATGTTACAGTTCTGCAAGTGGATTGAATGGTGACGAATTGCTGATGGAGAGAGACACGAGTGGAACCCCATGGACTTAGTACAATGGCAGAGCCTATGAAAGAGAGGTAAGTTACGTACACACACTGTCATTTAGCCATGTGTACCCCTGCACTACACACTACACAACAAACCACATTCATACAATAACACATTGCCATTCCAACACAACACAACCTGTGCATGCTGAAAACACACATTGACATACATCCATGACACAACATATACACACCATTGACACTGCACCCACACATGACACAACCATAAGAACCAACACAACTACACACTTATCTACACAAACACACACACTCACAACTACACACATCATTACAGTCTGCCACACAAAAACTACCCTCACCTGAATATGTCACATGGGAACACAATGTACACAACAACATTGATCTCACATGCAAGTGACACTCATACAGACGCAACCACTTCACCCACTCCAGCTCCCCCGCCTCAAGCAGCCAATTGCATCGCACACTGACTCACACACAGAATTCACAGTGCAACATGACAGATACAAGTCCCCTGGCAATGTGCACACATGGACACAGTTGACAGATGTGAATGTACCATCATTGTGGTGCCAGCATTCATTTGCCCATGAGTACTGACACCATAATGGCAGTCGTGTATGTGTGCAAAATGTGTTGTGCACCAGTGTCCCCATCTGTGTCTGACCCACTTGTGTCCCTGACATATGCTTGTCACAGTAATTAAAAAAAATTACTGTGACATGTATATGTCTGCAATGGCCCAGACCCCCAGTGCAGTGCCCACCCAATGTACTCTGGCAATGGGGATTTCCTACCTTTGAGTCCGGCGATGAGGGAGTCATGTTTTTTTCATTTGTTGGTGGCAGCAGCGATGGCGGGTATGTCCAGTTGAAGACGGAGGTTGAATGTTGAAAAAGGTGACTTTTCTCCATCTTTCCACTCCAATCCAGCAACTCAAACATGGCAGTTGGACCACCACTTTTTTCTTGGCAGTATGGCACATCCAAATCTGCGCGGCGGAAAGGGTGCCTGTGGTTCCGCTGTCAGCCACTTTTCCCTTTTGTGCCATCAATGAGGCAGTCTTTCTTAGCAGAGTCGGCAATTTGAATGTGGGCTTTTGTCTATGGGACTGCCAACACCTAAATACGTTAGGTGGTCTGTGGCAGCGGCGGACCGGTTTTCAGTCAAAAAGTTGACAGCCAGACTCTTACCACCAAGATCTAAATCAGGCCCTCAGTCGCTTACAGCAATGAATAAACAAATGCCAGTCATGCATGCTGGTCTCTTTATCCTGTTTCTTTTATATAATCACATACAGAAGTGGCAGAAGATATGACAAGGTAAACAACATCGCATGCCAGGGCAGTCCCAAATGCAAGAATACTTTTCCTCCATTCTGATTTTAAAAAGTCCCTAATCATGGGAAAAATCACCAGACTCTTAGAAGAAAACATATAGAGACAAAAGACAATTGTCCACCATTAATGGATCAAGTATAATCCTGCACAAACTATGGCACAGGGAAGGTTGCTATATCATCAAGAAAAACTGCTCATGCCAATTAAGCTCTTACAAAAGACTACTATTCATTGCTGTCACAAATTCTCATCAGCAGGTCATCATGACATGCATAGTACAAAAGATTTAGAACATCAGTATTTTTTGAGGATCCTCAAGAGAAAAGATATCACTCAATATAACAATAATTGTGCAGTATGTATTGAAGCCAAAGCAGAGCACAAGAAGTCTGTAGGTTCAGAGCAGCTGATACTCATACAAAAACAGTATTGGGTTCATACATCTTTGGATTTCATTGTACAATTGCCAACATCTTAAGAAAACGTATTGATCATTCTAATTGCAGTTATTTGTTACTTCACTAAGCTGGTTCACTTTATTTCTTTGCAGTCAAACAGAAAAAAAATACTGGCCCATTACTTCCAGAGAACAATTACTTGGTTGCTTGGCCTCACTGGGGTGATAGTGATGAACAGATATGGCCAACCTGTCTCTTGTTTTTGTTTTTGGAACATCTTACTGATCACAAACAAACCGATGGCCAAACAAGCAATAGAACAAACTCTCTGCACACATCATCAAGAAGAATGTGTTACATTTATTCCATTGGACAAATTATCATATATTACATCTTTGCACAGCTTATTAGGGTGTATATATGGCTTTCATCCTAGATCCAGACCACACACAGTTGTCTCTATGTACCACAGACCTAACTTGCAACTCCCCATTTATTCAAACAAAGGGTACCCTTACAGAGCTAAAATTATTATCCTCCTTCTACCTATCTTTAATGAGCACTGCTTGCTGTATGCCTATGTACTATGTACACACATATGGCATTCTAACTGTTTATACACCTACAACTCCTCAGAAATATAGTACCTGGTAAACTGGATTCCGAACCACAGTGACACACCAAACAGCATGTTAAGGACACTCTCCCGTCAAATCTCATTTAGCTGAAAAGTGCCATTTTGGTGTTATGGTCAATGCTATGCACTCATATGGTTCCAAATGTGGAGACAATACTGGACCTCTTATCCGCTCGGTGGGCAGCCTATGACCACGGAACAACAAACCTTAAATCAAACACTGCCCCCAAGGGGATGGGGATTTGGGATAAAACAAGAAAAGATGGACTTGCAGCACCGGATCTGCTCTGCTACCTTGCAACACTACATGACAGGGTCTGCAATCCCTAGACCTTTTGTTATTAATGTGTATGCAGTGCACTGGAAACAACAAGCAAAACAGTTCACCAACAGTTCTCAGCATATAGTGGCTAAATAGTTATTTACAATAGCATACACTTACAGGCTTCATCCCAAACACTGCATGAGTGCAGGTACAATTCAAAAGTAAAGTTGGAGTTTTCTGGCACTCTCAAGAATCAGTTAACATACAGTTTTCATTTTAAGCTTGAATACACAAATAGTGCTCTCTAAGGTCTTCTCTTGTACTTTTTACAACAACTTGTCAAGAAATTCTGATCTGCAAGTTTTCAGTTCTGATGCACTTAAAGTTCGGAGCAGCCACTCTGTGAATGTGTCTAGAGCATTAAGACTATAGAAACGTTGAGAACAAAGACAATGTCTGATTTCTGAAAAGATTTGTTTTCTCATTCAAAGAATTCAATATTGTCTTTAGTCCTATGCTTAATCTATAGATCAGTGCACACTAACATGTGATCTATTACTTACCCTTATCTTTAATCCTTCAATTGGAATCCAGAAGAGGACTTGAGGCTGTGGTGCAGGAAGTCAAAGAGAAAGAAGAATAATCACACTGAACACAAAGACAAGGAGATGTCTATCGAGTCAAGGTCACAGGAGCAGCAAGGAGGTCTGGGCTGAGGCAATCTAGAGCGCTTGAGGATTCGGACTGACTCAGAAGGTTAGTGCTGGAATGATGCCTGCTCAGGACAGGAATGATGTCAAGCACTGACTCAGTTTCAGGTGTGGTTTAAATACTTGATGGGTGAGGCTAATTGCTGAAGGCACTTGGCACACGTGGGGGACATGGAAGTTCCCAATGAGCCATGGGAGCGAACATGTGTTAACCTACTGGTTTTGACCTTTACCAAAAGCAGGTGCAATAAGCATAAACAGGTGGAATCCATTAGCATTAGGAAGTGGAGTCAATAGGCCATGACAGTTGGAACAATAAACTTGGAAACATGCGACTCTCCTCCTTCCCAAATGTGAAAACCAAACAAACTAAGTGAACCAGTGTACATGAGGTTCAATGGGTTAATGTGCTCTGGGAAGGGGCTCGCAAAGGGGTGAGGCCATGAAGTGCCACAGCTGAAATACAACATGGCCCCTGTATGCCAAGTCCACAATACAGAGGGTACAAGAGGGGGTTGTGACAGTACCCCTGCAAGAAACAACCTAGAGGACTTGGTTTGTCTGGGTGACAAGCATGGAGGGAACATACCAGGCAAAGGACATGAATATTGCAGGCTGGTTCCCAAGGCTGTTCTTCAGGTGTGTATCCTTTCCAATCAATTAAACAAAACAAGCAACCATTAACACATTTTGAGTCAATGATTCTCTGTATCTCAAATTCCAAATGACGATTCAGTGTTATAGGTCATGGAGGTGGAGCTGGACTTGGGCATTGTAGGGTTTCAGTAGGGATACATGAAACACTAGGTGAATGGGTAACTCTTCTGGCAACTGTAATTTGGTTCTGGCTACATGGCTTGATTGTAATGTACATGGACCCTGTAGTTGCAGGTGTTTAGTGGCCAACCAAAGCTCATCTCCAATTTTGTAGGTGGTTGTTTTTGATGTCAGTTAGCATGTTTTTCCATACTTGATTTAGCCTGATGTAAGTGTGTTAACACTTGTTGTGAGTTTGATAGATTTTGCACAAAATCTTGTATGGCAGGTTTTCAGAAGGTATGACAACATTTTTGGGTACCATACATGGATGTGTGCCTGTCAAACAATAAAAAGGTATACCCCAGTGGGAGAATTATGTGAATTATTTTAGGCCAATTCAAAAAAGTATAACAAGGATTCCCACCCTTTTGGAGTAGATGTCAGCAGACATCGCAGTGTCTGTTCCAATACGTGATTCACTTATTCTCTTTCTCCTATCAGTTGGTGGGTGAGAAGCAGGTGAGAGTTGAACATTGATGTCCAAGAATGTTCAAAGACTGCACCGGAACCTGGAAATAAATTTCAGGCCTCTCTCAGAAATGACGACAGAAGAAAGGGCATGTAATCTCATGATTTGATGGAAAAATAGTGGGTATCTGTTTAAGGGCAATAAAGTGTGTCATTTTTTAAAAGAGATCAACTGCTACCCAAATAGTATTATAACCAATGGAGTTGGATAAGTCTGTGATAAAGCCCATGCTGAGAGTATTCCAGAATGTGGGGGTACTGACAAGGTTTGTAAGTGAACCACAGGGGCAGTATGAAATACCTTGTTTTGTGAACATATGGGGCAGTTCTGTATGTAATCATGCACATCCTTGGACAGTGTTGGCAGCCAAAACCTTTGTTGAGAGTGAGTAAGAGTTTTGTGAATTTCAGGGTGTCCAGCTAGTGGGGTATCATGATGACAGGTTAGAGATTCTTATCTCAATTCCTTTATGGGGACATTTAAGGTTGTTCCAATGTGAGGAAGACTGTTAAGTGTATGGTTATCCTTGTTGATCATCCAACAGGCCATGTCTTTCTGGCTCATGCTCTGCCGTACTCTGTTTAGGAATGATTGTTGTTTGCAAAGACCTGTGATATGTTCTGGAGCTATGATGTTCTGAGTTAACATTTCCTAAGAGTCCTGACTTGTGTAAATCCACCTAGATAACATATCAACATTAGTCTGTTGTGTGTCTGGACGATAGGTAATGATGAAATTAAATTAACTGAAAAACAATACCTATCCTATTTGTCTAGGGGTCAGTGCTTTTAATGACCATAGGAACTGGAGAGTCATATGATCACTGCATATATTAATGATGTGTTGGGCCTCTTAGTAAATATTGCCGCCACTCTTGGAAATACAATTTAATTGCTAGTTATTCTTGTTCAGCAAATGTATAGTTCTGCT
Source organism: Pleurodeles waltl (assembly GCF_031143425.1). NCBI lineage: Eukaryota > Metazoa > Chordata > Amphibia > Caudata > Salamandridae > Pleurodeles > Pleurodeles waltl. The sequence goes on along the minus strand of NC_090442.1, from coordinate 497,070,323 downwards.
CAGCTGAAATAGTTTCTTGGAAAAAAGGCAACTGGGTGAATTTCCTCAGTTGTGCTGTCACTTTGCAAAAGAATACCCACCACGGCAGCGTCAGAGACATCTGCCTCCACAAAGGAAGGCTGCATAGGGTCTGGATGTCTGAGTACTAGGGCCCTGGTAAATCTTTTGTTAAGTAAAGTGAAGGCATAATTGGCTTTCTGGGACCAAACAAAAGATACCTTCTTTCATGAAAGTCTAGTAAGTGGACTTAAAATGTCAGAAATATGGGTGATAGATCATCTGCAAAAGTTTGAAAAACCCATAAAGTTCTATACCTCTTTAACTGTGGTTGGTAATGGCCAGTTTAATATCATCTGAACTTTTTTCATGTCTGTGGTTACACATTCTGGAGACAATATGTATCACAGGAAGTCAACAGAATGAGTATGAAATGTAAATTTTTCCAATTTAGCAAAAGGAACATGTTCTTGTAGTCTTTGTAGGACTTTCCTGGCATGACCTATGTGTTCTGTCATGCTTTGTGAATATATAAGGATGTTGTCAATGTATAAGAGCATGCAAACACCCAGTAGATCTTGCAGATCTTCATTTATAAAGAACTGGAATGCTGTGGTGGCATTACATAACCCAAATGGCATGTTCAAACAGTGTATTCAAACAGTCTGAAGTTAGTTCAGAAGCCCGTTTTTCACTTATCACCCTATTTTACACAAATGAGATGGTATGCACCACGCAGGTCCAATTTAGTGTACTTAGTGGGCTTTTGAATCTGATCGAGCAAGAGGGGAATTAGAGGCAATGGATATATGTTCTTCACAGTAGCTTTATTTAGTGACCTGTAGTTAATACATGCCTGCAACTCGTCATTCTATTCCACAACAAAGAAGAGCGACAAAGATGCAGGAGAGGTGGAGTGATGGAGTAATCTTAAGGCTAGCAGCTCATATAGGTATTTCTTTAGGTGTTTTTTCTCTAGTTCAGAGAAAACATAGACACAACTGCAATGGAGTGCTGTTCCCACAAATTAGGTCAATGTGACAATCATATTCCCTATGGAGAGGAAATTGTGCAGCCTTTTCTTCACCAAAGATGTCTCGAAAATCCTGATATTCTACAGTACATTGAGTAATAGATTCTTGTTTTAGGGCCGCACATGTCAAAGGAGATAGAACTTTCTATGGTTCTTTATAACAATGAGTTCAACAGCGGAGGGAACCCGGGGTGACAAGGTGCAGGGATCAATCTATGATGGGATTTTTTCAGTTCAGTCTTAAATGTAGGATAATTTTATAATAAGGGATAATCTCTTTCTACAATGGGAATTGACCAAATAGCAGCTGTATTCCCTAAATAGGACAGGATAAAGGCCACTTTAGATTGATCATTAGGGAAGAAAGCCAGTTTGAAAATAAAATGTAGCTGACACTGATTTATGAATGTGGCAAATTTTGAGGGATCCCCAGAAAAACGCTTAGAAGGAGCGAAAGGAATAGCAGGTGATGTGACTTTAATTACTGGTGCACCTGTACTATGACTAGGTCCAGCCCCTCCCCCCCACACCCAATACTGCAAAAACCTCCTCGAGGGGCCATGCCCATGATCCATACGTGAAACAGGTGGTGTAGCAGAGGCTCCACCTTGTAAGGCATCTACTCTTTGTGCTAGTGTCTGAATCTCTTTTTGTAAATTACCAGTCATATGGGCTAAATCAACCAGCGTAACCTCTTACATCTTATTTCGCGTAGGCAAAACTCAACGTACTCTCAGGCTTGTACCTTTCCCCAGGAGTGAAATGTACACAATGTGGTTTCCAACTTCCCTATGAATCAAATGGACTCCAAAAGAAGTCATGCCTGACCAACTGGGATGAAAGGACGAACCTTGACCAAGATCAGACCAGACTTCCACTGTGCCATTTCAGGTGTCTTTTCAGCTTTCTAATGTCCCTTTTCCCTTTCTTTTAGGTGCTGGTTCCTGTAGGCTGAATTGGCTATGCAATACTTCTAGATGATCAAACACATATCCATTATAATGGGTCAGGTTTCAAATAATGATTCTTAGGTACAACAGTCTTTCATCTCCTTATTGAGAGTCCTTGATATATGTATAACAAACACTATTGAAAAATAATAATAAATGTCTTTTCTTTCAACAGAAAATAATAATTGACTTCACCAATCTTTTACAACAGAATTTCATAAGATAAGTAGAACTTCATTGTTTTAAGTATAAACTGTGTTACTGATCTGTAAAGCTTGCCGCTTGAATAGTGTATCTGTCTTGTCTTTTTCAGGTTTTTGGCAGAGGAAATCAGCGTGGAAGAAGAGGAACCCGACAACTAAGCTGGAGAGCAAGAATCTGCCATGAGAGAATGATGAGCGCTTGGAGGAAACTAAATGGAAGGAGGACAATGCCTCCACTCAGGTGAGTCTGGGGGAAGGGGAGCTGATGGCAAGCAGTTGTCATGGTGCAGCATGTAGCCTTCAAGTCTACGTGCTCCACTTTAAAGGGGCTGCCTCATTATGTGTGCAGGGCCCAACACTACTCCTACATCAGACACCTAGAGTGAATGGCGATATGGCACTAGTTTATCCTTGATTGACAAATGTTTCTCTCATAAGGATTGAACTACATTTTGTATCCAAGATAGTGCCCTTGTTAATTCTAACATAACATTTAATTATATTACATAATATTTTATTCCTACATTAATATTTCAATGCAAATAATTTAAATGTTTAAGAATTACATTAAAAATTATATCATTTTTATAAATTATTTTAACATTAAATTATAGTTAGTTTTAAAAAAAACTATTCTGAATAATTTAATTTCACATTATTTAATATGGGGTTTCATTTTAAGTTCCTAATGCTTTTATTTTCCGTGGGACTGGGATGCACTACCAGGGGTTTGGCCATGTGTAGTGCTAGACATACAATAGTTTTTTAGTAGTAACTCACACTTTTAACTTTTAAGACCCCCAGATACCTAATCTTCCCCATTTCTTCTCGGGGAGAAAGTCCTCTACATCTGAGGCTTCTCATAACGCCTGATACCAAACAGTGATTTCTTTTGAAACCTGACCCAATAATAGTCTCTCCTCCCAATTATTCTTGGCACCCCCCTTCTCCTGGAGGGAGGCCACCCAGCTCAGTAACTGCACATATTTAATCCTGGAAAGCCTATAATCTACAAGTTCCCCTAACCTAGACCAGGAAACCAACTTAGACCCCTCCACAATTTGTCCCCATCTGGTCACACTCCACAATGGAAGAGCCAACTTATCCAAGAGAAGCTCGGGGGTACCCGGAGACTCCCAAATCGGGGCCCTGAAACTATAATATTGAATACCTAATGTTTGCCGTACCAGCCACCAGACTCTAGCTACAGCCTTAAGAAGCTTCAATCGTATTTTTAAAAAAAAATTAGGATGACCAAACTTATACAAAAAGAATCTTCCGGCCGCCGGAAACTCCTGAGTCATTACCCCCAACAAAAAGGTGTATTCTGAACTATCACAAAGCAAAATCCGCACATGTTTCAAATGAAAAGCCAGATAGTATTTGTAAAAATCTGGGGCAGCAATCCCCCCTTTTCCATTAGGTCTGCACAATTTGTGCCAAGCAATCCTGACCCCTCTAGATGACCACACGAATGAGGTCAAATCCAATTGAATCTTTTTAAACCACCTCTTTTTAAATTCCAAGGGGATAGCATTAAACAAAAAAGTAAACTTAGGAAGAATAATCATCTTTAAAACATTGGCTCTTCCTATAAAAGAGAGAGGGAGCCTTGCTACTTCATTCAGATCTGGAATAACTTGGACCCCCAGATACCTAATCTGCTTCTTAACCAAAGGGCTATTGTAGATAGTATTCCAAAACATAATTTCGGTTTTCTCAGGATTAACAGACTAGCCCGACATTGCACCAAAATCGTTTAACTGTTGAAGAATTCTGGAAAAAACATGCGTTAAGTGACCAGTGTAAATCATGAGGTCATCAGCGTACAAGGCGACCTTTTTTTCCTAACCCAAACACTGAAAAGGGGTAATCTCACTATCTGCCCTGATTGATGCAGCCAAAGGCTCAATATATAGATCAAAAAGAAGAGGAGACAAAGGGCAACCCTGACGCGTCCCTCTCTCAATCCTAAACCTAGAAGAAATCCTGTCATTAATTAGAATGCTGGCAGACGGTTCTTTATAAATAGCCTGGATTGCCCCAATACATTTAGGGCCCAACTTAAAACCCTCCATAACAGATTGCAAAAAACACCAATTCACAAGGTGAAAAGCTTTGGCCGCATCAAAGGTGAGAACAGACAGAGGGGCCTTTTCAGAAACCGCCAAATCCATTGCGCCCAATAAATCATGAGTCAACTCATGCAGTTGCCTGCCTCTGATGAAACCTTTCTGATCCTCATGAATCAGCTTGCTAATCACACCCTGAAGCCTTTTAGACAGAATATAGGTATATAGCTTGCAGTCCGAGTTCAGCAAGGATATCGGCCTGTATGAACTACAAGAGGCCGGATCTTTCCCAGGTTTCAAAAGAAGACTAATGATGGCCTCGTCCCAGGAGCTTGGCATAACCGCCCCTTCCTGTAAAAGAAAATTAAACAAATCTGTCAGAATTGGCACTAACTCCTCGCAAAGACCACAGTATAGTTCCTTAGGCAGGCTATCTGGGCCAGGGGCCTTCCCCTTCTTTAAGTTCAGAATTGCTTCCTCCACCTCCTCACAATCTATCTACCTTGCTGGTTGTTTCTGGTCCTCCTCTGTTAACTGAGGGAGATGGACAGTATCCAAATAAGCACTTGCTAATGATTCAGAAAAATGCAGATCTTCAGTGTAAAGATTCTGAAAGAAGCCTAAAAAGACTTCCTCTAACTCGACTTCGGTAGTAAATAGGGCACCAGTGGTCTCTGATCGAATTGCAGAGATATGATTCTTGGAACGCTCTGATTTAACTCTCCAGGCTAAAAATTTCCCACAACCTTCCCCATATTCATAGTGGACAAACCTACTACAGTCCCATGTCCTTCTGACTTTCTTCTCAAGATATAACCCCACCTTTGATCTGGCTGATTCCAACTGAGCGTTCAGGGCGTCCAGCTGTCTCTCCTCAACCCTTAAGGTGGCCTCCTGCAAGGTGGCAACCTGAAACTCAAGCTGCTTAAGTTGATTCTTGTCCTCCCTATAGAGATGGGTGGCCAAAGCCACCAGCCTGCCTCTCATGAACGCATTATAAGCATCCCACATCATCTGCAGTGTGGTGGATCGATAGTTAAATTTAAAAAAACTCTCTAGTATCCCTCCTCAAACTCTCAACAAGCAACGCATCCAGAAACAGGGCCCGATTAACTGTCCACCTAGAAATAACTGGTGAGATATTGAGGGAAACCTACATTCTCACTGCTGAGTGATCTGAGAGGTGTGCCGGAGCATGACTCACCGATCTCACCACATCCCTCATCTACTGCTGTATTACAAAGAAATCAATCCTAGAATGATGGCCATACTTTTTATTATTAAAAGTGAACCGAGGACCAGCCCCACCCTTCTGGCGCCAGATATCTATTAAACTGAGATCTAGCATGCCTTGTTTTATACTTGACCGAGTTTTAGGTGAATTCACCGTAGGTCTCAATGTAGATTTATCTAAGATCGGGTCCAATAAAATATTAAAATCTCCGCCAACTAACATTGGATACTTGGCAACCAGTAAATGACTATAAAGATCTTGAAATGGGGAGGGGTCATCCGTATTAGGCCCATAATACCTGACAATGGTAAGCCAAAATCCCTGTAAAGCAGCCTCCACAATCAATCACCTGACTTTAGGATCCCTTATAATGTTTGCCACTTTCAAAGAGACCGACTTCTTAACAAGAATAGCCACCCCCTTAACCCCACAAGATTGATCGGTACATGCACAAAAGCGCACCCAGCTCATATTTTTAAGATACTGTTTCCATTCTGATTCTAACAAATGAGTTTCCTGTAGAATGATCACCTCCTCCTCCACCCCTTTTAAAAACTCAAAAATTCTCCTCCTCCTCCCCTGAACCCGCAGACCATTAACATTCCATGATAGAAATTTCATCAACACCTGCGTTCGACAAGCCATTGAAAAGAAACAAACCCATAGAAAAAGTACCATAGGCACAACAAAAAGACCCCCCTCATAGCACGAACCAGCCTGTTGAGGACATTTTCAAAAAGATGCATATTCCCCCCATCGCCCACCCATGACACATACCCTGTGAAGAAAACCAACCGCCCTGAAAAGCAAGCAAACCCACAACCCACCACCACCCCTGGGAACCCTCCCTTCCTTTCCATTTAGGTGATTATAACCACCTTAGTGAGCTTCGTATCCGGCTGGCTATAAACAAACAAAGAGATAATCCATCAACGAGAGGACTTCATCTTCTCAAGTAGGGCATGAACCTCTACAGGATCTCTAATATTAAACATAGTGTTATTCCACATAATCTTCAGAAATGCAGGAAACCTCATCTGAACCATTGGCTCCAAAAGACCTGAGATCCTGAATATATTTGCCTAAATCCCACTGCCTGTCGAGCATTGCTTTAGAAAGGTCTGAGCGTATCCTGAAAGACCAGTTGCCCATTGAATAAGTGCCCGCCTTGAGAGCTTCTGACAAGACTTTCCAAAATTACCAAAAGTACCAAAATTAATAAGTATTTTCCGAGGTGTCTTCCTGTCTGGATTGCTTCTAAAAGGGTCACGATGGATTCTCTGAATACCTTCTTCCAATTTCGCATGAGCCATGGAGGGAAAAAAATTCTTGAACAACGTCATTACATAGGCCTTAATATTATCCCCTTCCAACCCTTCGGGGACATTCAATAGCCTAACATTGTTCCTCCGCAAGTTGTTCTCCAGAGATTCCAACTTCTCCTGCAGCACCTCGCCCTTACGTGTCAACAGGGAGATGTCTCGAGAATGAGATAGCACATGGGCCTCTTGCTCTGAAACAACCAACTCCAAGTTGCTCAACCTCCCCGTCAGCGCATTGAGTTTGGTCTCTAGTGCAGCACAAGATTCTCTGATTTTAACTTGATTGTGCTCAGATACCTCAAATTTGCCCCAATCTCTTGTGATAATGATATCAAGAGACTCTGCATGGTGGAGTCTTCAGAAGGGGCAGGGCCTGAAACTGCTTCCTTCATTAAGGGGGGGCCCTGTGGTTCACCATTCTCTGCAGATGGAGCATGTGTAGCCTCTTTCTCACTAGCTGATTCCCCCCGCCCAGGGGGGAGAATCGAGGAAACCAGGGGCAAGGGAGAAGACTGCATCCCAAAGCTGCAAGTAGCTCTCCTCAAAAAAGGCGTTAGAGGAGATACCAACCTCCCTGCATCCACTAGCTGAGTCTGATCAGGACAACCAGAACGACCCTGTTTAGTACTATGGCATCCTGATAATTTAGTGCCAGGTTGAGAAACAGTAAAAAAAAACCTTTCCTGGGTTTTATAACCCCCTTCCCTTGTCCTTTATTATTACAAGACCCCACCTGGCCAGGTACGATGGAACCCCCTTCCCCGGAGGACTGCTGCCGTTTCCGCGCCAGTAAAGGGCCTTTACTAGCTCCCCAGGCCCTTAACTGCACTGGCGACATAAACAAGATTTCCCCTACCGTGCTGGGTGAAAGGGGGACAGCCTCGTCATAAATTGAGGATCTCTTCTCCGCGTCTCTCCTCAAGACACCGAAAGCCACTGCACCATTTGACCCCCAAAAGGGGCACAAAGCCAGAACACGTCTCCCCTGATGAAGAGCCTGAACCGCCTCTGCCCAGGGCCAAACACTCAAAATATTTAAAACACTGACCCTCGGCGACTCGGGCCCCTGTTCAGTGCCGCACGGCACCCAGCCGCACACTCTGCCGTGCACCGAGGGCCGTAGGGAGAGCTCATCAGGCGGGGAGGCTTCCCTCACTCGAACGCGGCTCTGCTGCTCCTCTCCGTGCGCACGCCTGGCCGGAAACCAGAAGCTCACGAACGCGGAGTTACGCAACCGCCATGTTCCCATTCTAGAAAATCATGTTTTGTGCTGCCTGGAAGCTTTAATGATAATTAATTCAGATCTGCTGGGTTTCCTCCTAATAATGGTTAATGTGGTGTAAACGTTCTTTCTGCTAAAAGACAGCAATGCCACTTCTGTGAGGTGAGGACCATGGAGGAGTAATTGATGGTCACATCTTTTGACTGTAGCAGTTGTGAGTGATTAGCAGCTCAGATGACATTACATGCTAACTCTTTCATTAGGAGGCCTTCAAACAGCAGATCCCTAACTAACATTAATTTCTTCTCCCAGATGGTGAAAACCTATTTGATAAGAGTCCGAAGAAGTGGATCCAGACTTTCATAAGGCAAACTCTAGACACAACTATAGCAATAGTGCTTTATCAGTAAGAAATGTGCAATATTGAACTGTATTGAACTGCATTATCCTGTGCAAATGTCCTGTAATGTGTTAATCCATACAACAAATGTGTTCCAGCAGTCTGTAGATATCACATCAGTATACTGTTGTGACCACACCAACATCTGCAATGAGGGAAGGCATTGGTGACTGTCCATTGGGATGCAAAGGGAGTGACTAGCACAACACAACAGCCACACAGCACTTTGCTAAAATGGAGACATGCATAGATCAACAGTCTTACCTGAGTGTCATTGGAAGTACTGCTGAATGATATATGTCCTGTTGTCTACATTCTCTTCCTCCTCCTCACTGTCCTCAGTGTCCACTGCTGCCCCAGGTGCATTATCACCCCCTCCTCCTGCAGATAGGGCACATGGTGTCTGAGGGCCAAATTGTGCATCATGCAGCAGACCACCACAATCTGTCAACATTTCTCAGGGGAGTAGCATAGGGATCCACCTGTCAAATGGAGGCACCTGAACCTAGCTTTCAGGAGACCGAAAGTGTGTTCCACAATCCTCCTGGTACACCCATGGGCATCATTATACTGATTTTCAGCCCCTTCTCTCGGATTCCTAACAGGGGTCAACAGCCAGGACAGGTTTGGGTAGCCGGGGTCACATGGAAGAAGTGAGGGAAACACATTAGCCATGAACAATGGCATGGGGTATGACTCCAATAAGCATACACTGACATACATTGGGTGGGGACTCAAGCTCACCTATGAGCCACACTCTGTGCCTCTGTAGTCCTGTCATCACCTGTGGGACACTGCTATTCCTCAAGACATAGGCATCATGCACAGATCCAGGATACTTGGCAGTGACGTGGGAGATGTACTGGTCAGCAAGGCACACCATCTGGACATTGAGAGAGTGGAAACTCTTCCTATTCCTGAAAACCTGTTCATTTGCCCTGGGAAGGACTGAGGCAATATGGGTCCTGTCAATGGCCCCAATCACATGTGGTATGCCTCCCATGGTGTAGAATCCAGCCTTCACAGTGGGTAAATCATCAACCTGGGGGAGTGCGATGTGGTTGCTCATGTGTCTGAGCAAGGCAGCAAAAAACCCTTCCAAGCACAATCGAGAACATTGGTTGTGACATTCCTGCAGGCAAGCCTACAGTCACCTGGAAAGAACCAGTTGCCAGGAAATGGAACACTGACAGTACCTGCACAAGAGGGGGAATTGATGTGGTGCTACGGATAGCAGGTATCAGATCAGGCTCCAGTTGTGCACACAGGTCTGTGATTGTGGCCCTGTCCAGAAGATAGGTGAGTATGATGTGCCGGTCCTCCATTGTAGCCAAGTCCACAAGGGGTCTGTACAGGGGTGCTTGCCTCATCCTCCTATTCCTCCACAGTGGTTGGTATCTAAGTGAGCCAAAAGTAAAATGGGTGTGACTACAGGACGTATGGACGCACATCATAGTACACAGAGAATGTATGTATGTATGTTGGACATCAGATTTGTCTATGTGTGTACAGTCGACTCCAATGACGCACAAATAAATTCAAAAAATGAGGTCCAGCAGTAGGAAATGGCAACCACCTGCTCTGTATGCAGGGACAGTAGAAGTGACCTCACTCCGCCGGCGTTAGGCATCATGGCGGTAGACGGTCTGCCCCGGCGTGCTATTCCTGATTGGCTCTATGGAGTACAGGATCAAATGATGATCAACACCGGCAGTGACAGTGTTCACCACCGCACACTTGACTGCCATTTTCTTTCTACAACCTCACTTGATACCTGACTTTCCATGGTGATACATCTCCACTGTGTGTGCTGCTGTGACTTGTGTCTTGAACCTGCCATGGCCCATGCGACATGGGAAAGGGCCCCAGCCTTCATGTCGGAGAGGTTGGAGAAGCTTGTGGATGGGGTCCTATCCCTGTATGGGCAGTTGTATGGGCTTCCAGACCAAAAGGTGAGTAAATCATGGGTACTTTGCATGAGACCTGGCTGCATGTAGATGTCTGTGTGTGCTAGCAGTATTGCATTTGTGGGGTATGGCTGCAGGAAGTGTGGATGCAGAGGAATGGGTCAAGTGTGTGCTTGATGAGGGGCAAATGTATGTAAGCCAATTGTGTGACAGGCTGGATTGTCTGGTTCATGATGTCCTTCTGTCTGTGTTTCTTCTGCAGGTCAGCGCCCATCAGAAGAAGGGGTTGTGGAGTGCCATTGCAAAGGACGTGTGGACCCTGGGGGTCCATAGCCGGCGGAGCACCTATTGCAGGAAACGACGGGAGGACCTGAGACGCTGGGCCAGGAAGACCATGGAGGCCCTGCTGGGGACAGCTTCCCAACAAGGGAGGGGTGGCTGTCAGAGCCTGACCCCCCTAATGGCCTGCATACTGGCTGTGGCCAATCCTGGGTTGGATGGGCACTTGAGGGCAGAACAGCAGCCACAAGGGGGTGAGTACAGACTGTGTTGTATTTTTTTGTTGTTGCCTGACATGGGATTTGGGTGCAATATTCTAGTCAGTGGATGCCCCAATATGCCGCTTTAGCTATTCCTCAGTGGTCTGCTTAGCTGTGTAGGGTGGTATACATTTTTGGTATTGCTAGGTAGCTAGCATACCAAGGCAGACATGGCTTAGTTGGTCCCAGTAGTTGTGCAGATGGTAATGTTTGGGTTTCTTCCTGTTGTATTACCTAGGCAATGGTTTGTCACTGTGGTCGGTAATGCGCAATGTAGTCACAGGGAGTGATTGTGATGTGTATGCCATCTGTGCTGTTGTTGCTATGACTGACCCTGTGCTCCCTTTCTTCCCCCCATTATCTCTCCTTACCTCATCCTCTCCATGTGTGCATTAGCATCATCTGGTGAAGGAGCAGGGGCACTGGTGAGTAAGGGAGCTGCAGCCCACGGGACCCAGGAGTCAGAGTCCACCGACGCCAAGGGGACCAGTGGGTTGGTGGGCAAGGGGAGCACCACGGGGGAGACTGGAGATGATAATACTGACTCTGATTCCTCCTCTGATGGAAGCTCCCTGGTGTTGGTCGACCCCTCTGGGACCACCCCAGCTACAAGATCTTCCGACACCCCTGTACCAGCACTACCCTCCCAGCAGCTCCCCACCCAGTTGCCTGTGCCCGCTCACCCAAGAGGATGGGCGTCTCCTTCACCCCAGGCACCTCAGGCACTGCCCCAGTCAGCCCTGCTGCCCTCATTGAGGAAACTATTGACCTCTTGAGTTCCATCTCTGTAGGACAGTCAACCATAGTGAATTCCATCCAGGGGCTGCCATCCCAGATGTAGGAATGCAATTCCTTCCTGGAGGACATTCACAGTGACTTGGCTGCCCTACAGAGATCGTTTCAGGCTCTGGCCTCCTCTGGCCTCCTCTCTGACGGCCACCAGTGTCCCTGTTTCTTCCGTACCCCCTCCAACTACCTCTTCACAGTCCCTGTCTCCTCTCCCCCAACACATCCCACGCACACATTCTGACAAGCATGCAACCAAAACAACACACAGGACTTGCACAGACAAACATAGGCACCACACTTCACTCCACAAGCACACACAGCCAGCACACAGCTGCACATACAACAGCCACTGCCTACACTGTCTTCCCCTCCTCCACCCTCACAGTCACATCAGCACTCACACCTGATGCACTGCATCAACAGTCCCAGATCCTGCCGCCCGTACGGCCTTGTCACCACAACAGCAGACCTGCAGACATGCACCCCACACACCACATGCGCAATCACCACCACCACCATCACCACCTCATGCAGCACACCCACCTCACTTGCAGACACAACCACAACATACATCCACAGGTCCTGTTTGTCCTTCCCCACCCTGTCTGCCCCCGCCAAAGACATATAAATGCTCCCACCCAGACAGCCATTCACCTCATACACATACACTGCCCATGGGCCGGCACACTTCCTCCTCCTACAACTCCCCTTCCCCCTCCGAAACCCTGCCCCACTGGTCCTAACAAGCTTTTCCTTTCCCATCTTGACCTCTTCCCTACCGCATCCCCCATCCTTCTTGAAAGAGGAAAGTCCCCTCCCGCTAGCTCAGTCCCTCCACCTCTCATTCCACTCTGGTCAGCTCCCTTAGCGTCCCCGCCACTAAGGGGAACAAGAGTTGTATGCTGGCCCATGTCCCAAGGCCACTCCTCTGTCCCCCACCCAGAAGGGCAAGGACCCTCCCCCTCCCCAACCCAGGCCCAAGGACCCCTCTCCCAAGAAACCCCTCAACCCTCCACCCCCCTTGCCCTCTGAGGTACCTGCCTGCCATCTCTATAATGCCCCTGCCCAGTGGAGTGTCCAGGTTGTCAGGTGCCATGTATGGCCCTGGACATTTCCCTGTGGGCATTTGGAAAGTTTGGACTGGGCAATAGCCCTGCCTGTAGATATGTATATATTTATTTATTTGGATTTGATCTTGTTATCCAACATGATTACAGTGGTAGGACCAGAGGTATGTGCTCTAGCTTTATTTGCTCCTGGGTTCTGTTGCTGTTGATTTATGGTGCAGATTGTTCTGAGTGTGTGGTGTGTATTGTGCATGTGTGTGTCACTCTCCCCTCCTTCCCTTGTATGCTAGGTGGCCTTACTCACTGTTGTCGTCTTCGTTGGCATTGGTGCTCCTGGATGGCCATTGCATGGTACAGCATCGGGAAGACTTCCAGTTCTGGTTCCACGGCGCCACAGAGTCCTCTGTGTCCCTGGAGGAGAGTGTCTCCTCTTACGTGATGTGTTTCCACCAGGCTTTTGGTGACGGTGCTAATGCCCCGGAAATCCTGGCGGTCTGCTATGTCATATTATGGTGGGCGGATCCTTGTCTTCCCCCTGCCTGTAGGTGGCTGCTGCCGTGGTCAGTGGTCATACTGCACTGGCGGTTGGGGTGGTACATTGGCTGTATATGGGAGGGATCACTGCCATGGTTATAATTTGGTGGTCATTACCGCCAGCCTGGCGACTGTGCTACTGCCATCACCGGCGTGGTGGTCACCTGACCACTAATGTCATAATGAGGACCTAAATCTCCCTGAATAAGACACAACTAAGTTGACAAACAATTACTGGTGTATTTCTCTAGGAGCTTCTTTCATTAACATTTAAAGCCAGTGTAGAGTCACCAAAAAAAAGTATCAAACCTCATGGAGCCCTTTTTGGTTAAAGCCTTCTGAATTGCCCCGTTGAAAATTTCTGAGAACTAAACAAATGACAGAGTAGTAGTGCCACCTAAGTGGCTACATAAACCAGGTTTCTCTGGCTTGGACCTTCAATGGACTTCAGTGGGATCCCTGCCCTCACATACACATATCCAACTTTGAAGGACCATCATTGGCTTCAGCATTCTGCCTTGTAATGCTGAGTTTGACTTCCAAATAAATTCTTCTTCAGTGCATAGTAAATGTTTAAGCGTATGATGTTGAGTTCTTAGTGGAAGTGTGGCCTGCATTTACTATCACTTATGTTATGTCATCAGCATTTGTGTAATATGTTTTTTTTTGCTTAATGGCTGTGAATGAGTGAGTTTTTACTAATCATTTTTGCACACCAGCATAAAAATTTACTTCTTTTGTAGGGATGGTGGGCTAATTCATTACCAATGATTTTTTCTAATAATTCTTTATCTCATTTATTGTTTAGTCATGCCCGTTCATTTAAACTATATTTTCATGTTACAGCAATACAAAGTTAATAGTATCTTTTCTTCAAGTCAATCAGATTCATACTTTCCTGGGTTGTGCATTAACACCATAAATGGTTTCTATCCCTGTACTAAGTTCACCTGTCTGCTAGGAAGTACCTTTACTGATCTAACTAATTAAAATTATACACATTTGTAAGGTGAAGCATTTATTGCAAGCATATGGCCACCACATCTAGTTTTCTTTTTTTCATGTTTGTGGGATATGCGTCCCATAAACCTATAAAATAAAATAACCAAATGACCAAGGGCAGACGTACTAGCTTTGTGAATGCTTGTTTTTTTGTTATTATCATTGCATTGTATTTGGTGTAATTCCAGTCAGTTTCCCTATTTCTTCCTCACATTCGGCTTTGTCCTACTTCTTCCATGTACCTCTTCATCTAATCACCCTCATCTGTTCCTCATGGCGTTGTCTGTCATCCCCAGATTATGCTCACATTGCTTTTCTACTGAATCTTTCAATCACCTCACCACCTCATGTTTACTTAACTAAAATCACCATTTACACTGTCAAGATGAAACCAGCATTTCATCACTGGTAAAACTATGAAGGAATTATTTCTTGTGTCCTGAGGTTCTAGAGCTGAGATTGACAAAAGCTACTTATGTTTAATAAAAATCACCTTGAACTCTTGACACAACTTATTAGTATCGCAAGTACAACCACTTCAGACAGCATTCCATCAGTGGTGGTTACATGCAGGATTACTAGAAGTGACCACCTCAGAGGATCAGGGAAGGTCACCAGCAACAATGTAAAAAAAAGGTTTATCAATTTTAATTTTGAGTCTATACAATGGTCTATGACACCTAAGAAAGAATAATGGTAGTAGGACTCACAAATGGAATATGAATTGCCATTTAAATGTCAACCTTAAATATATTTTTATGCAAGGGGGGACCCATTTGTGCCAGTAGCAGTGACATCTTACATGACTGCCAGAGCTGCGGAGTCACCTTGTGTTGTGCCCAACAGCTGCTGAGTGCTGCACTAGGCTCACCTGCACTCCTTCAGCGATGTGTCCCTGATACTCGAGGGGTCTCCTCTGCCTGTGGAGCTGCACTGCAACGATCATCCTGTCAGGGCTGCCACCAGTCACTACTTTGCCTCTCCTCACTGGACTAGGTGGTGGGGCCTGTTGGGGTCTGGTGCCATGCACCAGTCTGATGCAACCCGGAACATCTCGTAGGTTGTTGCTGGGTGTTCTGATCGGGCCTGATGGCAGTTGCCGCCCAGCACTCGGCCAGAGCAGCCACTTTGCCTTCATGCCGGTCCGGACCGTGACCAGTTGCAGACGTGCTCCCCATTGTTGCACAGCCGGCTGGCCTAATATCCCATGGTTGCTGCTTAGCCCTTGGCCTAGGCTGTAGTGCTGCCTTTTATGTTGGGTGGGCCAAGGATTGTTTGGACCTCCTCTCTGTTGGCTTGGTTGGCTGTCATCATTGGGGGCCCACCAGTATACTCAGGACTGGTAGCTGAGGCCTATTGGGGCCTTGCACCACAGCACCTACTTCCCTGCTGCGGGACTCAGGAAGCCTGTGGTTTGGCAGTGTCTATGCAACAGACCATCTGCACTTGAGGGGCTCTAGTTGCTCAATTATGCCTTATATGATGTGGTAGGGTCACACACTACGAGTCCCTCATGGATGATGAAGGGCTTTTCCACTAAAGAAGTGTTTGGGACCTCTCTGACTCTCTAGGATTGGTACTTTCTAAGAATTGCTGCTCTCTCTTACACTGTATATGTAGTGCCCCTCGTGAACCTTTATAGTGATTGCATCCTGTACACACTCTTGCATGTCCATTGTTCATATGCATGACCATTGGTCTCTGTTGTGTGCCTTTTCATACCGTATTTGCTTTTCTCCACTGCCTTATCACAATGCCAGGTGACTGTTCACAATTTACACCCTTATTCTAACCTACTGTGACACCCATGGGTGCTGTGGTGCCTCTGGTCATCCAGGTTAAGCACTCTTCATGACAAGCTTCAATTTGACAAGCGTCAATTTAGGGTGAACAATGGCTCTCCAAGAGTAGACTCCTATACTTCTGATGATACTGATTTGACTGCCATGTTTAAGTAACTCAGGGATGGTTTACTCTCCATTGATGGGAACATGGACTTGCTAACTGCACATTTCGATAGAATTCAGGAGTGTGCTGATTGACGGGACTCCAGGCTCACAGAGGCTGAGACTTGGATCTCTGAATTAGAAGACTTTCAGTGGGAAATGGACCATGGTCTAATGCAATCTGTGCAAGAGCTCAATCTTATTAAATGTCAAAATGAAGACCTTGAGGGAAGATCAAGTTGTAACAATGTAAAAACCCTGGGAGTGCCCGAATCTGCTATAAGCCCCAACATGGAGAGCTTTGTAGAAACCCTCCTAGGCACTATGGGCCTCATTCTGACCCTGGCGGTCATGGACCGCCAGGGCCAGGGACGGAGGAAGCACCGCCAACAGGCTGGCGGTGCTTCAGGGGCAATTCTGACCGCGGCGGTAAAGCCGCGGTCAGAAAAGGGAAACCGGCGGTTTCCCGACGGTTTTCCCCTGCCCCAGGGAATCCTCCACGGCGGCGCTGCAAGCAGCGCCACCGTGGGGATTCCGACCCCCTTCCCACCAGCCTGTTCCTGGCGGTTTACACCGCCAGGAAGAGGCGGGCGGGAACGGGTGTTGTGGGGCCCCTGGGGGCCCCTGCAGTGCCCATGCCACTGGCATGGGCACTGCAGGGGTCCCCTAACAGGGCCCCATTAGGATTTTCAGTGTCTGCAAAGCAGACACTGAAAATCGCGACGGGTGCCACTGCACCCGTCGCACACCAGCAACTCCGCCGGCTCCATTCGGAGCCGGCTTCATCGTTGCTGGGGCTTTCCCGCTGGGCGGGCGGGTGGCCTTTTGGCGGTCGCCCGCCTGCCCAGCGGGAAAGTCAAAATGACCGCCGTGGTCATTTGACCGCGGTACGGTCTTTTGGCGGTCTCCGCCCGGCGGGCGGCTCCCGCCGCCCGCCGCCCGCCGGGGTCGGAATGACCCCCTATGTTTGGCAGCCGCCAATTCTCTGATAGCTTCATTGTTCAGTCGGCGCACATACACTCACTCATAAACTTAAAACTGGTCAAAATCAGTGACCCTTTATAGCCCGTGTACTAAATTACAGAGATCAGAATCTAATTATAAGGCCAAATTGGGATAATTCAGACTTTCAATATGAGGTAACTGAAATATCCTTTTACCCACACTTGAACCCTGCTATACTGGAAGTCCATCATTTCTTCCAAGAATTAAAGAGTATCCCTTGCTCATGTGGGGTTAGATATTCAATACTTTTTCCAGCTAAGCTCTGTCTCGATCGCAGAGTTAAAACTAATTTCCTTCAGCAACCTTCAACTACCTTAGAACTCATTGAGAATCACATTTCAGTTGGCAAAGCCATATCTTCCAATTTCTCCAGCCCTGCACTTTCCCGTGGCTTGAGCAGTGTGGCAACTCCACTCTGTGACAATAACTGACTGTCTATTTTTTTGAAGTTTCTTTGTTGTTGTCTTCCTCATACACAGTCTGTAGTTCCATGCCCTCCCTCACCGTTGCTTATCTTCTTTGGTGGATATGTTGTTGCAGGCTCTTCTTTGCTTGTGCCCTGAGTACATCACCGCAAGCTGATGCCTGACACCCTTTGCAATATGACAGCCTGATGGGATTCCACTGGCTAGTTTCATGTATGTTGAATGTATACTTAGAGTGAGTTTCATCAAATGTTACAAAAACACCTATCCTGCAGATTCACTTGTGGATTTGCCATGCTTTCCAGGCACATCCTCTACATGGAGAGATCCTCTTGCCCTTGAGTTTAGTGCACCTCTTAGCAATGTGTTCCTTCTTACTTTTTTCTTTTCCTTGCTGTCCTCTTGTTTGGTAGCTATGCAGGGAATCTTTGCTGTCATTTGGAGTCAGCAGGGGAGAGTAGGGGTTCTTTCTTGTTCTTGTCTGTTTTTTGCATGTGTTCTGAGCTCACACAGTCACTCACACAAATGTAACCACATGTTCAATGACATTCATGGTGCATTTGCCTTTGCAGGTTACAGTCCATGCATCTTACAACAGGTTTTTGCTGATCCTGTCCCTCAATGTTTAATTGCCTGACATGAAATATGCAGGGTATTAATAGCCCACAAAAGGCCAGGTGGGTGTTGGTATACCTGGATTGGCACAAAATCGATATAACATTGATTCACAAAACTACTGTTCCTCTCATGGTACTCCAGTGCTTGCCTCCTCCTGGGTTGTGCATTGTTACTTTTCTTCCTACACCACTAACTCCAAAGGGAGTAGTCAATTTGATTTGAAAGTCAGACAAATTTTCCCTTTCAGACCACATCACAAACTCTGCAGGCAGATGGTTGATATCACCAGCATACTGGATGGAATAATTTATTGTGAGTTAAGGTTTACAGCCTTATTGTCAGTGAACCTGCGTTCTTCAATGAGGTCACACAGTTATGTTTGAAGTATCATGACTGGCCTACTGTCTGGGGCAGTAACTTCAATTATGCCGTCCCTATGGTCCTTGATGGATAGTCAGAAGTTGCCCACCCACCTACGTACATCAGCCTGGAGCTTGCTCAAATTATGCAACTACATGACCTGATGGTTGTTTGGAGGGCAATTGATGCTAATGAAGCAGAGCATATCTTCCATTCTCCCATACATGATACTCGATCTTGTCTCGACATGTAGTTGCTCTCAACTGCTTTTATGCATAGTGTGAATGGCGCTGAAATTCTTCCTTGCACCATATCAGATCATTCTCCTGTGAAACTGCCCCTCTCATGACCCACATCAGCACCACAATTGTATACATGGCGACTTCATAGCAATGAGTTATGGGATGCCGTCTTCCATGATGAAGTTGGTGCTGCCATTGTTGAATATTTTTATTTGAAAGTTAAGACTGTTGGAGATAATGCCACACTCTGGGAAGACTTTAAGTTCTACATTTGGGGCACATGCATTTCCTAGAGTGCCGGGGTCCTCAAGTTAATTTGCGCCCACCTCTCACAGCTGGAATTCCAGCTTACGCACCTGGAAACTGTCTACTCTGCCACTTAAGATAGGGTCTCTTGGCACAGTAGCATGAGACACTTCCAGAATACTGGTAGGAGGGGGAGCAGGATGTACTGTATTTGGGTCGAGGTGCATGGGGTAGGGCCTTCAGTGAGGGTGATATGCCAGGCGGGACTCTTGCTTGCATCACTGACTGTGGGCTAGGGGGTTCTTCCTCACTCAACCAAGGAGGCTGTTATGATGGTTCTTCGTAAACCTAACAAAGACGCTACTGAGATTGCTTCGTACAGGCCATTAACTTTACTGAACACAGATAATAAGATCTTTGCAAAGAACTTTGCTCAAACGCTCCAGCCTTTAATGCAATTCCTGGGGCAGTCAGATCAATCTGGCTTTATCCCACAACTTTATACCTCCTTCAGTCTTCGCACATTGATGGCTGTTCTCCACAGGTTTGACCGCAGCTCCCATTGGTTGACATTTTGCTTGATGCTGAGAAAGCATTTAATTCCCTGGATTGGGCGTTTATGCTTGAGGTCCTCTGCAGGCTTGGTAAATAGTTTTTGTCACTCATAAACCTTCTTTATGTTGCCTCCCAGGGCTACGGTGCACATGAATAACCTCATTCTGTCATATTTAAAGTATGTCGAGGAACACACCAAGGTTGCCCGTTCAATATTAGCTTTTGCTTTAGAGCTTCTGGCCTGCTACATTTGGGAATTTCACTAGCACTGTGGGCTTTGTTTTGGCAGTCAGTTCCTAAACTGAACACTATATGCTGATGACCTTCATTTTCTATGTTCTGCATCCAGATAAAAATCTCACCACACATCCTCTGAGAAGTTGTCCGGTTTGGTGGATATATCAACTGGTTCAAGTTGGAGATGGTTCCTCCCACTGATGGCTGCCCTGCTCCTCTGCTTGAGTATCCTCTGGGCTGGAGTTCTGCTAGTGTTTGAAACCCTGGGATCTGTGTTTCCTGTTATTGTGATAATCTGAACCACAGCATGTTTGCTCCACCTTGGAAAAGCTGTCTATTCGATGGAAACAGTTACCATTATCATTACTGGAGAGGATTTTTTTTTATGAGGATGGTGGTGTTCCCTAAATTTCTATATTTATTTTCTAATAACCCTGTTCTCCTCCCACTGCACATTTTTTCTCAGCTGAAATAGGCCTTGTCTCACTTAATTTGGGGTGGTACTCAATCCAGAACCCTCTGGGAGGTCATCATATGCCTGCTGCAGTCCAGCAGCCTAGCATTGCTGGATTTTCACATCTATTACCTGAGAGCACAGGCTAAATATTGAAACTACTGGGTCATGACACAGACTACAGCTACACATGTCAGAGTGAACAGGGCTATGGCTTGGACATATTCGTTGTTGGGCCGCTTCTGTGTGCCTCTGTGTGTTGTGTGTCGGGATATGAATGTTCTTGTTGCTAGTAGCTGGGCCTTGCAGACATAGGGTCTCATTATGGTTTTGACGGTCAGTGGACCGCAGCGATGGAAGTGGTGGTCGCACCGCCATGGGCCCGGTGGTAAAGACTGCTGCATTAGAAGTTGTAGGGTTAGGATGAAGCCAAACCGCCACAACACCACCTGGCCCGCTGGTAAGGTTGCACCGAAGCGGCCGGTGGGGAGCTCTTCTGGGCTGGTGGCTGCCCTGTGCCTGCTGTCCGGATTATGACACAGCAACCCACCAGGCTTTCCACCCCGCCACTAAAACCCTGGCGGTCATGCACCCGGCGAGAGGAATCCCCATTCCGGTCACCGGCACACACATGCACATATGTCCCCACACCTCTATGCACCACCCCACCTGTCTGCACACCTCCATGCACCCCCCTGCCTGTCCACACACTTGCAATCACCCCCCACCCAACCACACATATCCATACAAATACCCCCACCCGCTCTCACACTGACATACACACCCCCCCGCATATGCACCTCCCTCCGCAACCATTCACACCCCCACCCCCTCAACGTACGCATACATTCACACACTCCCCCCTCTGCATACACACACTTGCACACACCTCCCTCATCCGTACACTTGTACACACTCACCTCCACTCACTCACACACTTGCACACAGACACCCCACTCACATGCATCCCAATACACACACCTACTCAATCACACCCTGAAACCACCCCTCCCCCGGCGCATTCTTGCAGACACACTCCCCCAACCACACGTTTACATCCAGACACCCCCAGTCGCACACATACACACACTCAGGCAGATACCCCCACCACTCTCCATACAAACACACATGCACTCGCACCACGACACAACCCGCTCCACTCTGCATACATACAGACACACAGAGCCTCCACGCACACATAAATACACACATGTACACCCATTCAGGCACACATACACGCACACACATGCACCCAACACTCCCCACAACCCCCTTTCAGACGATCAACTTACCTTTTTCGGCGTGGTGGTTGTCCGGGAGGGGATCGTTCCTGGTGTATTCCACCACCAGCACAGCACCGCCGACAGGACTCTGCCACGCCGTACTATGAATCGTAATACAGTGGGCGGTGTCTTGTTGCTGTGGCGGTGCTGGTGGTGTGACCCCCTCTTCAACTCCTTTGGCCACGCAGACAGAGTCTGAGATACGCCTATAAATGGAAGGAAGTCCAAACAGGACTCCTAATATGGCGGTCAACAGACCGCCAGTACTGGCAGTCTGTTGACTACAGCAGCTTTGGCAGTCTGCTTAACAGACCGCAAACACCGTAATGAGGCCCATAGTGTGTGGTTTGCAACAACCAATCCCATATTCACTCTTGCTTCCTCTTGAGAATAATCCCATGCTCCCTTCCATGTGTAAGAGTGCCACAAAGAGTCTTCTTTGTTAGATTGGCCTACTTACCATGGAAGACACTTTTGTAACCAACTTATTGATTTTGCAGCATGACTTTTGAACTTGTCCTTGTTCACCCCCTCTAGTGCTGTTTTGTTACCTGAGACTGAGATCTGTGGCACAAGTGGCTCTCTCCACCTTCTCTACCACATCACGGGAGGCAACTCTCCTCACAGTTTGCCTCAAGGTGGCTGAGATGGGGCACTCTATCTTGCTTATATACAGTAACTGTGAGGAACGAGGTTGTTGGTTGACTGAGATGTGAGTCTTGATCAAGCAGCAACCACAATTTTTGTCAGGTTAATACAGGAGCAAACTCGTATTAACTTGTGCTCACCCTCTGGTAGCTTGGCACAGAGCAGTCATGGTTAACTTGAAGGCAATGTGTAAAGTATTTGTGCATCGTTTCAAACAGTAAAACAGTGAAAATACCACACAAAAAGGACCCCACAACAGTTTAGAAAAGTATAGCTTAATTTAATAAATAAAATGAGATCAAAACAACAAATATCAAATCAGTAGACCTTAGGTTATACATTTTTAAAGAATGAACTGTAGAATAGCGTTTAGAAGCAAAAAGTGCCAACTGGGGACATCTGGTCACACCAGACAGGGACATAGTCAACAATTCAGGCCAACCGCAATGTAGTGCGTTCAGCTACAGGGACCGAGTTAGGTCCGCTGAACAAAGTACTTAAATCCTGGTTGTGGAGCATTGCGTGGATTCGTCACACAGCCAATGTGATGTATTGGTGAGATGTGGAGAGGCTGCAGTGCCGGGTCCTGTTTCGTTGCCATTGAATGCAATGCAAAGGCCAGGGTCTGGGATAAGTTGTGCAGCCCAGGTGATGTATCAGCTTTGATATTTCCATATTTTTAAAATTTAGTTAGTAATTTTAATTAATTTGTCATTTTTTATTTAATGGCTAATAGTAATTTATAGTGTTGTAGCGAGTTGCTATGGTTGTAGGCATATAGGGTGGAAAGTTAATTAGGTAATAATTAATTAAGAATACTAGTAATGTATTATTAATTATTTAAGTGATTAGTAATTATGTAAATTGTGTAATAATTATATTTTTGAAGTTACATATTTGGTTTGGGCTGCCAGGTTTGTAGAGGTATACGGTAGGGAGTTAATTAAGTAATAATTAATTTACAGTTATGTATTCATTTATTAATCATTAAATCATTGATTATTAATTATTTAAACTGTGAAGTAATTTTTTTAAATAATTCTTTGTTAGATGTGGGCTCCTGGGTTTGTAGGGGAATAGGGTGGGAAGTTAATTTAATACTAATCACTTAAGAATTAAGAATTATTTATATTTTTGTTATATACTAGGTGCGGGCAGCTGTATTTGTAGGGGTAAAGGGTCGGAAGTTAATTAATTATTAATGCTAATAATTCATTAAGTATTAAATAATATTAAATATTAATATATTATTAAATACTTAATAGATTATTAATTATGTAAGTTGTGCAATAATTATATTTCCTAATGTATATATGAGGTGGGGGCTGTTGGGTATGTTGGGATATGTTTTTTGGGAGTATAGGTTGCGAAGGTAATAATTTTCAATTTTTTAAAATTGATAAGTAATTATAAACAATTTTAATAATCGTAAATTGTTTAATTTTCTTTATCTATATATATATATTTTTTTGGGTTTATGGTTTGTAGCGGTGTAGGGTGGGAAGTTAATTTAATACTAATTACTTAAGAAATAAATACTATTTATATTTTTGTTATACATTAGGTGTGGGAAGCTGTTTTTGTAGGGGCACGGGTGGGAAGTTAAGTAACAATTCACTAACTATTAAATAGTGAACCAACCCTTTCCCTATTGTTGGATAGACTGGAGTGGAAATAGTAAACTTGACCCTTCAAAGTCTAATGCTTTCCCTGCTTTTGCACAGACTGGAGTGGGAATAGTTCATTTAATCCCTCCAAAGTCTAATGCTTTTCCTATTGTTGAATAGAGTAGAGTAGGAATAGTTAATGTAATCCATCCTAAGTCCAATGTTTTCCCTTCTGTTTCACAGACTGGAGTTGGAATAGTAAATTGAGCGCCTCTGAAGTTCAACTCTCCCCATGCTGTTGCACATACTGGACTGGGAATGATGCACTTTGCTCCTTTGAAATTCAACTCTTTTCCTACCATTGTCCAGAATGGAGTGGAAATAGTAAAATTAACTCCTCTGAAGTCCAACACTTTCCCTACCATTGCACAGAGTAGAATGAGAATAGTAAATTTTACCCATCCGAAGTTCAACACTTTCCCTACTTTTTCATAGACTGGAGTGATAATAGTCAATCTAATGGCTCCCAATGTCCAACGCTTTCCCTACCTTTGTATAGACTAGAGTGGGAATAGAAAATGTTACCCCTTTGAAGTCCAGCGTTTTCTCTATTGTTGCACAGTCTGGAGTGGGAGCAGTAATTCTTACCCTTCTCAAGTCCAACGCTTTCCCTAATGTTGCGCAGTGTAGAGTGGGATTAGTATTTTTATTTCCTAATGTTGTTGAAATATATCTATGATTATTATTCATTTGTTTTTTACTTTGAAAAATATGTATACATAGATATTGATACATTTGACATATATATATCTATACACACACACACACATATATATATACACACACATATAAATGTATATATATATATATATATATATTTCAAATTGGCAACTTATTTATTGTTTTGTATTTGATTGGTTAATATTGTTTATGATATATATATGTGTGTTTTTATTACAGTATAGTAAAAAAAACTGAAAAACTGAATTATAGTGTAAAATATATGTTTTTAATAATAGTGTTAATTTATATATATATATGTGAATATTTACTCACACATATATATGTGTGTGTGTTTATATAAATATAGATTTTTAAATTGTATTTAGTATTAGTGAAATTTAATTCATTTACATTACATTAATGTTATATATTGAAATAGTTAAGATTTGCATTTTTAAACTATATATGATTAAAACAATATTTTAGTATGCTTTTTAAAGACATTATTGTAAAACAATATTTTATAATCATCATAATGAGAGCAAAATGATAGGTTTGTAATCAATATCTTTGACACAATATTTGGTCTACGATATTGTTGGTTCTGATATTATGTCACTAATCCCTAATTCAATTACCATACCAAATTATAGTCAGTTATTGTGGCCATAAACTGACACTTGAGGTGGTGAGTGGTCTTTAAATCTGTTTGAACCTCTACCTGTACTTCCATAATGTCAAGCACTGCCCATTCTTCATGCTGAAAGAAATGATGTCCCAGTTTTGACAGAGGACAGATTGTGGTGGTGGGTGGGGGGAAACATCAGTTTGTTTGTTTCTTCCTACATTGCAACATTTTCGTACTGCAGCTAATTTCCCATGTGCCCCACACAGACTAGTTACTCACTCACTCATTCCTTCACTCTCCAATACATAGGCACTATGGGCATGTTACATTAATGCACAACTTCCTCAAAGAAGGAGGACACTCACTATTTGCTCACTAATTCACTCACTCACCTTCTCACAGAAAACGTCAACCATAAGGCTCTATGAGTTACATTGATGTCCTTCGTTAGTGGTACAGAGCAGTTGTAGCAAAATGATTGCAAAAAGAACAAACAGAATGCTAAACAATGTCAAATAGTCACCCCAGTCACAGATTTGGGCCAAAATCCATTGTTTTTTGTTCACCACAACATTACAGTTTAGACCCAGCCATATGAAATTAGTCTTGATCTCACTCCTCTTGGGAACAGTCAAGCCTGAACTGCCATCCATGATCTCTTCTTTTTGCATTTGTCGTCTTAAGTGGAAAGGGTATTCCCAGACATTGCCTGACCTCTAGAGCAGAGCATCCTGTCCATTAATATCTTAATTAAGGTTCTACAGCTATCATCCTATCGCCTGCTCATGTATTCACATTCAGAGGGCCCCCGGAGAGAGACTGTCCTCTTGTAAGAGTGCACCAACCCCATCTGTCAAATCTCTCTTTAGCACATTAGCATAGGCTTCGAGGACCAGGAAGTGGGGGTACAATGCCCCTCAGTAGGCATGACCTAAGCCAAAGCCCTGCACAATGGAGGCCAGACAACTCCAGATTTAAGTTTTCATATGAAATTTCTTAGCTTCCTAAATAAAGTAAAAATGGCAGTTGATCATCCTCTCCGATCTTTTTCAGAAATAAGAACTGAGACACAGCCTTCACCCAGAGGACCCACCAATTGAAAAACCATCCACTTCTCAACTCAATTTCTTACTTCCTAAGTGCATACCTACCAGCTTGGATCTATGAAGTGACAACAATGTCATTTTAGAATGCTACAAAACACAAATATTACAAATGTAAACTACCAAATGTGCTGCATTTTGATTGGTTCATAGCTGGTTGATATCTACCCAGAAGCCTCATGGCTTGTACCAAGGCAAGACTTATCACATTATCACTTCACATATCTTTACAACTTCTTCCTATAACAGCTACCTGTGAAGTGTTCACCAATCTTACAGAATGTGCCTGCAGCAAGAAGCACGTTGTTGAAAAAGACAGCTTAAAAAACAGCTATCAAATCATTCACTTTCTTGTACAGAAGGCCCAATATATATCTGATCATATTTCTTATTCTTGCTGCTATAAATGCCTGAAGTTAATCCGTCTCTGAAATATTCTTTTCCATGTGCAGAAATTATATATTTAAAGTTCTCCCAGTCTGTGAAAATTGTGTAGTCTATGATAGTTTTCACTGTGTTAAAACAGAACTACCATTGTTTTGTCTGATTTAAAATGTTAATTACTTTAAAATGTATTTCAATTATCTGTGAACATAGCACTTTATAAGGTACACAGAACATTATTTTAAAAACAATAAATATATACTTTTAAATATCGTTTCTTATTTCCTTATATTTAACTCACAATAAAAAAATATTTAGAGGCCAGTGCACATTCACATAGAGAAATGCAATTACTGACAAGAAGAAGAGGGAAGAAGTCAAAAGAAAAAAAGAAATATTTAAACAGCAACTTCTTTGGAGGCTCTCACTACCCACTGGAGCGAGCACCAATCTATTAACTTTAATTAGAACATTGGAATGCTGGAAGCTCCATTGAAAACAATGGAGTGCTGCGGGCTTTTACTGGCCGGTAAAAGCCCGCAGCGCCAACATTCCAATGTTCGCTTTGTTCACAGCAACAGCTGTGAACAAAGCCTCACGGAGCCCGAGGGGATTTTAATCCCCTCTGGCTCCGTGAACATTTTTTTTTTTAATAGAACATTCTGCCCTGAGTGGCAGAATGTTCTAATAGCCTTAGAACCCGCCGTAGCGGGCTCTACCAGCTATTAAAGTCCCTCCCCCCCTTGTTAAATGCCCTCGCCTTCGGCTCGGGCATTTAACGCAGAGAGCAGGCTTTTAATAGCCGGTAGAGCCCGCTACGGCGGGTTCTAAGGCTATAATATAACACTTGTTTGTAAATAGCTTCCTTTACTTAGAAGAAAACAAAAACGATTAACCAACATTTAAATGGAAGATTGAGGATTAAAAGAAAACTTCGATGCCTACCAAAATGTTACTATTTTAAAATTAGGGAGTTATTTAACAGCATAGAAGAAGGGTAGCCCACGTAAACAGATGTGGATGCTGGACTTAGGTGTGATATCTCTTTTTAACTATTTTTAGCTCTTTTAAAAAAAGATAGCAACTCAAACTACTAAAAGGCAATACCTCCCCTCACATTTTTAACCAGCAGGTTCCATATCTGTGTTAACATATAAATGATTTTACCTCAACATGCACAACAGGAAAGGCTTTAAAATTAACAGCTCCTATTCCAACAAAATGGCCTTCATGAGTATCTCAATGTTGTCTTGAATACAGAATGTTAGCACTATGGTTGTTCATTATAACTATGTGATGAACCTACAGTAGATCACTGGAGAGTCATCTGACAGATTGCTTCTGTTGTTGGAAATACGTTTCACAAACCTTTTTTGGATGATATTTAAGAATTTATAAAAAAGGTGTCCTCATTTTAGCTTTCTGGTGCAATAACCTTAATTTCAATGACAAAATGAAACTCCTCCTCTCGTCCATTTACTGCAGTCTTCTCTACTAGACATGCTTCAGTTGCACAGACCCAATTACAGTAATAAGGTGTGTAAGTGTGCTTCACATTTATCATGAATATAGAAAGTTAGCGCTCTAGTGTGAGATGAAGCTACAGTAAAACTCAGGAAAATTATCTGACAGACTGCTCCTGCTGTTGGCAGTATGATTTACTTATCATGTCAGACATTTTTCTCACATGACTAAGAAAGTTATTTGTGAATTGATAGACATTTACAAAAAATGTGTTTCATAACCTCTAACAGAAAAATGTGAAACAAAATTGTTTTCTCTCCACATTTGTCATCAGATCCCAGAAATGGGTCAACATTTTTCACAAAGTACAATTACCTGAGATCTCAGCACAGTTTATTTTATTATTCTGTTTTTTGAGTTTTACCAACTTTCATCACAAATACATTTGAACATTAAATATCAGAGTCATCAACATGCTACTCAACCTTCAGATTCCTCAGACCTGGACAGTAAGTACAATGCGGATGGGTTCCAGATGTCTTTGGGTCTCGAGAGCCTCGGTAGCTCCTCCATGTATAGTTTAAGTTGCTCTTGACAATATGCCGTGTCCTTAAGCCAGTGGTTAACGGCGGGTGCAGATTTCTTTTCCCAATGTATCACAACCCTTCGCTTCGCCAGCAGAAGTGCCACCTCCACCAATTTCTGATTCAGCAGTTGCAGTGGCTTAACTTATCCAAGCAAGGTCAGCTGAGGCATGCACTAAACTGGCTCTAACTCCATATCCAAGATGGTGGCAACCACCTCCTCCCAAAGCCTTCCAATCCACCCACATTGCCAATCCAGATGCAGAAAATCTGCCTCCCCCATCCCACAGCGCACACAGTTTGAATTCTCACTTGAACCATATTTAAACAACTGCATAGGAGTGTAATACATTTGCTGTAGGAATTTAAAGTGAATCATTTTCAGACTTAAATTTGAGGTGAACATGCCCGTTAGTGCACAGTAGAATTTCCATTCGTCTGGGCTCAGGGGTGTATCCAGGACTGCATTCTACTTTTCCATGGCTTTGTGACAAGTTTCTGTAATGAGGAGCTACTGATCAGTGCTTGAAGTATACAAAGAGTCAGAGCTTCAGCAGGGGATTGGGGTACAGGGCCCTCATAGTGGCCTGAAACCTATGATAAGTGAAGGTCAGGAGTGGAGTCTGTCACTGCAGCCACTGTGAGTCCGCTATATCAACAAAAGTCCCTCCCAGGTAGACATTCCCCATTGTGTTTAACTGGTGTGCCTTCAGTATTGAAAGAGCTCCTTGGTCATGAGTAACTGAGAGAATGGGATAATAATGAAGTGGGAGTGTGGGGGCATAAAGAGGGAGTTGATCAACTCTGGTGCCCAGTGCCCTCCAGGCTATTGATAGTATTGGTCTCAACACATGGGATCTCTGGCCTGCTGTGGGGCAGGATTGCGGTGAGTGGGATGGGATGTGTGTCATTGCTTTCTATTGCTAATGTGGCATGAACTTGGGGAGGGGTGCAACCAATAGTGAGCAAAATGCGCCTGAGCACATAAATAGTACAATTAGAGATCTGGGGCTTTGGAGCCACCCTGATCAAAGGGCAGTGTGAACATGTCCCAACTAATTCTGTGTTGCTTGCCCACCCAGACTAAAGTTATCAGATGAAATTTAAGGGTTTTAAGAAAGTGTTGCGTTGGTGTGATATGGATGTTGGTGACAATATAGGGACACTTGGTAACTGTTAACATTTTCATTAGTGCCACTCTGTCAGCCAGAAACAGGGGCAAACGTGCCCATCTATCGAATTGCCTCTCAAGCTTTGGGATCGCTATACCATAGTTTTTATGGATCACTAAATCCGGGTCTCTGTGCACCCATATTTCAAGACATTTTATGGAATCAGTGCTCTACTCCAGTGGGAAGTCCAACCCGTATGGCAGTGTGGACGAAGTCAAGGGAAAAACAATGGATTTTTCAACCAGTTGACACTAATGCCAGAGTAGACTTCATATCGTATGTAATACCTTATGGCTGGTGCTAGGTGTATGCTCATGCCACTGACATAAACCACCACATGGTCAGCATATAATGATAAGGCAAGCGGGTGCTGATGCAAATGCAGTGCAGCTGTGGCATGACTCTGCCAAATCAAACACACCAGAAGCTCCAAGACTAATGCAAATAATAGTGGGACAAGCAGGCAATCCTGTTGCATGCCTCTGAAAATGCACATCAGTCCAAATGTGTGAACTCTATTGAGTCAAAGGCTTTAGCAGCGTCCAATAGGACTACTGCTGCCTCTATAGAGCGGGTCCAAGTAGTGTAAGGTCACAAACAGGGTGCGCAGGTTATGTGTCATCTACCTTGTGGGTATGAATCTGGATTGATCTTGTAATACCATGTAGCAAGTAAGGGCTGGAGCCTAGTGGCCAGAATTTAGGCCATTATTTTGGCATCATTGTTTATTAGAGCTAGCAGTCTGTAAGACTCACATTTGTCAGGCGGTTTGTTTGGCTTAAGTAAAGTGAGAGACAAGGGTACATCCGTTTTGTGTATGCCACCTCTTACATCATATGCAGATGCGATGCCAGGAGCATAGCAAAATCTATGTAGAATTCACCTGAGATACCATCATCCCCAGGGACCTTACAATTAAGCAGGTTAGGTATAGCCTCCTTAACCTTGTCCAAGGTAATGGATTGTTCTAAATACTCTTGTTGCCCCTGAGAGAGCCATGCTAAAGCTATTCCTGAGGCCAAGGTGTGTGTATTGTATAAACAAGTGTAGTAGTCCAAGAAGGTGGCCAGGAGAGTTAGGATATCATGAAAAGTCATACTATTGTGGTTGTTATGGTTGCAATGTGTGTGCGTGCCCCGGATTATATCTGTTTGATCCCCAGACTATGGCCTGGATGGCCTGCTCCCCCAAATCATCATGCCAAATGGCATTTAGAGAGATAATGCTCCTCATGTGCTGTTGTGTCTTTATACTCTATTACCTGATCTCTGATAGTGGCTAAGATGTGGAGGTCAGAGGCAGTCTTATATTCAACTTCAAGAGTTCAGATGTTTTGTTCTATCTTCTGCAGCTGTGTGAGTAATGCCTTTTGGACTCTCTCCTGTGAGCCAAAGCAGAACCCCCAGATGATAACCTTAAATGCTTTCCATAAAGTGTTAGCTCCCTCCGAGACCTTATTGTGTTTGAAATACTATGCTATTGCTGTGCAAAGTTCTTCCCAAAGTTCTGTGCAAAGGGGGGTCGACCCATGGTCTAGTAAAGCCATGGGTCG
Organism: Pleurodeles waltl; assembly: GCF_031143425.1. Classification (NCBI taxonomy): domain Eukaryota; kingdom Metazoa; phylum Chordata; class Amphibia; order Caudata; family Salamandridae; genus Pleurodeles; species Pleurodeles waltl. The sequence continues at coordinate 497,038,816 of NC_090442.1, read as the reverse complement.
ACCCCCCTAGTGAACGGTGCAGGGACATGTGGTATACCTCAACTGCCTAGCTATTAATCTCCAGTGTCACCAACCAATAGTCTAGCCTGGCCCATCTACTATGAAACGAGGAGGTGAACATTCCCTCTAAGCTCAAGTCAAGTGCATGAATGGCACTCCTTCCTGCAACAATAATAACACCCCTCTAGAGTAAGAGGAATATGAAAAAGGCTATTGGAGTGCTTGCCCAATGTGCCCCGATACCTCCCTCAGTGCATTTGGTGAGGTGCTTCTCTTGCAGTAGGGCAATCTGAACATGATGCCTATCTAAGTATGCCAATTCCTGCCTCATTTTTTGAGGATTATTCAGCTCACGTGCATTCCATGTCAACAATGTAAAGTGCTCCTTACTATAAGACATTGGGGGTTAGGCAGGTTCGACAGTCATCCACCCCTGGGTGCCCCACGACATGCAGCATGCAAACTGTAATTGGTAGTATGATGGTGATAAATCAACATCAAAAACAAAAGTCCTCCCACTTCAGCGTCCCAAACATACCAAAGACATCATCAAAGCCAAGCATCAACAATTTACATGTCAGTGTAAACAACAGTGCAGTGCATAACAGTCAGTATCCCACAACAGTAAAAAAAGATTTCAGGTGTTCCTATGTGGGGGGCAGCTAGAGGCACCAACAACCTTCCAGTGAGTGAAGGTGGCTAGGAAACAATATATAGTCCGCTGTGAAAAGCCTCTTATGTCCCCTCATTGCCATTGGCCCCCTGTCACCTCCTGGTCACAAAAGCAGTGCAGATTGCCTAATTAGTCATCTCTGTGAGGCACAGACTGCCGGAGACGTTTCTTGATATGGCATCTGGTCGCTGTTACTCAGTCACCCATACTCATGAAGGGCAGAGTTCCAGGCATCAAACTACAGTGACATGGCTCAGCCTGCATGTGTGCTATGTGCACATCTTTGTCTGAATCAGCAGCCATGACAGTTTGCATAGTTAGTCATCTGTTTCAGAGAGATCCGACTCAGGCTGCTTCCAACATTTCTATGTGAGTGTTTTCACATAGTCAAGTGGCGCATTTGGTGTAGGCAATATTTTTTGCGACTCTCAATGCTCGATGCGCAGCTGGGCCAGGTACAGCATGGCATATGGGATCTTCAACTGCTGCAGTTTCTTTTTAATAGGAAGGTATTCCTTATGGGCCACCTGGACCACTGCCGTAAATTCCAGAAAAAAAGCAATGTTGTTGCCTTGATAGTGTATGGTCTTTTTCTGGTACACAAGGTGGAGTATCGTGTCACAGTAATTAAGGATTATAGCTATAATGTGGCAGGATGGCACCGCTGGAGGAGCAGAGCTATCAGTGACCTGTGAGCTGGCTTCACCACCAGCATGGGGGACAGATTCCATTGCCAAGCATGGTCTCCACAAAGAGCTCCACATTGCCAGTGTGTGTTGGTGGATTCGGTTACCCCTGCAATCCTCAGGTTGTTCTGGCATGACCATGCTTCCATGTCTTTGTTCTTGGTCTGGATCACTGCCAGGACTTTTTCCATGTTGAGGCATCTTGAGGCGACTGCCTGTAGCTCAACTTCTGATGTGAAGATGCGTTGCTCCGTCTCCGTTATACGTATGCTCTGCTTATCAAGCTTAGCCGCCATGTGGTCCATACAGATGTTGAGAGTGTCTTTTTTTCCATCTATGGATTGAAAACTTTGTTGCATGGTCAACAGTGTGGTTTCAAGTACAGTCGCCCCCTAGGGCGGCGGATCTCATTCAGGATCAGGAGGGGGTATCAAACTGACATTAGTGAGTCGCCGAATCTCAAGTGTAAGATGAGGTTGATGTTTGTCAGCTTCCCCCATCTTGATGGTAGAGCACAGGCCACAGCACGAGAGGTGCAGTATTGGAACTCCAGCTTACAGGCACCACAGCCAGGGAGACAAGCTATAGGAGTTGGTGAGACATCCTCGAACTTTGACCAATATACCTCTAGGGCTGTCTTGCAGACACGTCCTCCACACTCAGTCCCTAAATACAGCAGATTGGGCCACCCAAGTCCTATATTTGCAACTGTTTGTGTGAGAACCCACACTCAGATATGCCTTATAGGAGCTCCCTGTCCCCACCAGGCACAGTTGTCCTGCCATGTCACAAATATTGCAAGGCCCAGAGGTCGGCAGCGTCACAAACCCTCCACCGTTGTCATACCAGGGATGTCTCAGCGCAATCGCCCTTGTAGCAGCAGCCTCACAGACAGCTATGTCCTCGGGGTCACACAGCTCTCCAACCCACAACACAACTTATTTAGTAAAGCTTCTTGAGAGGAAGGTACTGCACGCCCCTCCTGACCCAAGGGTTGTTCAGTGTGGGCCACCCTAGCAAGTAGACAGGGCTCAGCAAGCCTGGCAATAATTCTGATGCAGGCAGGTAATGGAGGCCAGCAAGAGGCCGTGCCCACCTACCAACCACAGAGCAGCATAGCTCGGGACACCAACCCGTCCAACCCCTGTAGGCTGCAGGCACTCATCTCCATGTCCATCTCTACCCAGTCCACACTTTTCCAGGATCGCCGCCTATGGATCTCACTCTCCCAGTCCTCCAGGGGGGCACGTCTGTCCCTTCATTTCTATGCGGCACGACTCATAGGTTTTCCACCAGTTGGTGCTGTGTGCCTAATGCTTATCAGAGGCTGGCCTCCGCAGGGCCACGGAGTCAGGGTCACTCTTGGTGCCCCTGCATCCATCGTGGCACACACTCTCTCTCAGATGTGGGACCCAATGGCAGCAGTACAAATGATGCCAGACAGTTGCCCCAAGTCTAGTCTCCGGTGCCACATCAGGCAGGATCTCACCAGGAGTGCAGCTGCTAGCTCCTGCAGTTCACACAGCCACCATTTTAAGCCCTGCAGGGAAGCACTGCACAGGACTGCATTTGTTCATTTCTGGGGTTTTGCTTCACCGTTTGTTATTTTTGAGAAGTGAGCATGCTTGCATGAATCCCCTGCACAATAAGTCACCAGTTTTTAGGGAAGATGCACGCCAGATTGCAGAATACTTGGCAGATTAGGAATCCCAGCCAGTGGAGATGCACTAAAGTGCTTCCATCCTGCTGTGGGCACACTAGCTCCTCCCCAGCACAATTCCTAACTTTAGTATGACACCAACAACAAAACTAGACATTCGCTACAATGGATTTCAATGGGAAAAATGACAGAACGTTATTAGAAATGCTTCTTTTAACCTCCCACCTCGTAGGTACACTAAAAATGCACTATATAACAAATAATTTTGTGATTTTTATCGTAAACTTTAAGGGTCCGATTTAAAACATTTATAATCCCCAAAGGGCAGCACACTCCCAGATAGTTTCTGGCAAGGGCAGAGTTGGGTTTTGACTGCCCCCCTGACCCACTGACCACCGTAGCCAATAAATATCTTGGAGTGCACCCCTGATAATATTTCTTAAGTATGTTACTATAGCCATAGAAGGCCATCAAATCTTTTGTTGATTCCATAGGAGGTGTAGGAAACTACATCACACTATTACAACTAAACTTTCCGATAAATCTCAGAAATTCAAAAAATAGACATAAAGGCAAGCATTTCTGCTGCGGTATGCAGTACTGCAGACAACTGCGTGACATGCTTTAATGTAAGCATTGCAAGTTAGATGCAAACACACTGTGAAATATCTTTAAATTTTTCAATATTAAATTCGTAACACTCCACTCACTGCATATTTGAAGTAAGATGAAAAGGCCATCTTTGCAATTTGTTTCCAGCAGTATGTCCTTTCGGTGACATTTAAAGCTCTGAACTGATGTCAAAGAAAAGAACATTGAAAATAAAGATAAATTCCTTTCAGGCTGTCATCTGCAGTGAGGAAAGACTAGTGTTGTAACACTGGCAAGTTACCAGGCGCGGCTCCTCCGCTAAGGCGGAGGAATGTCGCCCCCACCAGCAGCAGCAGCTGCAAACCATTTACTATAAAACAATATTAAACTATGTTTATTATCTTTTATTATTGTTTTAAAGTAATAGTGGCAGGGCCATAGACTATGTGGGGTGGGGGGAGTGCACAGCATGCACACTGGACTCTCTCCAACCCAGCACCATGTTGCTGGGTTGGAAAGAGCAGGCAAAGACTTTCACTCTGCCTCGGAGTACAGTGGCTGGTTGCTCCGGCCAGTAGGAACGTTGCTGTCATACTGCCAGCTGCATGGCAGCAGCATTTGGAATGGCCGTAGAGCAGGCTGGGAGCAGTGCGGTCACAGTGGTGATGGTGGCTGCAAGAAAGGTAAGTGTTTTTTTTAAATTAATTTCGCCCTGCACGTGTCGCCCCACGCCTTCAAAGCACTGTGAGCCACTCCTGCAAGTTATTGTATGGAACTGAAACTAAACCATATTTCTAATTATGCTATGTCTCAGACACCTTAAATGCAGGGCCTGCATTTGTTTATTGCTAATTTCCTGAACTGAGGAGCTCACGAATGCAAAGCAGGGTTGACACTGGTCGAGTTCTAATAAGTTGATCTGTCTATTAGTTCTGGTAAATGATTTTAAATAAATAAATGGTATTCCTGCATTGAGAGTTTTTTCTACCTTGAAAACCTTCACCTTTGTACTCTTTTTAAGAAAAAAAATTCTATAATTTTTTGCCACAGACTAAAAATAGTATTGGTGAATTATGCATTGATGCGACATGCTTCATAATTCTTGAAAGAAAAGCATTTACATATTTTAACAAGAACTTTAACAGGGCAGAGAAGAAGAAACTGTAATGAAAATAGAAGTTCTATTAACCTATACACCTGCCTTAATCTGATAGAATTTCGCTCTTCTTCAAAGTGCTGCAGAGTCAAGGAAATGGTGAGGGAAGGATATTTTCTGGGAAAGCTGAGGAGAAGCCACCGGGGCTCAAGAAATAAAACATTACACCTTCCCCTTTCAGGTTGGAAAAAGGCCTAAAAGATTTTGTAAATACCTACAAACTAGTAGATGTTTAGATGTTCCCACACTGCATTCCTGATCTGACAGGCCTACTCCCTGCTCATTACAGCAGATTTATACCAACATAATATAAATCAATCAATCAAGGGGTTCTTGTGGAGCACAAGCCAGTCACCTCTGGAGGGGACGATGGCCGAAAAGCTAGTTTTTTTGGCTGCTGCCTGAAGTCCTTCAGGGAGGGGGCAGCCCGGAGGTGGGATGGGAGGTCGTTCCAGGATCTGGCAGCGAGGTGGGAGAAGGAGGGTCCTTCTCGAGGCATCCTTGGCAGATGCAGGGGACATGGGCAGGTGAGAGGGAGGCTGAGAGGAGTTCTCTGGTGGGTTGGTGGAACTTGAGGTGCTGGTTGATCTAGGCAAGTCGGGTACGTGGGCCGAGGGCAGTGGGCCACCAATTTCTGTCCCATGGGGAGGGCTTGTGTCCAAAGATCACATTACCTCATGGTTATTTGATTTGTAAAACCCTTTATGAACACAAATTCAACTTCAACCTGAATTGTCATTTAGCAAATCAATCAATTTACACATGCAAATTCTTCATGTATCTGGTCCTCAATGTTTAACATGTCGAGCAGATGATTTGGACAATTTAGAAACCCTTTTGCCAGCATAGACTGAAACCAAAACAGTAGAACTGAAGCATGGTTGAACTACTTACTTAGATTTTATTTCACGATCTGGAAATGTCTGAGGTATTTAGTAAAGTATTTTACAATAGTTACATTTCTTCTGCTTTCAGTGATTATATATGCAAAGTACATTGGAATTAGTAATAGGTACACCGGCTCAAAACAAGTGCTATGTTTTTTTTAATGGATGGGCACAATAACAGCAAGTTATCTTGATATTCATTTTATTGGTATGTTTTTATAATTATATAAATTTCGAGGCAGACTGGGCTGAGACATGCAATCTGTTATTGAGAAGGTAACAGTCTACATTTGTCTGTCAAACAAATACATAGGTCTTCAAGGAGGACAAGTATGTACAATGGTACATCTGTAAAATAAATCTCCAAAAGAAGGTTTAGCATGCAAAATGGGGGTAATTTTGACCCCGGAGGTAAAAACTGCCTACCGGCTACCAGCCGTCTGCCAAAGTATGACCACAGCCGGATTTCTGCCAGAAGGATGGCGGAAATCTGGCTGCAACCATGCCAGCGGATGGCAGTAAGGTGGCGCTGCTGCCAGCAGCATCGCCACGCCAGTAGACTGCTGCCAACTGTACCATGAGAATAATACAGCTTTGCAGTGTTCTGCTGGCAGACGCTGCTGCTCGCAGCAGCGCCCCATCCCGTCCCCTGCCGGAGGCCCCCCTGGACACAGGTAAGTGGGTGCTCCAACAGGGGAGGGGGTGAGGGATGTTGTGTGTGTGGGTGGGGGTGTATGTCCGTGCATGTGTGTATGCTGGTGTGTGTTACGTGTTGTATGTGTGTGCATGTTTGGGGGTGTGAGTGCATGTATGTTGAGTAGTGTGTGTGGATGTGTGTGTGAATGGATGCATGCATGCATGGATGAATATAGGAATGGGTGTGTGTAAGCATGTGTGCGAGTGTGAAGGGAGGGGTGTGTATGAGGATTCCCTGTCACTTATAGTGCCTGCCGCCATGGTTTTTGTGGCGTTAAGGAAGCGGTATCAAAACCCACACCGTTACTCCAACAGAACAACGCCCATCACATTATGACCCACGAATCACCTTGGTGGACATTCAATGGCGGTTAACCATTGGCAGCACATACCGCCGCACTCAAAATACACACACACATACAAAACAACACTACATTGGTCAATTCAAACTACACACACCTGACACCCATACACACACCAGACCCACACACCCACACCACTATAAATCACAAACCCACAGTACCCACAACCCTTTACGAATACAAACATTTTCCACCAGAAACAGCAAGACAACTCACACAACCAGAGCCACATACCACCATCACCTATACACCACCCATGCACCTCACAACACACACCCCAACACATCATCCTACACAGCCTCACCCACAATACTTACACAACACCCATGGCACCACAACGACACCCCAGATTCTCTGAGGAGGAGCTAAGGGTCATGGTGAAGGAAATCATCTGAGTAGAGCCACAGCTATTTGGAGCACAGGTGCAGCAAATATCCATTGCAAGGAAGATGGAGCTATGGCGGAGGATCGTGGACGGGGTCAATGCTGTGGGACAGTACCCCAGAACAAGGGACGACATCAGGAAGAGGTGGAATGACCTACGGGGGAAGGTGCGTTTCATTCCAGCAAGACACCAACTAGCTGTACAGAGGAATGGCCTGGACCCCCAACTCCTCCCTACAACTAACAACATTGGAGGAGCAAGTCTTGGCAATCATGCATCCTGAGGTCCTGGCAGGAGTAGCAGAAGGACTGGACTCTGGTAAGTCAACTCACTATTTCTACCACCCCCCTACCTGCATGCTATCACATACCGCCACCCTCACCCTCACTCACATCACATCACCACATCCCACAGCTCCTCCAATATCACATCTCCTTCATCCCAATGTCAATCCCTGCATGCACCACCAATGCATGGACAGCACTCACAGACCTGCATGGACACCTATCACTAAAGCATGCACACTAGAGAGAACTAATCATCCCACCATACACTAACATACACAAGTGAAAGCTCCCAGGGCAAAAACAACCATGTAGGGCAACACTTCCATGCACAATATATCACACACAGAAACAATAACACTGCATTTACATCCTCACAGGTATCCTACACAATGTCACCGGAGAAGAGGTACCAGCAACATCCAGTCCCCCCACAGAAGAGGTCCACAGTGATGACAGTGACTCTGCTCGCATGGATCTGGATGTCCAACCTGGCCCATCAGGGACCTTTGGACAGTCCCAGCCACAGTCACACATCACCACAGAGCCTCCCCCCTCAGGAAACACCACCACAGCACCCACCCAGCGTGCCCATATCTCTGTCTCCAGGACACGTCAATCAGCAGTGTGTCCACCACTCTAAGGATCCCAGGGCACACCACAAATCAAAGACAATCAGGGACCTGGGGTCAGTGGCAGTGGGCACACGGTTCAGGGGACAGAGGCCCAGGACAACAAGGAAGCTGGGAGGACTGCTGTGCGCCAGGGGGAAGACAGGCCCAGGTAACCGACTTTCCAGGAGGCACTCACAGAGATCCTGGGAGCATATCAACATTCCCAGGATACGCTGGGCCAGATCCTGGACAACGTGCAGGAGAACAGGCGGCTGCAGGAGGGACAGTACCAGGAATCAGAGAGGACTTGAAGGCCATTAACACCACCCTGGTCACCATTGCAGGGGTGCTGGCAGACATGGCCAACATTATGAGGGAGGCAGTGTCACACCAGCGGGCCCCTGCCACTAGCCAGACTACTGAACAGCCCTCCACCTCCACTGCCGCTAGTGGACAGGAGGCCACGCCACAGGACCAACAGGCCACCAGCACCCCTCCCCCTGCAGAAGGAGAACCACCCCGCAAACGTTCCCTGTGATCCAGGCAGAAGCCAGAGACTATTGCCAAGACCCCCGTCAGGAAATTAGACTCTCTTGATTGTCACCCTTGTGTCCCACCCTGTCACCCTGTCCACCTCGAACCGCCATTGCTCCCCTTCCTATGCCCCTTTGGACAATGCACCTGTGCTGCAAATAGACTGGAACAATACCCTGGACTTTCCTCCATCATCACCCCAGCCCATTGAACTTTCCCCTCTATATATTAACACTTCAATAAACACCCTTTGAAAAAATACAAGTATGGAGTATGTCAAATGATTGAAGTATGTATTTGTTTAACAAGGTTCAAACATTGCAATTCAACTGTACAGTAATGTTAACATAGGAAAGACCTGTAGTTGGCTGCAGTGACAACACCAGGAGCGATAGTGGGGCACCAACATCTGCAAAAAGAGTTGCCAAATGGTACAGTGTGTGGCCATAGAAGTGGGAACTCACAGCCTGCCAGTGACAATGTGAAACAAAAAACTGACAATGAAATGTGAAGTAACACTGTCTTACCTGTGTGTCATTGGAAGTATTGTCTAATCACTGCAGATCTGTTTTCCTCATACTTATCCTCTGCCTCCTCATCTTCACTGTCCACAGGGTCCACTGCTGCCACATGGCCATCTCCAGCCTCTTCCTCCTGCAGAAAAGGCACATGGCGTCTCAAGGCAAGATTATGTAACATGCAGCATGCCACAATTATCTGGCAAACCTTCTTGGGTGAATAGCACAAGGATCCACCAGTCAGATGGAGGCACTGGAACCTGGTCTTCAGGAGGCCAAATGTATGTTCGATTATCCTTCTTGTTCGCCCATGTGCCTCATTGTAACGTTCCTCAGCCCTTGTCCTGGGATTCCTCACAGGGGTCAGCAGCCATGATAGGTTGGGGTAACATGAGTCACCTGCAAATATCGTTGGACAACTGTTAGCTGCCCACTATCCCTAATGGCCCACACCATACCCATATACCAACATCCACTGGGTGGGAACCAGGGCTTACTTATTAGCCACACACAGTGCCTCTGTAATTGGGTCATCGCATTTGGGATGCTGCTATTCCTCAGGATAAAGACATCATGCACTGACCCAGGATATTTAGTATTGACGTGGGAGATGTACTGGTCCGCCAAACACACCATCTGCACATTCATCGAGTGAAAACATTTTCGATTTCTGAAGACCTGTTCATTTTGCGGGGGAATAAATGCAATATGTGCTCCATCAATCGCCCCAATTAGGTTGGGGATATGTCCCATTGCGTAAAAGTCAGCCATTACCGTGGGCAAATCCTCCACCCAGGGTAAAACAATGTAGCTGCACATGTGTTTAATCAGGGCAGCCAACACTCTTGTCAGCGCAATTAATATTGGCTGTGATATTCCTGCTGCCAAGCGGACTGTCACTTGGAAAGAACCAGTTGCCAAGAAATGGACAAATGGAGCACAGATAGCACTAGCACAAGAGGGGGGATCCCAGTGGGGTGATGGATAGCAGATATCAGGTTGGACTCCATTGGGCACACAGCTCCGTGATTGTGGCCCAGTCTGTAGGTGAGGATAATGTGCCTGTCCTCCATTGTTGCCAAGTCCACCAGGGGTCTGTAAACAGGGGGATGTCTCCATCTCCTATTCATCCACAGCGGTTGCAATCTATGGGGCAAAAGAGTGATGAGCCGGTCATAAAATGTACAGTGTAGTCACTACAGTTCAATATATGATGAGAATTTTAAATGTTTTAGTGGCATACATCATGTATGCACAATTGCGATCTGTGATGCAGTCATGTTCCATGCACTGCCCTTCGCCCCTGAAATGGCGTCTGCCTGTCCTGTATGGAGGGACAGGTGGAAGTGAGGTAATTCCACTGGCGTTTTGCGCTGTTGCTGGAGGCGGTCGGGATCTGCTGTGCAACACCTCATTGGATAAAATTTGGCCCTATAGGGTACAGTGGCCAATGATGAAGTACGTTGGCGGTGATGGTATGCGTCACCGCCATTTTCTATTTGTTCACTCACTTGCTACCTGACCTTCAACAGGAGAGGAACTACACTGAATGTGCTGCTGTGACCTATCTGAAACCTACCATGGCCTGTGTGACTGGGGAAAGGGCCCCTGCCTTCACCTCGGCGGAGTTGGAGAGACTAGTGGATGGGGTCCTACCCCAGTACGGACTGCTGTATGGACCTCCAGACCAACAGGTGAGTACACTGTGAGCACGATGCATGGGGCATGAATGCATGGAGTGCTGTGTGTGAAGGCCTTGTGTGGGGGGGTTGGTGGATGGGCCCTGGGCAGCATGCAGCATGTATGCTGTGCCATGTCTGTGCGAAAGGGGATGGAAAGGGCTATGGTGGACCATGAGTGTAATAGGCATGACGGTCTAACTAATACCTTTCCCTGTGTATATTTTCTCTGCAGGTCAGCACCCATCAAAAGAAGGGTATATGGCATGCTATCTCCAAGGATGTGCGGACCATGGGGGGTCTACAGCAGGCGGAGCACCCACTGCCGGAAACAGTGGGAGGACCTGAGACGCTTGGCACGGAAGATGGTGGAGGCCCAGCTGGGGATGGCCTCCCACCAAGGAAGGGGCGCCCGTTGAACCCTGACCCGTCTGATGGCCTGCATTCTGGTGGTGGCCTATCCGGAGCTGGATGGGCGCTTGAGGGCATCACAGCAGCCACAAGGGGGTGAGAACAGTGCCCATCATTGCAACTTACACCTGGTGGGGTAGTATCCGGGTGGAGCATGTGTGTCTGTGGGTGTCCCTAGACCAGGCCTGACATTGCAGAGTAGGTCCCATGTTGGGCAAGGATCTGATGGGAATTTACTCCAACCTAGCTAGTAGGCATCCACTACTGGGCAGGGCTGTGTGGGTCCCAGGTATGCTGCAGTTGGCGGTATGTGTCCCGCCCCTTTCCCTGGTGACTAACATTGTTACTGGTAGTGCATTGCATAATGAGTAGGTCTGTTCCCTGTGTGTGAGGGTGGTATGTACACCAACAGTGGTATTGGTGTAGCCATTGACCAAGTGTATCCTTTGTCTCTTCCCCCCTTTTTGTTTTGTCACCCTGTCCTTATGTGCATTAGCATCATCTGGCGGAGGAGCAGAGGCACTGGCAACAGAGGGAGCTGCATCCCACAGGACCCAGGAGGCAACAGTGGGACGGTGGGCAAGGGGAGCACCACGGTGGCAACTGGAGGGGACAGTTCGGACACGGATACCTCCTCCGATGGAAGCTCCCTGGTGGTGGCGAACACCTCTGTGCCCACCCCAGTAACAGGTACAGCTGCCACCCCCGTACCAGCACCGCCCTCCCAGCAGCCCCTCAGTGAGTTGCTTGTGTCCGCTCACCCAGGAGGGTGGGCATCTCCTTTGCTCCAGGCACCTCAGGCCCTGCCCCAGTCAGCCTACTGCCCTGAGTGAGGAGGCTATTGACCTCCTGAGATCCATCTCTGTTGGGCAGTCAACCATTGTGAATGCCATCCAGGGGCTGGCAGTCCAAATGCAACAGACCAATGCATTTCTGGAGGGCATTCACACTGGCTTGGCAGCCCAACAGAGATCAATCCAGGCTCTGGCCTCCTCTCTGATGGCAGCCATTGTCCCTGTTTCCACCCTCCAACTTCCTCTGCCCAATCCCATGCCCCTCAACCCAACCTATGCCAAGTACACAGGCAGATGAGCATGCACACAGGGCAAAACACAAGCGTGGCACAGGGAAACACAAGCACCACACATCATCCCAAAGGCACTCACACAAACATAACCCAGATGCAGACATACCAACACCCACTGCCTCCACTGTTGCCCCCTCCTCCTCGTCCTCCACCTCCCTTCCAGTTGCATATACACTCACACCTGCATGCACTACATCCTCATCCATTACCTCCAGCACCAGCACACCTATCAGAACACACATCTCACTGGCAGTCACCACCTCAACATCCATGCACATGTCCCCTGTGTCCTCTCCCTTTGTGTCTGTCACCCCCCTCCCAAAGTACACAAACACAAGCACTCAGACACCGAACAGCCATCCACCTCACAACAGCATCCAGCCCATGCACCTGCACCCAAACACAGCAGACAGACACCTCCTACAACCATTCCCTCTTCCTCCATTCCCAGACCTTCTCCCTCTTCCCGCCCCAATGTCCCTAAGCAGCTTTTCCTCCCCACTATTGACGTCTTCCCTGCCCCTGCCCTTCATGTCTGTCCAGGGTGTGTAAAACCCAGGCAAGCACCTCAGACACCCAGTCCATGGGCCCAGTAGTGTCCACAGCAACTTGTGGTGGGAAAGGATCCCGGGCACCAATCTGCCAGACGGAAAAGGTGTCTGCTCCAAGTGCTGCCAGGAAGGGCAAAGACCCCTCCCCAGCTGCTGCCATGAAGGTCAAGGTGCCATCCCGAGCTGCTGCCAGGAAGGTCAAAGTGCCACCCCAGCTGCTGCCAGGAAGGTCAAGGTGCCACCCCCAGCTGCTGCCAGGAAGGGGAAGGAGGAATCCCCAGCTGCTGCCATGAAGGGCAAGGGGCCTGTACCAGCAGGCAGAAAGGACAAGGGGCCTGGTGCCGGGACTCAGTTGGAGCCCCCACCACCCAAAAATAGTGGTGCCGCTGTCCGATGCTGCAGGGGATGGGCAGGAGCATCCCCCCACCACCACCAGCAGCATCAGCACCACCACCAGCACTGAGCAGCCGTCCGATGCTGCAGGGGATGGACAGGAGCCTCCGACCCACCACCACCACCACCACCACCACCAGCAGCAGCATCAGCACCATCACCAGCACCACCACCAGCCGTGGGCAGCCGTCCGAGGCTGCAGGGGATGGGCAGGAGCCTCCCCCACCACCACCACCAGCAGCAATGGGCAGCCGTCTGAGGCTGCAGGGGATCGGCTGGAGCCTCCTCCACCACCAGCGGCAGCATCAGCAGCACCACCACTCAGCAGCCATCACCGCTGGTGGACAGTCTGTAGTCCTGCGTCCATGGGCTGTTGTGCAGCCTGCCCTCTGCAAATCCTGTGGGTATGACACCCACCTGAGAGACTGTGACCTTGCAATACCCAAGATGTGCATCACGGGGAATGATGTCCCCTCCAGAACCAGTGGGTATGACAGCCACTCACCGCATCCTCTCCAGGATGAAGATCACAGGGCACGATGCCCCCTCCAGAACCAGTGGGTATGGCACCCACTCACCGCATCCTCTCCAGGATGAAGATCACAGGGCACGATGCCCCCTCCAGAACCAGTTAGTATGGTACTCACTCACCCCTTCCTCCCCAGGATCAAGATCACAGGGCACAATGCCCCCTTTAGAACCAGTGGGAGTGGCATCCACTCTCCGCATCCTCTCCAGGATGAAGATCATAGGGCACGATGCCCCCTCCAGAACCAATGGGTATGGCACCCACTCACCGAACCAGTGGGTATGGCACCCACTCACCCCATCCTCTCCAGGATGAAGATTACAGGGCACGATACCCCCTCCAGAACCAGTGGTAAAGACACCCACTCACCCCATCCTCTCCAGGATGAAGATCACAGGGCTCAATGCCCCCTCCAGAAACAGTGGTAAAGACGCCCACTTGAGAGACTGTGGCCTTGCACTCCCCAGGACAAAGCACAGGGCATGTTCCCCCTCCAGAGCATGTGGGCAAGTCACCCACATGAGAGACTGTGGCCTTGCACTCCCCAGGACAAAGCAGTGGGCAAATCACCCACTTGAGAGACTGTGGCCTTGCACTCCCCAGGAACAAGCACAGGGCATGTTGCCCCCTCAAGGACCAGTGGTGTTGTTCCATTTGCCGGATGTGGTGCCCACCCATTCCCTGTTCCCCTGAGGTGCCTGCCTATTTTCAAACTCATGCCCCTGCAGTGTTCTCACCGTGTTGTTGCAGGAGTCAAGTGGGGCCTTGGAATTTGTAATGTGGCCCTGTGGTCCACGAACATTGAGGACTGGGCAGTGTCCCTTGTTTGTACATATGTATATACTTTTAAATTGAATTGTTGCATCTCTACTGTTTAACATTATTACATTCACTTTAATCTATTCGTGTTGTCCTTGCATTATTCCTGAGAGGTACGGGGTGACTATGTTATGTTACTGCATCTGCTTGTGTGTATGGTGTTGGGGGGGGGTTGTGTGTGTGTGTCACTCTCTTTTTCCTCCCTCCCTCCCTCCCCTGTGTGCTAGGCAGCTGTACTCACCGTGGTTTTCTTTGCCGCCGTTGGTGTTCGCAGGACGTAGGAAAGCATTGGGAAGATCTGCAGTTCGGGCTCCATGGCAGCATGGTTCTTCCTTTAGTCTCCAATGGTGAGCCATTTCCCTTCTGTGTAGTGTTTCCGCGAGGCTTTTGATGTTATTGATACCACCCCGGAAAAGGTGGCGGATTGGCCTGTCATAATACAGTGGGCGGAACATTGACTGTTGATTCCGCCCTGGCGGTCAGTGTGGTAAAGTGGCTGTCTGTCTGGGCTCTTTCCGCCATGGTCATAATTTGCTGGTATTTACCGCCAGCCTGTTGGCGGTATTACCGCTGCTTTATCACCGACCGCCAGGGTTGTAATGAGGGCCTATGATTGTAATGCTAGAAAATCAGTGAGACTCCCCAGTTATGCTTCAAACAATAATGTTCAATGTGCTGCTTATGATAACCCGCATCATGTGACAGAATACATAAAAAATAACATAACTGAAGACAACACTTGTGGAATCACATATAACTACATGAATCACAGATGAAAGACAGACACTGAAGCCACAAAAATTGCACTTTCTAAAATCTGTTTCCTGGCCAGAGAGCAAAGCCCCTTTACTGCATAAAATATCAGTGAGAAGGTAAGAATTTGGATTCTTATTTGGGGTGGGTGACCACCTACTAAAAGTAATAATCACAAGCCTTGTCAGTGTGAACCCTTAACGTTACTCAATGAGCATAAGCCCACCTTCCTGGTTGGAATAGCCCAGAGTAAACAGACTTAACTCAGGACAATATGTAAGGTATCTATGCAGTACTAAAACAGTAGGGGAACCTGAGATAGACATTTTAAAAGTACTAATAGTGTCAATAAGCTTGAAGCATAAATGTTAGTCAATGAGTGAGGCTGCAACGGAGGGCAAGATGGACACAAGAACCAGGTTTGTCCTGGTCAAAGATTTTCCTTCTGACTTAGAAGCTGATTACGAGTTTGGTGGTCAGACTGCCAGTCCCCAAAAGACCGCTGCACAAGCGGTCTCCAGACTGCCATATTACGGAGTACACAGGCAGAACCTCCACCTGCCAAAGCAAATTGCAGACAACCAGCGTTCCGGTGGTCTGCTACTGTGGCGTTCCGGACTCTGACACCATCAGTGCAGTGGCCAACCCCCAAGCCTATTACAAACACACAGCCAACGTGGTGGTCCCCTTGCGGCGGTTAGCCCATGGCGGTCGACAACTGTGGTCTGCTGTCAGCAAAGTATCAGACAAGTGCACATTGGATGAATTCAAAAACAACACAGCTAACAATTATGGGCCCAGTGGACTCACCTGCAAAAAATCACACTATAAAGCACACCCTTTCACAGACCATGATCCTTTGCATCTCCTGTGCAGTATAGCAAGACAGAGACCACATTACCTTTTGTAATTTTTGTCACATAAGGCAGCCCTTTATGCCCATCCCATTTTTCACCTGACATACACTTCTACTATTTTTTTATTTTTTTTGTCCTAAATATCACTTGTATTTTTCACTTTGTCACTGTCATCTACTTTATTTTGAGTCATGTCACACATCAAAAATCCACATTTTTCAGAGGATGAGCTGAGAGTCATGGTGGACGAAATCATAAGAGTAGAGACACAATTGTTTGGAGCCCAAATCCAGCACACTCCTCTCAGTAGGAAAATGGAACTGTTGTACAGGATGATCAACAGAGTGAATGCTATAGGCACCACCATGTGCGCAAAGGAGAACATTAGGAAGAGGTGAAACGACCTAAGGGGCAAGGTGCGTTCCCTGTGAGTGCAAGTGATCTGACTACAACTCCCAGGAGGCCCTGCTTTTGTGAGTCCAAATACCAGCCCAGTGTTCACTTGCCCAAATACACCTGTGTGTTTACTCTAAAGTGGAGTATACTCACTTGGGAGTATGCCATGTGTCTAGTGTGTAAAGTAGAGGGAGTAACCTGACTGCAGAGCCCAATAGACCTTATTTCTCTAACTCCAACCACCAGCCCAGTGTTCACTTGCCCAAATTCATCTGTTAGTGAACTCTCAAATTAAGTTTAATGACCTCACAGTATACCATTTGTCAAGTGTTGGCAAGTAGAGGGAGTGACCTGACTACAACTCCCAGGAGGTCATGTTTCTGTAACTCCAAATACCAGCCCAGGGTACACTTTCACAAAAACACTTGTGCATGTGTACTCTCCAATGAAGTTTACTCACCTGGGAGCATGCCATTTGTGTAATGTGTAAAGCAGAGGGAATGGCCTGACTGCAAAGGACAATAGGCCTTGTTTCTCTAACTGCAACCACCAGCGCAGTGTTCACATTTTTCCAGTATGTGAGGTAGAGGAATTGACATGACTGCAAAGTACCATTTGCCCTGTTTCCTTAACTCCCACCACCAGTGGAGTGTTAACTTGCCCAAATACATCAGTTAGTGATCTCTCAAATGACGTTTACTCACCTGGGAGTATACCATTTGTCAAGTGTTGGGAAGTAGAGAGTGATCTGACTGCAAAACCTAACAGACCCTATTTCTCTAACTCCAACCACCAGCCCAGTGTTCACTTGCCCAAACACATCTCTTAGTGAACTTCAAATAAGGTTTACTCACCTGAGAGTATACCATTTGTCAAGTGTTGGGAAGTAGAGGGAGTGACCTAACTACAACTCCCAGGAAGTCCTGTGTCTGTAAGCCCAAACACCAGCTCAGTGTTCACTTTCCCAAAGGAACCTATGTGTGTACTCTCAATTGAAGCGTACTCACCTGGTAATATGTCATTTGTCTAGTGTGTGTAGTAGAGGGATTTACCTGCCTGCAAAACCCACTAGACCCTGTTTCTCTAACTCCAACCAAAAGCCCAGTGTTCACTTGCCCAAACACATCTGTTACTGAATTCTCAAATGAAATGTACTCACCTGGGAGTATGCCATTTGTCAAGTGTCGGGAAGTAGAGTGAGTGACCGGATCACTACTCCCAGGAGGCCTTGTTTCTGTAACTCCAAACACCAGTCCAGTGTTCACTTGCCCAAATGCATCTGTGTGTGTATTCTCAAATGAAGTTTACTCACTTGGGAGTATGCAATTTTCCTAGTATGCGTAGTAGAGGGATTGACCTGACTGCAAAGCCCAACAGGTCCTGTTTCTATAATTCTAACCACCGACCCAGTGTTCACTTGCCCAAATACATCTGTTAGTGAACTCTTAAAGTAAGTTTATTCACCCAGGAGTATACCATTTGTCATGTGTTAGGAAGTAGTGGGAGTGACCTGACTACAACTTCCAGGAGGTCCTGTTTCTGTGACTCCAAACACCAACCCAGTGATCACATGCCCAAAGTCACCTATGTGTGTGACTCTCGAATGAAGTTTACGACATGGTAATATGTCATTTGACTAGTGTTGGGAAGTAGAGGGAGTGAACGCCCCTTGCAAAGCCCACTAGGCCCTGTTTCTCTAACTTCAACTACCAGCCCAGTGTTCACTTGCCCAAGGACACCTGTGTGTGTACTCTCAAATGAAGTTTACTCACCTGGGAGTGAGCAAAATATAGATTGTGCTCAACTCAGAGATGTGTCTGTCTAACTAGCTCCATCTTGACCTGGCATCCCAAAATGAAGCGAGCTGTGACAGTAATGGTACCTTACCAAGTTTATACACCAAATATTCCTAAGGCCTTAAGCTGCATAAGCAGATTGATAGCAGCAGAACACATTGACACACCACTGCACACATGATGACTGCAGATACAGATACAACAAAGTCATGTGTTTGCCTGTATCACACTCAACTAGGCCTCCAACGGTGAAATGCATATGTTACCTCTCCACTGTGTTGGCGTCACTGTTGGTAAGATGTCATTTTCATTCCCTCACCCACACTGCAAATGATCAGCACATCTACTGAGCTGCTTGAGTCCAATAGTCTAGATAAGCTTCACATATGTTAAGTCAAGTACTCCAATTCCATGGTAACATGGCACAATAGGCTAACCTGCAACTTAAGAATGCCCAATGTGTCTACTTACTGTGACACAAAACCTTTGGAAGTAGGTGGCACACTTCAACTAATAGCTGCCATAGCCCTGGACAGACCTCTTCCACCGACCAGACTACTACTCCAACCCCGCATGAAGCCCTCAGTGATCACAACACTCCTGGACCTGAGGACATGGCAGATGGCAAAAGTGAGTCTCACAGTGCCCACAACTACACCTCCCAGGCCAGTTGCATCAACATCACTGACACCAACATGCCCCCACAGCCTGTGTACCTAGCACTGTTTCCACCATCTTGTGCCCCCAGTCCTGGATCCTGAGGCCCAACCTAACACTCCTGACACTCCTGACACTGAGGTTCCAGAACCCAGTGGGAGAGGGGACCCTGTGCCAAGGGAACAGGCTTGTTGGGGTAGGGTCTGTGAGAGTGAAGCTGTAGGCCAGCAGACTGAGGCCACTGAGGCCACTCACGACCAGGATAGCATGAGTCAAGTGTTGGTGGTCTATAAGGAGTTCCAAGGTGTGATAGGCCAAGTATTGCCTGAACTCTCTGTAATGAAGCAGCTACAGAGGGACATGTGTGAGCAAATGGAGGCCCACAATTTCACCATGGTCTCCCTGACAGAGATGCTGTTGGGCATCCGTACAACCCAGAGCAGGGCTTTTCCAACACAAATCAGGCCCAAGAACATCTGCAGCAGTCACAGGAAGGGAGGCCCTGTTCGAGATACAAACACCCACAGACACCCCTGCCTCTGTAGCAGCTGATCCCCGTCCCCGCAAGCGGGGACATCTATGAAAGAATCCAGAAGGTTTGGATAGCAAAATACCTGCCACTGCCAGCAATAAACCTCTTCCTTAATGTATTCCTTTATGTGTCACACATACACTCTGTGGACTGATCCTGAACCACATCCCATTTCCAATGGGAGGAGTACTCTGGACTTTGTACTTCCATTGGGGTGGAATCTACTCCAGTGATTTCATTCACCATGACTGACCCCTTCACTTTATATTTTTGTTTATTTTTGTCACAAATATTTTGTATGTAGTAGCATTGCAATAAATAAACCAATCAAAAATCCATTGTCTGCTCTGTTAAATTTCACACTTAGCCATTGAGATATGTCAGACTATGGAAACCATACAAGGAAGATCCAAAGTCCTCGTGCAAGCAGGGATATGTTGCATGTCGACAGTGTCCAGCTCAGGATTACAACAATTCCACACAAACACCAACATACAAGTGTATTGTCAAATAAGAATTGTAATTCCATTACTCAGCACATAGGACCTCATTACAACCCTGGCAGTCGGTGATAAAGTGGCAGTGATAACGCCAACAGGCCGGCGGTAACAAAAATGGAATCATGACCACGGCGGAAACCGCCAACAGATACAGCCACTTTAACACTCCGACCGCCACGGCGGTAGCAACAAACACCGCGGCGGCAACCGCCAACAGCCAGGCGGAAGACAATGTACCACCCACTGCATTACAACCCGCCCATCCGCCAGCTTTTCCGGTGCGGTACCAACCCCATTAAAAGCACGGTGGAAACAGAACACAGAAGAGAAACGACTCACCTCTCAACACTCAAGGAGGAACCACGACGCAATGGAGCCCGAGCTGCAGGTGTTCCCCATGCGGGTGTACCTGCTCATACACCAGGAACATGAACGCCGGCAACGACGACCACGGTGAGTACTGCACCTAGCACACAGGGGAGGGGGGGAGGAAAATGAAAGTGACACACATGCAACACCCCTAACCCCACCCTCACCCCCAACACTTTACACACAAACACATGCAATAACATTACAAATACACCCCGTAACCCTCTGGAATAACGGAAGGACAAAAGGAATGGAGTAAAATGAGTATAATATTAGTAATTTTAAGAAATACGTTCATAAAGAAAAATCAGTATGTACAATATATACAATATATACAAAAGGAGGGACAATGTCTATTTAAAAATGTCTGTGGCCCACTGGGCCAAAACACATAGACCAAGGCCACACTTGACTCCTGCCTCAATACGGAGAGAACCCTGCAGTGGCATCAGGTCGAAAACACACAGGCACCTCAGGGGGACGAGGAATGGTGGGCACCTCAGCCGGAAGATGGTACAACGCGGCTTGTCCTGGAGGGGGCTCCATGCCCACTTCTTGGTCCTGGGGAGTGCAAAGCCACAGTCTCTTTAGTGGGTGGTTTGCCCACTGCTTGGTCCTGAGGAGTGCAAGGCCACAGTCTCCCAAGTGGGAGGTTTGCCAACTGCTTGGTGCTGGGGAGTGCAAGGCCACAGTCTCACTAGTGGGTGGTTTTCCTACTGCTTGGTCCTGGGAAGTGCAAGGCCACTGTCACTCTAGTGGATGGCTTCTTCCACTGGTTCTGGAGGGGGCATTGTGACCAGTGTGCTTCATCCTGGCAAGGAAGGGCTGAGTGGATGCCTTCTTCCACTGGTTCTGGAAGGGGCCTTGTGCCCAGTATGCTTCATCCTGGCAAGGAGGGGCTGAGTGGATGCTTTCTTCCACTGGTTCTGGAGGGGGCCTTGTGCCCAGTGTGCTTCATCCTGGCAAGGAGGGGCTGAGTGGATGCCTTCTTCTACTGGTTCTGGAGGGGGCATTGCGCCCTGAGATGAAGATCTTTTGGAGTGCAAGGTCACAGTCTCTCACTTGGGTGTCACAACAACAGGTTTTGCAGGGGCCAGGATGCACTGCAGCCCATGTAGTCACCACTACACAATGCTCTCTGGCGGTGACGGCTGCACAGTGTATGCCAGTTGCGCTGCAGGTGGCGGTGCAGGCAGTGGTGGTGGTAGCCTCCAGGCCTTCACCTGCAGCCTCAGACAGTTGCCCACTGGGGCTGCTGCTGCTGGCAGTGGTGCTGCTGACGGAGGGGCAGGTGGCGGAGCTGGCCATGGTGCAGGTGGCAGTGCTGGCCACAGTGTAGGTGGCGGTGCAGGCAGTGGTGGTGGTGGTAGCCTCCAGGCCTTCACCTGAAGCCTCGGACAGCTGCCCAATGGGGCTGCTTCTGCTGGCAGTGGTGCTGCTGGCAGCGGGGCAAGTGGCGGTGCTGCCAGCGGTGCAAGTGGGGGTGCTGGCCAAGGTGCAGGGGGCTGTGGTAGCCATGGTGCAGGTGGCGGTGCTGACAGTTGTGGTGGTAGCCTCCAGGCCTTCACCTGCAGCCTCGGACGGCTGAAGTGCCATGGCTGGTGTTCTGTGCCCCTTCCTGCCCTTGGCAGATGGTGATGCCTCCTTGCTTCTGCCAACTGGAGTCTTTGACTTGCCCTTGCTGGCTGGTTGTGCCTCCTTCCCCTTGCTGGCTGCTGTCCCCTTTTTGCCCTTGCCAGGTGGCGGACCCTTCTTGGCCTTGGCAGGTGTTGCTGGCACAATGGCTGGGCTGACGGGTGCCTTCTTGGAGCCTCTCATAGCTGCAGAAACCACAGTGGCCGTGGACTGGGTGGGTGAGGTGCTGGGCTGGGTTCTGGCCACCCTGGCCCGAGGTGAAGGATAGTGGAGGGGAGGGGCAGGGATTAGATCAATGTTGGCGAGGAAAAGCTTCTTAGGGACACTGTGACAGGAAGAGGGTGAAGGTTTGGGAGTGGAGGAAGAGGGAGTGGTTGTAGGAGGTGTCAGTCTGCTGTGTTTGGGTGCAGGTGCATGGGCTGGATGCTGTTGTGAGGTATATGCCTGTTGGGTGTGTGTGTGCTTGCATTTGTGTACTTTGGGTGGAGGGGTCACAGACACAGTGGGAGAGGACACAGGGGACGTGTGCATGGATGTGGGGGTGGTGACTGCCAGTGAGGGGTGTGTAGTGAAAGGCGTGCTGGTGATGGAGGTAGTGGATGAGGATGTAGTGCATGCAGGTGTGAGTGGAGATGCTACTGGGAGGGGTTGGACGAGGAGGAGGAGGGGGACACAGTGGAGGCAGTGGATGTTGGTGTGTCTGCATGGGGATGGTGCTTGTGTGAGTGCCTGTGAGATGAAGTGTGGTGCTTGTGTTTGCCAGAGCCACTTCTGTGTGTTGATTTGGGTGATTGCTGGTCTGAAGGTGTGCTTGGGATAGGCTGGAGCTGAGAGGATGGAGGAAGTTGGAGGGGGGAGGCTAAAGACAGGGACAATGGCTGCCATAAGTGCGGAGGCCAGAGCCTGGAATGCTCTCTGTTGGGCCGCCATGCCAGAGTGAATGCCCGCAAGGTATGCATTAGTTTGTTGCAAATGCCCTGCTACACCCTGGATGGCATTCAGAATGGCTGACTGCCCAACAGAGAGGGATCTCATGAGGTCAATAGCCTCCTCACTGAGGGCAGCAGGGCTGACTGGGGCAGGGCCTGAGGTGCCTGGGGCAAAGGTGATGCCCACCCTCCTGGGTGAGCGGGCACGGGAAACACACTGAGGGGCTGCTGGGAGGGCAGTGATGGTACTGGGGTGGCGGCTGTACTTGTTGTTGGGGTGGGCACAGAGGTGTCCGCCACCACCAGGGAGCTTCCATCAGAGGAGAAGTTGCTGTCGGTAGTGTCCCCTCCTGACTACGTCGTGGTGCTCCCCTCGCCCTCCGTCCCACTGGTGTCCCCACCGTTGGTGGATTCGGCCTCCAGGCCCATGTGGGATGCAGCTCCCTCCATCGCCGGTGCCTCTACTCCTCTGCCAGATGATGCTAATGCACATAAGGACAGGGTGACAAAACAAAAAGGGGGGTAGGGACAGAGGATACACTTGGTCAATGCCAGCAACAACACTACTATTGGCGTACACAACACACAGGGAACAGACCCATGCACTAGGCCATGCACTACCAGTTACAATGCTAGTCACCAGCCCATGGGATACAATGCCTAATGCCATTGGCTTCACACCTGAAACCCACAGGACCCTGCCCAGTAATAGATACCCACTAACACTATTGGGGTTGGAGTGTATCTGATCTTGCCTATCATTGAACATACCCTGCCATGTTTGCCCTGGCTTAGGGGCACCCACAGCCCACATCCCCCTCCCAGGTAAATCTT
This sequence comes from Pleurodeles waltl, assembly GCF_031143425.1. Lineage (NCBI taxonomy): Eukaryota > Metazoa > Chordata > Amphibia > Caudata > Salamandridae > Pleurodeles > Pleurodeles waltl. Next base: position 497,015,043 of record NC_090442.1, on the reverse strand, counting down.
AACGCGCGCAAAGTGATAATTCTGATTTTATACTCACCCCCTTGTGGCTGCTGTGATGCCTTCAAGTGCCCATCCAACTCCAGATCGGCCACCACCAGGATGCGGAACATCAGGGGGGTCAGGGTACGTTGGGCACCCCTTCCACGTTGGGAGACCAGCCCCAGCTGTGCCTCTGCCATCTTCCTTGCCAAGTGGCGCATGTCCTCCCACCATTTGCAGCAGTGGGTGTTCCGCCTGTCAAAGACTCCCAGGGTCTGCACCTCCTTGGTGATGGCACACCAAATACCCTTTTTCTGATGGGTGCTGACCTGCAGAAAAAAACCAGCAGAAAAGGGATTAGTCATACCGTCCGGACTGTCATACACATGGCGCACCATATCCCTCCCATCCCCTTACACACATATATTCCCCACCATACATGCAGCACTCTGCCCAGGACCCCTCATACCCCCCCAACACGGGGCTTACACACACAGCAATCCAAATATACATGGGCCACGCATCATGCTTACATTGCACTCACCTGTTTGTCTGGAAGACCATAGAGTAAAGTGTACTGGGGAAGGACCCCATCCACTAGTCTCTCCAACTCCTCTGAAGTGAAAGCAGGGGCCCATTCTCCAGACACTCGAGCCATTGTCGCTTCCAGGCACAGGTTACAGCAGCACTTGCAGTGTAGGTCCTCTCCTGTTGAAGGTCAGGTAGCAAGTGAGTGAACAGATAGAAAATGGTGGTCATGTCTGCGGCGGTGCGTACTGTCACTGCCGGCGTACATCACCATTGGCTCCTGGATTCCATAGGGCCCAATGATAACCAATGCGATGTTGCGCGGCGGTCATCGACCTCAATGGCATACAACACCAGCGGAATTACCTCATTTCCACTTGTCTCTCCTTACAGGTCAGGCAGCCGCCATTTCAGGTGGGCACAGGTGTCAGAGTCACCAGATCCTCGGGGTCTGTGCACGTTCCCAACACTTCCACCACAAGACAGCTCCAGTCCTCTGATTAGATTTATCACAGAGTCTAAGAGAGTCCAAGTGGGGAAAAGGGGATTAGGAAGGGAACAGCTGGAAAGGAGACCTGTAGGAAGCAAGAGGTTAGAACACAATATCAAAATTACATCTCATGAAATTAGTACCATGATACAACTCTAAGCTTTGTCATTTCTGAAAACATGAACAATCCTAGAATAGTTCTAAAAAAATGATTAGTCCTTAGATGACTGAATACCTGAGGAGGTAACAAGAAAAGTTAAATAGAACTTTCAAATTCAAGTACTTTCTTTAGCATGAGAATCATGAAAACACTCTGAGCAAATTTCTAAACAATCATAATAATCTCCTTTTAAGAATACATATCAGGAACACACAGCATTACATCTAGAACGCTGATCTTGTTGTGTTCTTCTCAAAACATTGGAAAGTAAATTGCGCACATTGCAGGCTTTTATCTGTGTACTAAACACCATAAAGGATTTTGCACCATGAAATCACACAATGTAGATTCAAGGAAATAATCACACAACTTGTCAACTCAAAATGCTACCAAGGAAAGGTCTCAGAATGGTAGTTCACCGTAATTTTCATTATGTATACACAAGGAAAAGAATCGCGCGTCATGCCGATTTGAACAACACCGTGACACTGCCAAGGAATGATAGTGCGCAATGAATATCAGTATATTTTAATTTTAATGTTTACAGTTTGTGAAACTAATACATTTGTCACAGAATTCACAGACTCAATACTTGAATTTGTTCCAAGGGCGTTTATGTATGTGCTAATAAGTCTAGGGGGTATTGAAATGGGCTGGGATGCTGATTGAGGAAAGTCCAGGGTAGAGTCCATTCTATTTGTATCCCAGGTGCATTGTCCAAGGGGGCATAGGAAGTGGAGCAATGGCAGTTCAAGGTGGACAGGGTGACAGAGTGGGACAGAAGGGTGACAATCAGGAGAGTCTTATTTCCTGGCGGGTGTCTTAGCAATGTTCTCTGGCTTCTGGTTGGATTGCAGAGTGGTTCTCCTTCTGCAGGGGGCGGGTGCTGTTGGCCTGTTGTTCCTGTGGCAGGGCATCCTGGCCACTAGCACCGGCGGAGGTGAAGGGCTGTTCTTCGGTTTGGCTAGTGTCAGGGACCCGTTGGTGTGCCACTGCCTCCCTCATGGTGTTGGCCATGTCTCCCAGCACCCCTGCAATGGTGACCAGGGTGGTGTGGATGCCCCTCAGGCTCTCCATGATCCCCAGGTACTGTCCCTCCTGCAGCCGCTGGATCTCCTGCAGCTTGGCCAGTATCTGGCCCATGGTCTCCTGGGAATGGTGGTATGCTCCCAGGATGTTGGTAAGTGCCTCGTGGAGAGTCGGTTCCCTGGGCCTGTCCTCCCCCGTCACACAGCAGTCCTCCCAGCTTCACTGTTGTCCTTTGCCTCTGTACCCTGAACCGTGTGCCCACTGCCACTGACCCAAGGCCCCTGATCGTTCTGTGTTTGTGGGGTTGCCTGGGGTCCCTGTAGTGGTGGACACACTGCTGATTGACGTGTCCTGGGGACAGAGGGATGGGCCCGCTGGGTGGGTGCTGTGCTGGTGTTTCCTGAGGGGAGGGGCTCTGTGGTGGGTTGGGACTGTGGCTGGGTAACCGACTGTCCAGAGGTCCCTGATGGGCCAGGTTGGTCATCGTGATCCAGGCGTGCAGAGCTGCTGTCATCTCTGTGGGCCTCTTCAGGGGGGGACTGGATGTGGCTGGCACCTCCTCTCCGGTGACGTTGAGTGGGGGTCCTGTGGGGATGTAAATGCAGTGTTATTGTGTCTGTGTGTGCCATCTTGTGCATGGATATGTTTCCCTCTATGATTGTTATTAGCAAGGCAGCTTTGGCTTTTTTTGTGCTTGGTTTGGCTAAGTGATTGTCACTAGTGCGCATGCTTTGGTGATGGGTGTCCATGCAGGTCTGTGATGGGGGTCCATGCATTGGTGTTGCATGCAAGGCTTGGCAATGGGATGGGTGCGTTATGATGGTGGGGTATATGTGAGGTGGTGGTGCGATATGGGTGAGGGTAGGGGTTGTTGTTTGTGATGGCATGCAGGTAGGATGGGGGATACAGTAGTAAAGATCTGACTTACCAGAGTCCAGTCCTCCTGCTACTCCTGCCAGGCCCTCAGGATGCATGATCGCCAAGACTTCTCCTCCCATGTTGTTAGTTGTGGGGGAGGAGGTGGGGATGCACCGCCAGTTCTCAGTACAGCTACCTGGTGTCTTGCTACCACGGAACGCACCTTCCCCCATAGGTCATTCCACCTCTTCCTGATGTAATCCCTTGTTCTTGGGTGCTGTCCCATGGCGTTGACCCTGTCCACGACTCTCCGCCATAGCTCCATCTTCCTAGCAATGGACGTCTGCTGGACCTGTGATCCTAATAGCTGTGGCTCTACCAGGATGATTTCCTCCACCATGACCCTTAGCTCCTCCTCTGAGAACCTGGGGTGTCTTTGTGGTGCCATGGGTGTAGTGTGAGTGGTATGTGTGAAGGTGTGTGGGGTGATGTGTTTGGGTGTGTGCTGTGAGGTGCATGGATGGTGTATGGGTGATGGTGTTTTGTGGCTCAGATTCAGTGGGTGCTCCTGGCTTGTCTCTCTCAAAGGGTTGTGGGTATTGTGGATGTGTGTTTTATATTGGTGTGTGTGTTGGTGTGGTGTGTGTATGAATGACCGCCGCGGTGATTTGTGGGTCATGATGCTGTGGGCGTATTTCTGTTGGCGTAACTGTGTGGGTTTTGGTACCGCCAGTTTATCACTGACCTTTGGTCTGGCGGACTTGTGTGGGTGTCTGTATAGTGGCGGATTCCTCTGTGTGGGCCACAATACCCATAGCAGTATACCGCCACGGTCACGGTATGTTGGCGGCAGTCAGCATGGCGGTAGGTGGCACTTACCCCCAGGGTTGTAATGAGGGCCATAGTCTCTCAATATGTTTAATACATAGAAAATCATAAATGATTGAATCATACTGGGTAAAGGATCAAATTTACAGCTACAGACCTCCAGACCATGGGAGAAATGGATTTATCAGACATTGTCCTATAGAATAGTCAAACATTAAAGTGGTTGATGTCATCAGCTGGAGTAATATCACCTACCACACAAAAGTAATCCAACATCATATAATGCAAGACTCTGACAGATAGAAGTATAACAGTTTCTGATTGCAGGGCAATTACAATCCAGTGAATCAGCATCTGGTGGTATGACACAAACAAATGTCAGTGATAAGTCACAGGCACGTTGGCCCACAAAGATGAAACACATCAACAGTTACATACATCTCATAAAAAAGAGTGTTTAGCCAATGTGAAGGAAAACTAACATGAATTTGGCCTTGGACTACTTACTTTCTGGCCAAATGATGACACATAATCTTGGCACAGGTCTTGTATCCCCAAAGTCTGTGGCCTACACTCCCAGGAACAATCTATGTCCACTTTGTATGTCCGAACCCCATCATATACCTGCCAATGACACAACTCTGAAATGCCCACATGAAGATGTCATGGTGAAGGTCTCTGAACAAAGAACAAAACAAGGAGTATATTTGAGAAACAATACATATGGCAAAAGTCACATAGCAAGCATAGGGAGAACAAAGTACATTAGAAAAAATCTGATACAAACAAAGCAACGTCATCAAGATGTGGATGTGTCCAAAGCTACCTCTTCAAACACCCTTTGACTGATTTTTCCTGAGCATCAGCTCCCTATTTCCAATAATAAATTCCACGTACTGTATTTTCAGAACTACAGTTCATTGTACAGTCAAAGCTGTGACATCTCATAACTTGCTTACACTCATGAGAAGAAGCTGTCAATGAGATCTTGTTGTAAGACAGCTCCTTCATCTTCACCACTATCATCTTCATTTGGCATTTCAGGATTGTCTCCCGGTGGCACCGCAGGCTCCCTCTCCTCTCCTCTGTGATTTAAGGGATATTCCTCCGCAGGGCGATGTTATGAAGAATGCCACAGTGATCTGACACAGTTTCCTGGGTGAGTTGAGGAGGGATCCCCCAATCCTGTGCAGACCAGCGAAAACCCAAAAGCCCACTCCACTGCCTGCCGTGTTCTTCCATGGGTCTCATTGAAGCAGACTTCCTTTGGCGTAGTTGGATTCGTCAGTGTAGGAGGCTGGACTGGCTTGTAGTGAGTACCAAGGGGTACTTGCACCTTGCACCAGGCCCAGTTATCCCTTATTAGTGGATAGGGTGTCTAGCAGCTTAGGCTGATAGATAATGGTAGCTTAGCAGAGCAGCTTAGGCTGAACTAGGAGACGTGTGAAGCTACTACAGTACCACTTAGTGTCATATGCACAATATCATAAGAAAAAAACAATACACAGTTATACTAAAAATAAAAGGCACTTTATTTTTATGACAATATGCCAAAGTATCTTAGAATGTACCCTCAGTGAGAGGACAGGAAATATACACAAGATATATATACACAATAGCAAAAATATGCAGTATAGTCTTAGAAAACAGTGCAAACAATGTATAGTTACAATAGGATGCAATTGGGAAACATAGGGATAGGGGCAACACAAACCATATACTCCAAAAGTGGAATGCGAACCACGAATGGACCCCAAACCTATGTGACCTTGTAGAGGGTCGCTGGGACTATTAGAAAATAGTGAGAGTTAGAAAAATAACCCTCCCCAAGACCCTGAAAAGTGAGTGCAAAGTGCACTAAAGTTCCCCTAAGGACAAAGAAGTCGTGTTAGAGGAATAATGCAGGAAAGACACAAACCAGCAATGCAACAACTGTGGATTTCCAATCTAGGGTACCTGTGGAACAAGGGGACCAAGTCCAAAAGTCACAAGCAAGTCGGAGATGGGCAGATGCCCAGGAAATGCCAGCTGCGGGTGCAAAGAAGCTTCTACTGGACAGAAGAAGCTGAGGTTTCTGCAGGAACGAAAAGGGCTAGAGACTCCCCCTTTGGTGGACAGATCCCTCTCGCCTTGCAGAGTCGTGCAGAAGTGTTTTCCTGCCGAAAGGACGCCAACAAGCCTTGCTAGTTGCAAATCTTGCGTTTGGCGTTTTTGGACGCTGCTGGGGCCCAGGAGGGACCAGGAGGTCGCAAATTAGACCTGAAGAGAGAGGGGACGTCGAGCAAAACAAAGAGCCCTCACTGAAGCAGGTAGCACCCAGAGAAGTGCCAGAAACAGGCACTACGAGGATGCGTGAAACTGTGCTCGCCGAAGTTGCACAAAGGAGTCCCACGTCGCCGGAGACCAACTTAGAAAGTTGTGCAATGCAGGTTAGAGTGCCGTGGACCCAGGCTTGGCTGTGCACAAAGGATTTCTGCCGGAAGTGCACAGGGGCCGGAGTAGCTGCAAAGTCGCGGTTCCCAGCAATGCAGCCCAGCGAGGTGAGGCAAGGACTTACCTCCACCAAACTTGGACTGAAGAGTCACTGGACTGTGGGGGTCACTTGGACAGAGTCGCTGGATTCGAGGGACCTCGCTCGTCATGCTGAGAGGAGACCCAAGAGACCGGTAATGCAGCTTTTTGGTGCCTGCGGTTGCAGGGGGAAGATTCCGTCGACCCACGGGAGATTTCTTCAGAGCTTCTGGTGCAGAGAGGAGGCAGACTACCCCCACAGCATGCACAAGCAGGAAAACAGTCGAGAAGGCGGCAGGATCAGCGTTACAGAGTTGCAGTAGTCGTCTTTGCTACTATGTTGCAGGTTTGCAGGCTTCCAGCGCGGTCAGCAGTCGTTTCCTTATCAGAAGGTGAAGAGAGAGATGCAGAGGAACTCGGATGAGCTCTTGCATTCGTTATCTAAAGTTTCCCCAGAGACAGAGACCCTAAACAGCCAGAAAAGAGGGTTTGGCTACCTAGGAGAGAGGATAGGCTAGCAACACCTGAAGGAGCCTATCACAAGGAGTCTCTGACGTCACCTGGTGGCACTGGCCACTCAGAGCAGTCCAGTGTGCCAGCAGCACCTCTGTTTCCAAGATGGCAGAGGTCTGGAGCACACTGGAGGAGCTCTGGACACCTCCCAGGGGAGGTGCAGGTCAGGGGAGTGGTCACTCCCCTTTCCTTTGTCCAGTTTCGCGCCAGAGCAGGGCTAAGGGGTCCCCTGAACCGGTGTAGACTGGCTTATGCAGAATTGGGCACCTCTGTGCCCAACAAAGCATTTCCAGAGGCTGGGGGAGGCTACTCCTCCCCTGCCTTCACACCATTTTCCAAAGGGAGAGGGTGTCACACCCTCTCTCAGAGGAAGTTCTTTGTTCTGCCATCCTCGGCCAGGCCTGGCTGGACCCCAGGAGGGCAGCTGCCTGTCTGAGGGGTTGGCAGCAGCAGCAGCTGCAGTGAAACCCCAGGAAGGGCAGTTTGGCAGTACCAGGGTCTGTGCTACAGACCACTGGGATCATGGGATTGTGCCAACTATGCCAGGATGGCATAGAGGGGGCAATTCCATGATCATAGACATGTTACATGGCCATATTCGGAGTTACCATTGTGAAGCTACATATAGGTAGTGACCTATATGTAGTTCACGCGTGTAATGGTGTCCCCGCACTCACAAAGTTCAGGGAATTGGCTCTGAACAATGTGGGGGCACCTTGGCTAGTGCCAGGGTGCCCTCACACTAAGTAACTCTGCACCTAACCTTTACCAGGTAAAGGTTAGACATATAGGTGACTTATAAGTTACTTAAGTGCAGTGTAAAATGGCTGTGAAATAACGTGGACGTTATTTCACTCAGGCTGCAGTGGCAGGCCTGTGTAAGAATTGTCAGAGCTCCCTATGGGTGGCAAAAGAAATGCTGCAGCCCATAGGGATCTCCTGGAACCCCAATACCCTGGGTACCTCAGTACCATATACTAGGGAATTATAAGGGTGTTCCAGTAAGCCAATGTAAATTGGTAAAAATGGTCACTAGCCTGTTAGTGACAATTTGGAAAGAAATGAGAGAGCATAACCACTGAGGTTCTGATTAGCAGAGCCTCAGTGAGACAGTTAGTCACTACACAGGTAACACATTCAGGCACACTTATGAGCACTGGGGCCCTGGGTTACCAGGGTCCCAGTGACACATACAACTAAAACAACATATATACAGTGAAAAATGGGGGTAACATGCCAGGCAAGATGGTACTTTCCTACAGTCAGCGGCATCAATAACCAAGGATGGTTTGGTATGCTGAGTCTCCAGTTCAGAAATGAGACATAAGTGCCACAGTGAGTCACTCACTTCATGATTTTAGCACCTGACATTGCACACACAAAATCAGGACAGATGTGACTTACTAAACAGCCAGGCCTTCTCTGGTTGCAGTTGTGATATCAGCTGGGGTGTGGTGCTGTTCCACAGTACAAAGGAATCATGGGCTGAACCTGTGAACCGGCCACAGACATTTGAGATGTAGAGATCTCACAAGCAGGCAATTTACATGTTGATAGAATGGAAGTGCTTCCTGTTGTGATAGACTTGTTCACTGGCCACCAAGGCAACATATGTGCCATCAATGGCTCCCACCACATGTGGGAGGCAAGCAAGGCCATATAAGTCAGCCTTTCCATTGGCTAAATCCTCACATCTGGTGAACTTGATCCAGCTGTCAATGTGTTGCATCATTGCTGATAGGACATCTCTTGGCCAGGAAGTGTAATACTGCCATTAGTTGAACAATGGGTGGTATGCATGTTGGATAAGTTTTTTCAAGCAACAGATCTGGCTCCAACTGACAACATAAATCCACAATTGTTTGCTTATTCAGACTGTACTGTTTGATGATATGATATTCTTCCATGGTTTGAAGGTCTGGCAATGCATGGGACACTAGAGGTTGTCGTCTCTTCCCTCTCCCAGGGTACCTATTTGTGAAATTACATGTCATGAAGCATTAGTCTCTGTGTCCATACCTACATACATGAGGTATGGCAACAAAATCATGTAAAAAAGCATTACTAATTGGAAATACATTACACCCATTACACATCACAGCTGTCAACTACACAAGGGTCAAACGTGTTGTCTATTCATGTGTCCACAATATGGATTTGGCCAACACCCAGCTATCTGCTCCTCAAATGCCCCTCAAAATGTAACAGTCTGTTCTGACTGCCAAAGTTATTGTTAGCGGCGGTGGACAGTGCACCTCCATAATATGCCATCTGGCCTTCTCCAGTCAGGCCCAAGGACTTTACCCTTCAGAAGGTCTCATTGGTGTGTTGTGTTGCATTGTGGCTCACATCATAGTGCATGTTGCTTGAGCCTGGGCTACCTGATGTCAATAGGCAGTGGGTTAGTCTGCAGATGACTCCAAAAGTGTGTAGTCATGCCCCTGTCCTTATCAGCATGTGTGTTTTACACTTGTGGTGTGTTGACAATTACAACATTTTTCTTCTTGGTGTTTCTGAAATGTGTGTGACACAACCATTTGGCCAAAAGAGGGATTTTTAAACTTTTGATTTTTCTCTTGCATCCATACAGGTCAACGCCCATCGGAAGCAAGGGATTTGGTGAGCCATCACCTGAAAAGTGAGGACCCTGTGGTCCATAGCCGGCGGAGCGCCCACTGTCAGAAGAGGTGGGAGTACCTGAGATGCTAGGCCCAGGAAACCGCAGAGGTCTTAGGAGGCCTGACCTCCCTAATGGTCCTCATTTGGGCAGTGTCCTATCCTGAGCTTGATGGGCGTTTGCGGGGAGCACAGCAGCTACAAGGGGGTGAGGCCTGGGCAAATTCCGACCTGTTACATTGCCAAGGTGATGTGTTAGAGTCTGCCATGTCCCCCTGCGGATTGGAGATGGGTCAAGTCTGACACACAAGATGAGTAATTGTTTGTATAGGTATGGTAGTTGGTGCATGCTGAGGTACCTTGCCTGTTGGCCCAGTGGCCAAGGACACAACAGAGTACAGTCCACAACCAATTAACTCTCTAGGGCCAACACATGGCAGAGTACAGGGAACAATCAGGTCATGCTGTTTGGTGTTTTGGGTGTAATTTGTACCCAACAGTCCACTTGTCTTCAGCTAGTCAGTCCAAACAACATGAAGTAGTAGGTCACTGTACTCAGCCATGTGTCTGCTCAAGTGAGTATATTGGCATCTATGCCCCAAAGGCCACTTGTGTTCAGTGTGTCACGATTGCTGGTGCTTCACTACTGTCTGTCATTTGTGACAGAGCATACATTGCCCTTTGAGTTCAGTCACAGATCAGTACTTTCCCTTGGTAAGTAGAGAATGTCCAGTGACATAATTTTGGAGACATCACTATTGCCATCATTCCTTGTGCCGAACTTTTAGCATGTGTACCTTTCACTTTTGCCACATCATTAATACTGTTGTTTCATGCATGGTCTTCCTTTCTTTATGGGATGATGTCTGATTCTCTCACATATAGGTGCATGCCAACATGTGTTTTGCATTGGACATATATGATGGGGCTACAGTTCATGTGGCACCACAGACAAGAGTGTGTTATCATTGATTGGTGGCACCCCTCATTCCATGTAATTGGCATGTACAATTGCAGAAGCAATGAAGGAAGTGACAGGTAGCATTACAGTTTTTACTCTCAATGTGCATTTCCATGCCATTGATGTAGAATCATTCAGCAGCGTGCTCAGCACATGTTAAATGGTGAAGGTTCAGTGTGTAACTGTTGAAATACATGATGGAGTGACTTACAGTAATGTGGGAATTATACGTGGTTGTGTACAACCATTCAACCAAGGGATTCTGTGTTTGCATGGCAAAAAGGTACAGTGATGTGCATTCCAATTGAGCAACATGTTAAGGGCCTTCTGCACGTACTCAAGTATCCATGGGCCTTTACATCATTCAATGAATTATTGACTTTTACTTAAGCAATCTGAGTAGGGCATTCTCATGAGTACCAAGCAACATAGGTGATTTCCCTGGGGATAACTGATTTATTGTGGTGTGGATATTTATAGACAAATCTCCCAGATGTTTTGGCCAATTTATTTCTAGTGTACATTTCTGTGCAAGATGTGTAATCTATCTGAGCACCATTAGTACAACCTCCTTGAGTCTATTTAGACAATGTACATATAGTCAAGTGACCATCTTTTCCAATGTGAAATGGGTGTTTCCATGTCACCTTTTTTCGACTACTGTACTTCTTTTAGCAACATGGCAGGATTATTTGGCCATCATTTCATCATGATGTGGTATTGGGTATCTGAGGATTAGCTGGATTCATGACTGTGAGATCTGTAAAACTGAATTTGCCATTGCCATACTATTTTGTGACTGAGGGATCTTACATGGGCAAACCATTCAAGATAATAAGATCTCCTTCTTGCTCCATGGGCTTGCACAACTTCACCCATGCAATTGGAATTGTCTGTGATTCTGATTTTGCCCGTAGGCAACTGTTCACAGATCATGTAACATGCATGCATATAGTGTTGTAAATGTTGGTGCCACTTTGCTGGAGCTTGTGGCTGAGGGCTACTGTACGTTACGGTAATGTTTGCTTATCACAGCTGTTGTTCAAGTGTGATAAGACACATGTAGTGACCCTATTTTTTCTTTGTGATTTCAGAATCAGCATAGGCAAGTGAAGAAGACAGGGCCGAACCAAGTGGGCAAGCAACTGGCAACGGTACCTCCAGTCATGAGACATTTGACACAGAGTGGCCCAGTGGCCTGGAGGGTGAGGGAAGTACCACGGAGGACACAGAATCCACATCACCATCTCCAGTGGCCACTCCCTAGTGGTGGTGGACCCATCAGGACCTGCTCCTCTTCCATCCTCGTCCACCACTCCAAGTTCTGTCTTCAGCCCCCTGTTACTCCTCATCCAGTTGGCCGTGCATGTTCACTCAAGAGGGGGGGCATCTCCTTCACCCCAGGCACCTCACCTCTTGTCCCCATTATCCCTGCTTCCCTAAGTGAGGAGGCTATTGAGCTCCAGCCAATGGGTGCGTACTTGGAAGGCATTCATAGTGCCATGACCTACAGAAATCCTTTCAGGCTCTGGCCTCCTCACTGATGGCAGCTTTCCTCCCCCACAATCCTCCCTCCACCACCTACCTCTTCTACATCCAAATTCCCTATTCACCTAAATGTCCCAAGCACACAGACACATCTGCATGCACCCACCTCAACATGCAAAAGCAGCACACATAAACAGAAACACCACAAGACACACTGGCAAGCAAGCAGTCAATAGTCACTCACACACACCACAACACCCACCAAACCCAAAGACACCACCCCAATACCCACAGACACAGCCACCACACACCATTATCCAGATACCACCCCAAAACCCACAGACACAGCCACCACTCCCACATTACATAGCACCTCCACCTCACAGCCCCAAGGAAATGCAAATGCCTACACTCACACACACAAAAGACACCACCCAAAACCAAGCATGCCTCAGACACACACCCACCAGCAGCATCAACACCCACAGCCGACTCAACCACTTCCTCAACCTCCCAAACCCTAATCCATTCTGAAGTCCCTACCTGTTTTCCAAAAGAAAGTTTCCTCTTTGACATTTCCCTTAATCCTGTGATCCCCACTCCCCTCACAAAACCAAAAGGCCTCCACTCACATCCCAACCCATCCCTTCCACATCCAAAACCTAACCTGTTGCACCTGCCCCCCTAAAACCAGCCAGCCATACCTCCTGAAGAAGCCCACCCTTCCAAACGTTAAGCACACCCCTCCCAAAGTTAAGTCTACCCCTCCCAAAGTGAAGCCCAGCCCTCCCAAAACCAAATGTACACATCCCAAATCTGACCCCACACCACCCAAGGATGACTCGTGAGGTGCCTGTATGTCCACTTTATGCCCTTTCCTATGGAGGTCCTTTGGCAATGATCAGAGTCAAGGTGGTGCACAGCACTGTGCAGAGACCTTCTAATGGACTGACCAATGGCCTTTAATTCTCATTACACTGGAGTTAATAAAGCCAAGGTGTTTTTTGGGTACACATTTGTCCTGTCATTACTTTTCTACCTATGATTCACCCTGATTGCTGTTTCGTTAGCTGTGGTTGTCAAGATCTGACTTTCGAGGCAGTGCTGATGTCAACTAGGACATTGGTAGATGCTCACTGGATGGATATGTGGGTGGTAATCCAATTGGGGTGCCATTGCATTGTGTTTTGTTTGATATAGTAAGTATTTGATCTTGGCTTGGCCGATGTGAATATGTATTGTGCTAGATTTGTCCCCCTAATTTAGATTGGACATTCATATCATGTGTGCAAGCTAGAGTTTTGTTTGTCCACATATCATGAGTGTACAATTGTGCTACCGTCCTATACATTTGACTGACTATGTGTCCATTCTCATGTGTGAAGCTTCAAACTACTTCCTCTGTGTGACCCATGCTATTGCTGTTGTATTTCCTTTCTTGACTTGCATGTACACATTTGTTATACAGGCATGTCACTTGGTTCTACAATTGGTTGTCCCTGTGAAATATGAAGGCTCAGTTCCTGTGCAAATAATGTTTTCATGGACATGTGCAAAGTGATATGTGTCCCAGGACTGCATCCTCTCTGGGGTCCCCCTGATTCTGCATCCCTATTCTAAAGGTATTGTTTACATTGTGAGTTTTGGATAATTTTCTTTCACAATATTGTGCATCACATTTAACTTATATTCTCTTGCACTGTGGGTGATGTGTGGGTCCATTGCAGGGATTTTGCATGGAACGGGTGTTTGAATTAACTGACACATCCATACATATGTGTCCTCAATATGTCACCAATCCATGGCATGTGTGCAATGTGAGGGTGTCAGTTGAACTAGAATGATGTGCTATTGATGTGGTTTTGCTGTTGTGACACAATGTAATGTATATTTCACTGTCCCTGAAACTAGGATGTGCACAGATGTCTGGTTTTGTGGACTGTTGTGATGCAGTGTCAGTGACCTGCCAAAAGAGGATGTCATGTTGCTGTGACTAGGTCATATGTTGTGTTCAACTCTGACTTGGTACATACAAAATCATACTAGGTTCACAGAGCACAGCCCCCATACCAGGACAATGGTGGTGTGTCGATTTGCTGTTCAGTTTGTGGACACGGATGGGTGTTTTGTCCTACCGTCGGTTGCATCCACGGCGGTGTTGATTCTGAGCTTCATCTATTTGCAACAGCAGAACATGATGGATTGGCTCCATGGCAGCACAGGATATATGACACTGCCTACAGATGAGTTCTTGTTTTTTATGCCCCCGTTTCTGCCATCTGGGATGCTGTGGTTGGGCCGCCACAGTCATGTTAGCGGAAGGCAACATCATGACCTGTCTGGAGGAAACAGTGGCTCCAACACCCTGATTGGCTTGTCTTCAGCCGCAGTGGTCTGCACTGAGGTCTTTGGTTTATGGAACCACATGCATCGTAATATGGTGGTCCCACCGCCAACCCGATGGCGGTTGGACTACCGCCACTGCCATGGTGGTCCATGGACCACCAAACTCGTAATCAGGTCATTAGTCCTTTGATTCCTGGCTTGACATTGTAATGTGAAAAAGGATGCTAATAGCCCCATTTTGCATATTCAGTGAGGTCCAGAGGAGCCATCTCTCCCTATTCAGGTCAGGCTATTTTCTGCACCAGGGAAATATTTCAAAACTTTTTCACATCTAATCAAATGCTAATCCCTGACTGGAAAAAGTTTGACAAGAAATACAAAGTGAAGGGAAAAGTTAACTTTCTAAAAGTTACTTTTCCTAAATGTTTCTTAAAAATTAAACTTTACCATTGAATTGGATTGTTATTACCTATCAAAATTAGTTGTTGAATTGTTTTTTAGCTAATCCCATTCTTGAGATATAGAATTAGGATTGCAATATGTATGTTGGTTTTCTGCATAGGACAGCTAAGCCTGTCACAGTGAAAAATAGCTTTTTGGTGCTAATCACTATAAGGACATTGTTGGACCTGAAACTTTTTGATGGGTCATCCCCAAACTTTTTGCCTTCCTCCTCCTATTTTTCTGACCCCTTTTTGTTGGCTCTACGACTCTGAGCACTTTATCGCTGCTGATCAGTGCTAAAGTGCATGTGCTTTCCCTTCTAAACTTGGTATGATTGGCTTACATGTGACTGACTTATTTGATGTACCTTTAAGTCCCTTGTACAGTAGTATCCCTTATGCTCAGGGCCTGTAAATTAAATGCAACTAGTGGGCTTGCAGCACAACTTGCGCCACCGACAGAAGTATACTTTCTAACCTGCCTTAGGCCTGCCACCGCAGGGCCTCTGTGTGCAGTTTACTGCCATGGGGACCTGGCATCTAAATTTACTTGAAATGACTGGAACTCCCCTTTTAATACATATGTCACCCCTAAGGAAGGCCCTAGGTAGCCCTATGGGCAGGGTGCTGTGTAGGTAAGAGGTAGGACATGTGCCTGGTTTTGTGGCCTGTCCTAGTAGTGACAAACACTCAGTGCTGCATCTCTCATAGTATTGCATTGGAAATGCCCTTCATATGGTTAAGTGGTATTGTCTGATCTACGAGGGGTGACGTAGGCATGTTTGGTATGGTTGGAATGGTAGTGAGAAATGCTGCTTACTGGTGTAGGTGGATTTTTTATTACCATTGAAGAAATGGCACTTTTACAAAGTGGCCATTTCTCTGTGCTTATGACTCTGGTGTTTTGCAGCTTGACTCCAATCTACATCTGAGGCAGAGTGACAGCTGGGTCTTGTGTATACTTCTCAGTCAGTCAGTACACAGGGCGGGTGGGGGTGTAACAGGATTGCATCTGCATACTGAGTGCTTCCTAGGCTGGGAGAGGTAGAGGTGGAGCACACATGCATCTATAAAGGCTATGCTCTGACCTCATGCAAAGGGCTTGTTTACTCCCCACTAATGTCCGGAGCCAGTGTTTTCAGAAAAATGGGGCATTCCTGGAACTGGTTAAAACTGGTGTGAACTCCCTCTCCTTCTTTGTGGAAGCTGGGCAAAATGAGTATAAGTACAGGGGGTTGTCCCCCACATTTTAAGAAACTGAGTGGACTTGTACCCTGATGCTGCTGGAAGGGGCTGTGACAGCCATTATGAGTAGCCTGCTTGCTGTGCTGACCTATGGCCTGCTAGGTCATCAGGAAGACTGCCACTGGACTGTGGGGACCCTCTTATGCTGGTCTGCCCTCACCCTCTCTTGGGGCCCAGTGCTCTCCCAGGAAACAGCAGAGTATTCTACCCCTGCTGCTTGTGCTGACCCTGGTCTTGGAATTAAAGCACCTGGGGAGTGCTAGATTTTAGACTGTAGCATCGTGCCTTTCTACTAGAAGCACATGGAGAATGCTCGACTTTGATTGCTTTGGAGTTTTTTTGTTTCCCTCGGGCCCAGAGAAGTGCCCCTGTATCCCTGTGGTGGTGCCCTTTCCCCTCCGCCACAGGAAAGACAGAGAGGCATCTCTCTGAGTGCAAGCAAAGCGCTTACCAGTTGGTGCCCCAGGCACCTACTTGGGTGCGATCATCACTGCGGACCAGCTGAAGAAACAGAAGAGGACTGCCCCCCCCTAGTGGGAATAGCTTGCCTGCCAGCTTGCGGGAAGCAGCCCCATGGGAATTGAGGCACCAAGCTGGGAATCCCAGGAGGGGCCCCAGATGCACTGCCAGTACCAGAGGTGACTCTCCAGAACACCACAGCAGGAAGCAGCCGGCTGCACCGACGTGGGCCGCTGCCTGGAGGAGCACCCTACACGGGGAGCCTCAAGGGGTTTCCCTGCCTCCATTGGGGCTCTAGCCACATTACTAGGCAAGGCAGTTACTGAGAGGAGCCGCTAAGGATAAGGAGGCACCGCATGGACACGGGCGGTTGGCCTGACTTGAAGTATATGCCGGGAGACTAAGAGAGGTCTCCCTGCCAATGAGATCTGTGTGTGTGGTCCCCCCCTCTTTCCTTTGGGGGCATTTCTTTGGGCGCACCAATTGTGCGGCTTGGAGGACAAGAAGGGAATCCTTATTGGAGAGACCATTTCTGCCGAAACCCCCCAGTACCCTAGTAGTCTTGTTAGAAGCACAAAAGCTCTTATGAGGAGCATAGTGGACAGGGATCCACTGTATACTTTCTAATAGGAGTGCTAAACGAACTTTAACCTCCATGGAGAAGGTGCTGAGAGGAGCACTGAATGTTTTATATTCCCCCGATATGTTTTATTCCCTCCTAGTCCTTGTATGGTGTGCATCATGACCTGGAATCATTTGTTATCCCCTTTGGCGGAGTTCTGCTAAGGAGCATTTCAGGGGCTGCAGTATAGGCATTGGGAGGGAGGGTTCTATGATGACATATGCACAGGGAGTGAAATAATTATGGCGTGCATATTGCTCTTTATTTGCATTCATTAAGATGTCTTGCCATTCATGATCACACATTTATTATGACGTGCATTTTCATTGATATTGATGACCTGACTACCGCTTGTGTTGCAGGATAGTAATAGCCTAGGTATTTACTTGACTACTGCGGGCTTCCACAGAGTACTAGTAATCTATGTGATGTCCTGGCAACTGCACATATAGCAGGATATTACTGATGCATGTTGTGTTTGCTCGAATGTGGTTTTGCGTCATACAGTTTATTTAAATATAACTTAGTGTAGAGCTTCCTTTGTGGTGTATTTATTGTGTCATATGTGTTATGTGTGTTATGCAAATGCTTTGCACGTTGCCCCTGGGATAAGCCTGACTGCTCAGCCCAAGCTACCAAGGAGGTGAACAGGGGTTTTTGATCTGTCAAAAAGGTTTATTTTGGCAGGTTGAATTGTAGTGTATAAACGGCTACATTCAGGTTATAACAGTACGCCTGAAGGCATGTTTTACATTGTCACTGTAGTCGGTGGCACAATAGATGTAAAGTCCATTAGTGACATGTTTGACAAATAAGATGACGGTACAGTTTGCACAATGCAGTAGGGATTTATACGTATGCTAACCAATGCAATTAGGAAAATACCAATTTCATCATGGTGAAAGGAGGAACACAGACACTTTACTTCTGGTTAGCAGGGTTGAAGTGCACAGACTTTATAGCTATCAAAAACAGTTAAAGCTAAAAGCTGGGGTTAACCCTCACAAAAGATGTGTATTCCTAGCGAGAACATCTAGATCTTGACAGTATTACTACATTCTTACACATACGTGCAATGGGGCCAGAATAGAAAGGTAAGTGTGCTTGTGTAAATCTGTGTATGTGTAGATCTAAGTGCAAATCTCTTCATTGATGTTGTTCACCATTTCCATGCAGGAAATCTACACCTAGATGTATTCTTACAAGTCTCCACCCCTTACAATGGCAGCAAATTCACCCTCAACTGGATTTACAACTAATAAACTAGTATTAGTAACTTTCCAGTAGTCTGTGGATATCTTGATCACAGAGAAAGAGCTCTCTATAGAAAGTAAGAGGGACTTTGAAAAATATTAATTATAATTTTAAAAACGAAATAATATATTATTTTAATTAAAACATATTAAAACACATTTTGCTAACTCCTATTCACACAGGCCCATCTTAGCAAGGGACAACACATCTACTCTAAAACTTTATATATTATTACATTATAATTACATTAATTTAAATGTTAATTTTCCTTCCCCATGCCTAACAATATGATTTGTGGTGGATGTGTTACAATGTTGGGTGCACTCTATGTAATATTTATATGTGATTTCCATTTTTAATGTAATAAGTTATCATTCACAGTACATTCTATTTAAGTGTTATTATGTGAATCATATTTATCAAAACTGAACACAGTTTTTCCTTAAAAGATATTTAATAATATTATTGTTATAGGACTACCATAAACAAGGTTTTATTTAATATATTTTATATGTTTTTCTATGCTGTTACTATCTGTGTCCATTGCTTTCTGTCAGAGTGATTGTAGTATCAGTGGTTGGTGATGTGAGGTGCTTGGATTACTCCAAGGCTGGGCTGGAGTACATTTAATCCTGTTTTTTTCAGTAGCACTAGTGTACTAGATTTTAATGTACATTTTACGACTTTTAATTATCTTACTCATATGTGGATGCATATTTTGAATTAGCCTGTTCCTCTCTAAACCTCGTCTCATGGGCATTGATTCATCAAAATGCCCAGAGTAGCGTGAGTGACATCACATACCCTTTGATCTTAATGACATCAGAGGAACCGACTTTATGTGACATGTTTTTTTTCTAGGAAGGCCTCTCACAGGACCCTAACATGCAAAAAATTGACATTGTTGAACTGCCATAATAACTGCAATATTAGCATAACAGCAAAACACAGCAAATTTGTATTTTATATGTCACCTAATTTAGTATGCCTTCTTGATCTTTGTAAGTTCCGGAGCGTAATACTTGCCCTGAATTGAAGTGAGCGAGAAAGTGAGTAAGCTAGAAATCTTACGGTGTGTTTTTCTCACAGAGGAAAAAATAAAAAATAATGTGATCAAATAGTGCATTTGTGGGTGTGGTCTGGACACTGAAGAAGATGGCAGCATCCCGGTGGAACTCTACGGCGTCTCCAGCTCCTTGATGGCATACATCTGCAAAGTGGCACATAATGGGCATTTCCAGGTGACTTTCCCTACAGGCACACTAGCAACCACCTCTGGCAGTATAAATATGTCTCTCCGCTAAGGATATTATAATTTTTCTATGCTAACACACTTGAAGGAAGCTCTGGCCATCATTTAATTTTTCTCTGGTGAAGAGAGATTTATTCCCTGTATACTCAGATATTTGTTCACATTGGGCCAAAAAGTTGTCTGGGGACTTCTTCAATATTTAGTTTCTGGCAAAAGTCATAAATTTGTGCTTTTAAGAAGCCTAACATGCCATTTTGATTTTTCACTCCTAAAGAGAGTTTTGTTTTCAGCATAACTAATTAACTACTCAAGATGGGCTAAACTCGCTTTGCCACTCTGTTCTCCTATCTAAATAGCAATTTATGAACTATATTCTGCAGTCTGAGTGGCAAAACGGAATACCTTGAGCTCTTATGCTGCTCCGGCCACCATACTATATTGTGTTAATGTAGAAATGCTATTTTATTATGCTTTTTCTCACAGCCATTTCCAGTGCCATCGACTAATACGTTCAACATTCACAAATTTTTTATAACAGTCCTTCCGTTTTGCTAAACAAACAAGGGATACATTTCATTGCAAGTCTTGGAAACTCTCATTTACTGCCTTAGAACTTACATATCCTCGCTTGAACAGTTCTTATTAGCTGTTTATGTAAATATTTTATATGTTATGGGGAGAACCAAAAAAGTCCACAATTCATCTCAGTCATCCATGTCAGTGACTATTCATGTTCAGTCTCTTATCAAGTCCCATCCAGAAATGATAAAGGGTAAGGAATATCCCTCTACTGATGGTCATGATGTTATGACTCCCTCTTAGGCCAATTGTGCTATTGCCATATTATTTCAGACTTGGTTAAGAGGCAAAAAAAGATGTAAACTCTCCACCTAAATCCCCTTTGGTGCTGACACTTGATAACCTCATGGACCTGCTCAAGATATTGTGGCCATTTGTTATTGAAACTACTGCTACTCTGCCAAGATTGGATAAATGGTGAGCTATGCTGAATACCAGGATTTCTAACTTGAAATAACATCTCAGTGATGTAGAGGATTCAGTGCCTAATGTTTCACAATTTACTGCAAAGCAGACAGTGAACATTGCAAGGGTTCTGGCCAGGGGGTCCCTGCATTGCCCATGGCACGTGAATGGGCAGTGCAGGCCCCACCCGGGGTTCCCTGTACCCGTTCTCCACCAGCCTTTTCATGGCAGTGTTACCACCATGAAATCACTGGCAGAGAACGAAGTCGTAATCCCCAGGGCAGCGCTGCTCCAGCGGATTAGGCCCGCCATGACCACCATACCTCCAGGACAACTAATCCTGGTGCTGCTAATGGTCCAACCTCCACCGCGTACCACCAGGTTCGTAATGAGGCTCAAGGTATGCTGACTTATCTGTCAAGACTAAAGAGCCAATTGGGCTTATTGCAAGAAACTCATATATCAGATGATGACATAGGTATACTGTGGACACAAAGGGTTGGAGACATTTTTTACTGTCCATCTTTGGGTAATAAGAAGTAGACATTTAAATATGAAAGTTGTTTCAGAGGACAAATATTCTGTTTGGATGTGGTTGATTGTTCTCCTCAAGATTGATGTTACTGAGGGCCAGATGTAGGAAGCCAAAAAATAGCAAATCGGAAATTGCGAGTCGTTGCGACTCGCAATTTCCGACTCGCGAAATGGTGTCCTACAAGAAAAATTGACTTCATTTTGCGACTCGCAAATAAAGTCGCACCGCAGATTGCGAGTCCGCTGTTAGCGAGGTCGCTATTTGCGACCTTGCTAAAAACGGACTCGCAAATTGCGAGTGGGTGTCGCAAATTGCGACTGTGCCGCAAATTGCATGCAGGTGCAGCAAAACAGTTGGAAAAACACTTCCTGGCTCTTGCTGATGACATCACAACCAGGAAGATATCAAATACATCTGGGAGGAGGGAGGACCACACCCTTTTCTAACTGCTGAGCAACCACCTGGAGGAACAGCAGCAAGAATGGAAGACTCAGGCAGTGCAGGCAGGAAGAGAAAACTGAAGTACTCTGAAAAGGAACTTGAGGTGCTGACAGAGGAATGCTGCCAGCACCATGACCAGCTGTTTGGAAGGGCTGCCCTGAGTGTTCCAGACACGGAAAAGAAGAGAATCTGGCAAGACATCCAGGAGAGGGACAACGCCATAGGGGTGAGCCACAGAAGTATAGAAGAAATAAAAAAACAGTGGTATGACCTGCGCTCCAGGACAAAGGAGAGGGTGGCAGAGTGCCTCAGGGAGATGAGGGGCACAGGAGGAGGCCCATCCACCATCCCACCAACCACAGCCATGGAGGAACTGGTAGAACAGACCTTTGAGCCTGAGGCAGTGTCAGGAATGGGAGTACTGGACACGTCAGCGCCAGGGACATCAAAAAGTGAGTACCATGAAACATGCATGTACACCCATAACTGCCATACACCCACCCACCCAGTACACAGCAGCATGCACAACCAAACTAGCTCCATTCCAGACTTGCAACCACAAGAATGGTGCATTATGGGCAATGTAGTACAGTAGTCAGCTTATAGGCAACTGTTTATTAGGAGGCACACAACAGATGTTAGATACTGACAGTGTGTTCCCTATGTCCCACAGGTCTCCCACAAGACATCCCCATCAGCCACACCATCCAGGGTGCAGAAAGCAGCCAACAGACAGCGCAGGAGTCTGAAGCAGCCACTACAGGGCCCAGCACCACACCACCACAGTTCCCTCCAGCTGAACAAATGGACATGGTGAAAATAGACACAGCACCTGGTCCCAGCCACAGTGTCAGACAGCAGGACCCTGAAGCACCACCGGGTGGCAGACGCAGACTCCATGTCCAAGCAGTGTCCCAGGAGGATGTAGGTGACTCATCCATATCTGCAGCTGAGGCAGCCCTCATATCTGGTCAGCGCCTGCAAACAAGGCAGATGAGAATAATTTCTGGAGCAATGCAACGGATGGAGCATAATTTCACCAATGGGCTGGCACAAGTGAACACACAGTTCACACGTTTGAACGATAATGTCAGTGACCTTGCTCTCTCCATACGGCAACTGGTGACAGAACTAGTGTCAGAGAGACAGAGTGCAAGGCGCCGCGAGCGGCAACTGGTACACAGATTGGACCGCATGGCTGCATCCATCGTCATTCTCGCAGTCAACACCACAGGGCTGTCACGCCGTACTGTGAGTTTGCAGGTGGACTTGGGCCACTTTGCAGGGGATGTGGCTCGGGGACTGGGTCGCATTAGCCACACTGTGGACATGCTGGAGGCTAGACAGGTGGCTAGGGGCACGGCAGAGACACCTCAGGATAGTGGAGAGGGGTCCACCACCAGCAGCGCATCTGCGACAAACACACGTGTCTTGAGGAGTGGCAGTGCACGTCAGGGGTCTGCTGACACACCTAGCACTAGCCATGCTGGGTGTCCCAGGCAGAGGTGTTAGGCCCATGCACTGCAGGACACATGAGGCACATGAAGTGAATGTGTCCTCATTGCAGGTGGACATTTACAGCCCCTTAACAAAAGTTCAGTTCTTCACTTATTAGGTTCAGGTAATAAAACGTATTGTTTTTTCCACTTCACAACTGGGCTCTTTGTGTGTGACATAAGTGTGTGTGGTGACAGTTACCACGTACCTTCCAAAGTATTGGTTTGCAATGTGGTCCCGTCTCTATCTGCCTTGATTTGCAATGCTTCTATCCCCGGGATGGCGATGTGGTAACTCTTGCTCTTCATCCTCCGAAT
The DNA here is from genome assembly GCF_031143425.1 of Pleurodeles waltl. NCBI lineage: Eukaryota > Metazoa > Chordata > Amphibia > Caudata > Salamandridae > Pleurodeles > Pleurodeles waltl. Next base: position 496,991,687 of record NC_090442.1, on the reverse strand, counting down.
CTTGGTCTTCAGGGGTGAGATGTAGCCCACGTCTGGTGGCAATGTTGTGCAGTATAGCGCATGCACCAACTATCTTGAATGCTGTTATTGGGGCATACTGGAGCGCACCTCCACTTCTGTGGAGGCATCGGAATCTTGGCTTTAATAATCCAAAGGTCCTCTCTATGACATTTCTGGTCCTCCTATGTGCACTGTTATATCGCCTCTCATTTTCATTGCTGGGTGTTAGGTACGGGGTAAGTATCCATGGTCTTAGCGCATATGCACTGTCACCTGTTTGGCAAAAATGAACAATGTTAGCAGGGCATGGATGGTTTCTACAGTGACCTGTGTGTATTTCGTCAGGGTGTCTGCAGCAATACCTAATGGATATCCATCTCCAAACTCCCCACGTTCTAGGCATTGGTGTATCCCACTGTGCCTGAAAATGTAGGAGTCATGTGTACTCCCTGAAAATTTGGCTACCATGTCAGTGATGACATAATGGGCGTCACATACCACCCGGATGTTCAGTGAGTGGGTACACTTCCGATTGCGGAACAGATGTTCCAGATTTGCAGGGGGGCATATTTGTATATGTGTCCCGTCTACACACCCTATTACATGAGGGAAGTTGGCAATTCTGTAGAATTCCAACTTGGTGCTGTTGATTTCTGCCTCATTCCTGGGTAGGTATATGTATCTGTACATGTGTGTGAGTATGGCATCTAAGAAACATCTGAAGAACCGTGAGAGTGCACTTTGAGATATCCCACCTGCCACTGCAATGACCCCCTGATAGCTACCCGAGGCCAAGAGATGCAGTGAGCATAGCACTTGCACATGTGTGGGGATGGCACTGCCGCGCACGGTCTGGCATTGAAGCTGTGGATTGAGTAGATCTATTAATTCTAATATAGCTGCACTGTTGAGTCTGTATTTGTTATAAATCTCCTCCTCAGTTTGTTGGAAAAGTGTCTGCCTGGTTCTGTATATCCTCTCCTGTCTCTGGCTCCTCCTCCTCCTCTGCTGGGCAGCGTGGACTCTCCTCCTCCTTGCTATCACATATATTTCAGCCATCTTGAGTAACCCAGATGCCTTCTGGGTCTCCTTTTATACTTTGGTTATGGTTACCACCTGCTCTGGCTTAGTGGTAATTTGGGTGTGCAAAATGGGCTTTTTGCGACTAGTCGCAATTTGCGAGTGGCTTTTTCATATGGTTTGCGACTCGCAAATTGCGTCTCCCTATTTGCGTGTCGCACAATGGTGTCGCAGAATTTGCGAGTCGGTAATGGCTCACATCGCAATTTGCGATTCGGAAATGGGGTTTTTGCATCCCATTTCCGATTTTGCGGGGTCGCAAATTGCGATTCGGGCCATTTGCGACTCGCAAATTTTTGCAACATTTGGCCCTGAAATCGGCATTGCCGTTGTCTATGAACCCAATAATCCTGACTCCCCATTTCTGGTCTACCATCTCTCAAACCTGTTTGTTCAAAGCCAATTATGTCAGCTAGGAATGTTTCTAGTGGAAGGACAAGGGCTTTAGCAAAAATGTTGCAATCTACATTTTTTGAGTTATATAAGCCTGTAATTCTCAAACAACAACACTTAAAAAAATACCCTCTTGACAATTTCAGTTTAGGTGGGATAGTTGATCCCTTCTTAGATAGACATTCAGTGGTTTAATTCATCCTTAGCACAACACATAAATGTTTTCACAGGACAATTTCACAAATAGGTCTAATGGATGTGTTGAGGCTATTCAATCCATACGTAAGAGAATATACCTTCTGTGAGAAAACAGGGCTGATTGCAGAGGCCCCATAACTTTTTGCCCCCATTTTTCACTTTTTGCTGGTGTTTTCCTGACTTTAAAGGTGCCCTGGGTACTGCTAACCAGTCCCAGGGCCTGTGCTCTGTGTAAAATGGATATGCAAATTAGGCTAATTATAATTGGCTAAGTTAACCTACCTATAAGTCCCTAGTATATGGTAGGGCATGTAGGTTTAGGGACCACAGCATAGGTGGTGCACACCTAGGTGCACTGCTGAGGTGCCCAGTGTCATTTTAAAAGCAAGCCTGCCTTGCTGGCTGCTTTTAAATTAAAGTTATATGCAAATTCGACTTTGGAATTAAAGGTACTTCCAAAGTCTTAAACTGCCTTATTGTTACATATAAGTCACCCCTAAGGTGTGCCCTATGTGCCCCTAGGGCTGGGTGCCATGTAACTATAAGCAGGGACTTTATAAAAATAGATTTATAAGCCCTGGTGAGGTAAAAACAGCCAAATTCGTTTTTCCCTCATTGAAGTAAATGGCCTTCATAGGCTAGAATGGGCAGACTTTATTTTAAATTTTAAAGTCTCCTTAAATGTTACATACCAAGAATTTGGTATCAAATTGATTGTTGTAATAAATCCCACAACTTCCAGTTGTTGGATTTAATATAACTTGTCCAGGTAAAAAGTTTAGACTTTACCTAAAAAGTTGCCAATTTCAGCTTTGCATTGTTTTTGCTGCTGTGCTCTGATTGGCCAGCCTGCAGCAGCTTCTGCCAGGCTGCCTTGATGAGGTGTGAAGTGGCCAGGCTTCACACAAAGGAATGTGCTTGGGGGAGAGAATCTCCCCTCAGCAGATGGTGAGGCAGGAAGGGGGAGGGCTGCCAAACTGGTCTTCAAAGGCAGAGAAGGACATTTGTAGCACCCAGCAACACCCCCACATCCTGCAACCCCAGACAATTAGGTGCCCCCTTGATTAGATTAGGAGAGGGCAGGAGAGGGGTGTGTTTATGATTTTTAGCCACACCAGTGGGTGGGCTCAGCCAGATGTAACCTCCAAAAATCAGATTCATCCATGTTGGATTTTTAGAGACTGTTGCCTTCTGGGATGGATTTTTGCCACACTTCCCAGGAAGTGGTCATCACAGGGGGACGACCCTGTCCCTGATTGGAGAACCAGGGCCCCCCTGCTTTTCACCCAGGAGCAAGGATAAAACTGGCAGACCTGCACCCACACCTCAGATCCCTACCAGATTTCAACAAGAAAGGAACTAAAGGAGAAGAAGCACTGCCCTGCTGGACCCCTGGCCTGCACCTGGAACCTGCACTCAGAAGGACTGCACCAGCAGCACACTTGGGCTTCACCACAAGAAGGACTTTGCCTGGCTTCAACTGGTTCAAGGAGGGACTCCCTGTTTGCTACAGGTGAAAAATTGCTAACCAGAGTCCCCTGCACCAACTCCTGAAGAAAGCGACCAGCTGACCACTGTCCAGTGGCCAAAAAGGAGTTTGCGCCAGGTGCATTCTGGGAGTTGAAGTCCGCACCCCCCGAGGACCATCACAGAACTTCTGGACCCTTGGGGTGAGCTGTGGACCCCAAAAGAACCTTAAAAGAACATCTGGGTGAAGCCCCAGAAGTTTGGAAAAGATTTGAGAATTTTTGGAAAAAAGCTCCAGAGAGGGACCGACCGGCCGCGGAAATTCTAGCCGGCTTGCCTCAACCGCGACCCGGCCTGACTTCGTGGTTCGTCCCGGTAAAGAAAAACATCCAAAAAAGAGACTAAGTCCGAACGTAAAAAGTTGACCGGGACCTCCCAGCCATCGTATCCGAGAAGGGCTCCATGGACGTCGGATCAAGATCCAGGTTCACCCCGGTCGAAGGATTTTCATCTCGAAAAAACGACTAAGTCCGAAGGTAAAAGTCTCCACCGAGGAAACCCACATCGCGTATCCGGACAAGGGCTCCAGGAGGTCAGATTCAACTGGCAGGTTCGTCCCGGTGAAGAAAAACTTCAAAATAAAGACTAAGTCAGAAGGTAACTTTTTAACCAAGGCCTCCCGCGACCTGTAGCCGAGCAGGGCTCCATTGCGGTCGGCCTGAAAGTTTGACTTTGCCCCGGTCGAGGTGCAACCAGATGACCCGATTGGCGCTTTTTGTTTCTAAGCGCTAGAAAAGTAATAATTCTTTAAAAATTCATATCTCCGGTTCCCCTGAACCGATTTTAATCGTTTTTGTGTCATTTTAAAGATAAAAATATAAACTATTTTTATAAATTGGTTTTGGATTTTTAAACTGTTTCCCGTGTTTTATTTAATTACTGTTTTGTGATATTTGAATGCTTTACACTTTGTCTCCTAAGTTAAGCCTTGACGCTCGTTGCCAAGCTACCAAGGGTTGAGCTGGGATTAATTTACTGAGACCTAACTGTACCTATGTGGAGGTTAGTGGCTCGTTGCTAGGTGTAGGTACCTACCTGCCCTATCAATAACCCATTTTCCAACACCTTCCATTCACCATTACATCCATCTCAGTCAAGGACTGACTATCTCTTTATTAATAAATCCATAACTCAGTCCTTACTTAACTCAAAGATTGGTCCTATAGTAATTTCAGATCATGCTCCCATCTGGTCAGATTTTGAATTGATACATAACAATCCAAATACACATGATGAAGATTTAAAAAGTCTTTATTGAGTGATCCGTCTTTCTTAACACAATGTCAATAGTTTTTTCATGAATTTTTTTCTGTTAATCTCACTGGAGATATTGCAATATAAAAAGTTTGAGACACTCCTAAAACAACATCTAGGGGAATTATTATCAACTATGCCTCTGTTAAAAAAAGAAAGCTGAGAAGGAATCAGTAACATAAATTAAAACAGTAGGGCATAAATTCTACATGGCCAAACATGATAAACAGAACCTGGAAGAACTAATAAAGGCTGAGCTACAATTCAATAAAACTTCCACGAATAGGACATGTGGCTATTTATTAAAAAAGTTAATGCAAGGTATTATGGAGTCAGGAAGAGATCTGGTACACTCTTGGCCAATTACCTGAAACTTAAAAAATAGAAGGTAAATGTTAAATCTATTTTTAATTCACAGGGTTCTTAAGTATATAAAGACACAGTGATTTAAAACTGTTTTGCTCAATACTATAACAACATATATTATGTGAATACCACTCCTTTAGGCACTTTCTTGAATGATTACTTCCCGTCCTCAAAAAGGAGTTTCATCGGTTCTTAGATTTTCCTTCCTTAGAACAGACTTTAACAATACAGGAACTTGTAGTAACATTGAGGAAATGTCCTTCTGGTAAACCACTCAGGCCTGATGGTTTCACAGTTGAGTATTCTCAATTGTTATTTCCAATCGTCTATAAACTTTATCTAACTCTTCTCAAGGACTTTACAGAGACCATGAATTGTCTCATCCGAAAAAAAAAAATATCCCATGTTGTGTAAGAATTATAGGCCAATATTTCATGATTTTTTCCACACTTAACTCATTGGATGATGTCATCAGTGTTGTCATTTGAGATGTCATCAGTGATGTCACTGACCATATCATGAGTGATGTAATATGTGAGATCATGGGCAGTGCATTACAGGAGCACAAGTTATCCTTAGCTCAGGTAACTATAACTGCTGAATTTCTTAGGTTTTGTACTAATAAATTCAGTGAAAATATATGTATTCACATCTATTTATTCCAGTCATGTTAAAGCGTATGTCGTTGTATACTCAGTGAGAAATGCAGAAATAGCTTTATTATGTTTCCTGGCTTTGTCAATCTGTGGGCAGAAATGGGTAGACAAGTTCCATTTCTGTCTTTGGCATATGTTGGAGTATAGCAAGATAGTGGGAGGGAAAAGTCTAATTAATTGTGCAGATCTATGTTTCATTAAGATGTCCACTCCTAACCCACTCAATGTGCTGAGGTCGTTACCACCTCAGTGCACAATCATGAGATTGGGGTGGTAATCTTTAATGCTTCTAACCAAAGACAGCAATTGATGGCACTTTAAACCTCTCTGGCAAATCCCCTCGATGTCCACATTAGGCACAGCCAGGTCCGTGTCAATTCCACTCTTTCTAGCATGCTCACTAGCCCAAAAAGCATAGCTATTACCAAGAATCCACATTGTGAAGTGAAGCAGCAGAAGCAGACAGGAGAAGGCTGGACCTAAATGAGCCACTGTTGAAAATGACATGCAGTTAAAATGGAGGTGTGCTCCTAAGTTTAAAAAATACATAGTTTGATTGGGTATTGTCAGTGTGTAGCTGACTGAAGTTAGGTAATACTTTCAAAGAATTAGTAAGTACATTTTGTATTGGCACTTGAAAAAATAGAATTTCTAATGGAGATTTAGATATGGTTTTGTTTCTGTAGAGTAAACCAAACCTGCTGCAGGTCAACTTGTAACTAATATGCCCCTGTAGAATGTGCTGTGCACTTGTGACCTACTGGTTATAGTGGGTTTTTTATGAAGACTGTACTAATAGTATATTGGGGAAGGGTGTTGAAGAGAGATTCCTGTATTTTCAAATTTTAAAAGAGGTTGTAATCATTATTGAGCGAAAAGTGTTTGATTTCATGGAAAGGAAATGTTAATAAAGTGCACTATGCTGATGAGCTCACAAACCTCTAAAGCTATATCTGGCTTTGAACACCCATTTTTTACGCGATATTGTCACGATCATCGTGATTATGTCACGATTAGGAAAAAACTCTACTATAGTGGGTTCTTCATAAGAGTTCATGGGAGGGTTAACATACAGTAACCATTCAGAAGTGTCGTTGCATAACTAAAAAATTAAAGGTATGCTTTTATTTGCTCTTTTCTGCTTTATCAAAGTATTGAAAGTAGCTGAGAACATCTATGCATGGCAGAGTGAGTGATGCTAAATATTTATTAATAGGTGAGTACAATACAATTTCTGTGATCTGCAGAGTATGAGTCTGAGATGTTGGCTCATAATCTGATCCACAGAGCTCCATACAATACATGTGTTGCTTTTCTGCATAGACTAATTGCTAGAAAAAAAATCTGCATGGTAAGGTTTAAAGTTATATTTAAGAATGTATTAGAAGATGTGAAAGTTTTAGATGTGTATACATTAAATGCTGCTCAAAGACAATGCATTGGTTGGAATTCTGGGACTGTAGTCTTATTCCTTTTAGAGAAGACGTAGGAGAGTCATTACTGAAAGGGAAGAACATGCGCAGTAGAGCTATATGAAGTAAAGTCTTGTATTCTCTAATACAGGCACTGAGGTATTTATTGAGCTAGTTATGTATACATTTACAAAGTCATAGATGTAATAAAAGAGACATTTACATAGCAGCAGATGTACTAAAACATTACAAGGCGCTACTATAGGCGGACACGTATACTCACTGACATATATATATATATACACGCACACATATATATATATATATATACACATACATATATATATATATATATATATATATATATATATATATATATATATATATATATATATATATATATATATAAGAAAGTACTGACACAATCTCGTCATTTGTGGTGACAAATACTCCTTTAATCATGTGTCAGGTCTAGTAGTGCTGAGCATGTGTCTGCTCTCTGTGTGCCTAACTAAAGTTGGCCTGTAAAACCCCTTTCTCAGATGTCAAACTCAAGTTTGAGTACAAATACTACACTTTTGTGATATGCTGTAGGTATACCAACAAGCATGTTGATAGTGCTACAAGCACTAAGGTATGTATTCAGCCACTTATCTACACATTTATAGAACCATACAAGTACTAAAACGGGTACTCACATGGAAGCAGATGTATTGAAACGTCTCATGCCAGTACTCCATGTAGACACGTACATTCACTGAGATATATAGGCAACTGCTGGCACAATCTTTTCATGTACTTTGCCAAATACTGCTTTAATCATGGATGTGGTCTAGTAATGAAGAGCTTGTGTGTGCTTTCTAATAGCCTAACTACAGTTGGCCTGTACAACCTCTTTGTGAGGTCCCCAACTCACTTTTTAAGAGAAATAACTTATCTCTGTGATATTCTGTAGTTAGTGAAATGTACTTAAGTGGTTAAGAAATGTATGTTTCAGTTCCCGGAAGTTACCCATACACTTGCAGACACCTAAGCAAGCACTTCATGCAGCATACTACTCACCAAGCAACTAACAATCATGTTTCCAAACCAAGCATCCTGTCTTTCAGCCAGTGACAGAGCAACAGACAGACTTCTACATTCATTCACGTACTGAAAAATTACTTATATGTGCAGCAGTATCAAAGGTAACTGCAGACACACTCACATATGTCTATCTTCCCTGACAGAGGCACAAAGGTATTTGTTAAGGCACTTATGTACACACTTACAGAACGATATAGATGCTATAACAGGTAGTCACATGCAGGCAGATGTACTCAAATGTCTCCAGCCCCCACTATAGGTAGAGATCTACATTCACTGAGATATATATGCAAGTACTGACACAATCTTGTCATGTATTAAGAAATATACTGGTACAATCATGGGAGAGGCCTAATAGCCTGCTCTCTCAATACCTAAGTAAGGTTGGTCTGTAAAATCACTTAGTCAAGTCTCAATTTCATGTCTTAGAACAAATATCTCACCTTTGTGATATTCTGTCGGCATGCTATCAAGCATAGGGTATTGTACTTAAGTGGTTAAGAAATGTACTTTTCACTTTTACAAACTTAGTCATGCATTTCCATACCCCTACGCCAAGCACTACATGCAGCATAGGACTGACCAAGCAACTGACATTTATGTTTCCAAATCATGGAACCTATGTCAAAGCCAGTGACACAGAGCAACAGAGAGACTTCTACATTTACTCACATACTGAGTAGGTACTTACATATGGAGCACTATTTAACGCAATTGCTGACAGACTGACATAGCACTGTATTTGCTGGCAGAGGCGCTAAGGTATTTGTTTAGCTCCTGATGTACACATTTACAGAGCCACATAGGTACTTAAACATGCACTAACATACTGGCAGATGAACTAAAACATGTCATAGAGGTACTACGGTAAACACCTACATGTACTCAGTACTGATAACATCTTGTCATGTATCTAGACAAATACTGCTTTAATTGTGCTTGAGGCCTAGTAGTTCAGAGCCTGTGTGTGCTCTCTTATTGTCTAACTGAAGTTTACCTGTATAAACCATTTCCCAGATGTCAAAATTCACATTTTATTACAAATAACGCACCTCTGTAATATGCAGTAGGTATGCCATTAAACATGCTACATTGTGCTTAAGTCATTATGAAATCTACTTTTTAGTTTTGAAAACTTACTCGGGCACTTGTAGACCTCTGAGGCAAGAGCTACATATAGCATACAATTCACCCAGCAATTGACACTTATGTTTTCAAACCAGCAATTCTCTGTCTGGGGTACAGCCAACCTGACAGAGACACTTTTTCATTCATTGCCAAGCTGTCAAAGTGATTTGCACACAAATTCACATGTGGATTTATTCTCTAACACAGACACTAATGCATTTTTTCAGTTAGTTACACATACATTTACAGAGCAATACAGATACTAAAACAGGTACTCACATACCAGCAGATGTACTAAACTATCCCATGGCACTAATACAGATGACCACACATACATTCACTGACATATATTGGCAAGTACTGACACAATATTGGCATCTATACAGACAAATACAGCTTTAAGCTTGGGTGAGGCCTAGTACTACATGCTCTGTGTGTGCTTTGCCACTCCATAGTCAAATTAGCCTGTAAAATTCCTTTGTCAAGGCTGAAACTCAAAACATTTTCTTCTATCAAATAGAAACACTACTATTAAAAAAAGTGAGGCCTACTGGAGCAGACCCTGTCTCTGTTCCATCACTGGCCACTGGATTTGACCTGTACAAATATGGTTGTGATGTCTGAAACATATTTCTTAGTGCAAATATGTCACTTCTGTTATATGCTGTAGGTATGCCTTAAAGCATGCTGCAGCAGTTTTGGATTTAAAAAAGTTAGTTGTGCTCTTGCAGACTCTTAAAACAGTTCATAGTACTATTAAAGGTGGACATGTCCATTCATTCACATAAATATGCAAATAGTGCATGTATGTATAATAATTATGGTTTAATAATGAGTGGGATGTTATATTGTCAAATGAGTGTATGTTGTATAACTAGCTACTCAATTAGGTGTAGAGACCTATTAACTATAAATTCTTAAAGCTATTTTGTCCTAGAAGAAATCCATCTCTGTGATATGCTACATATATCTTATGAAGTATATCACAATTTCATATCGCCGTAAACTGTTTTAAATATGTAATATACAACTAAATAGTAATTAAATGTGCCTTTTTAATTAGTTTTCAGCTGGAAGGTTCTCTTCTGCTACACAGAGTTGCAATGCCATCAAAAAGTGAACGAAAGAAGAAAGAAAAGTCCTTAGAAGTGAGAAACAAAAGTGACAACATGTTGAAAAACTAGTTAAAGAAAAACAAGCTGCTGATGAGAGAACAAAAACATTTCTTAAAATGGTATGTGATAAGCTTAAAAGACAGCAAAATGAAGAGCATAAAAGAGAAAGTTTGAGTTAAGTTAAGAAAGGAGTGAAAGTTCATGATATTAGCAGTAAAATATCCTGCAAAGAAGAGAAGACTTTAACTAGAAAGCAGCACCAGTCCCCGGAAATAAGAGTTAGGATGTTCCATGGAAAAGTAATCAAGAATGTAATGAAAAGTATGAAGAAGTATAAAAGGAAGACAGAAGTTGTCAGACAAAAGGAACGTGTTGAGACAATAGTTGATAAGGTGTTTGCTTTGAAGAGGAAGCGATTTATTTTGATTTTAAACTGACTATTAACCCTAGATAAAATAGTGTTGAGTATGAGGAGAAAAAGCCAAAAGAAAAGACTTATAAACAGAGCTCACTTTTGCAAAGCTTTTAGTGGGGAATTGTTACATTCTTCTAGTACTGAGTCTTTTTTTAATGAAGAAAGCTACTTGCAAGAGAACAGACTAGTGCATGCAGTTGATGAATGTGGACGCTGTTATGAGATGAAAAACGGTTCTCTTATTGAGAAAGAGGTAATGATACCTAGAAATGTTGTAAAATATATAGCTGAAGAAGTGCAAGGAAGGCATACTCAGGCTCCTGTGGAAGTGAAGCAGTATTTGCACTGTCCAGCAGGAATCAATTGACATGGAGACTTTTTATGGAGGTTCTCCTGTAAAAGTCTTAAGCAAAAAATTACAGTTTTCCAAAGACTAGACACATGCGAAATAAGAAAGTACACAAATCTACAGGGACATTCACTAGCATGTTTATCGAAAAACGTGTGCCAAAGCATCTTTCATCATTTTAGAATGTTGGCTGTACACCACTCGCAAATGAGTGCTCTAGTTAGAAGACTTTACCACGTAAAGAGTCCAGCACTAAGTTTAGGGGAAATGAATAGAATTTTTTTGTAAGGTTAAATGGCAGAATTAATGATGATATGCAGTTCTGTTTCTTTCGACTAGAAGAGGAGGTCAAAGAAAATGAGCACATGGATTTTGCATGTGTAGCAAAACAAGATATATATTTAACACTCTTGATGACTTTTGTGAAGAAATTTGAAAGTTTAAAACAGTCTGCTCAGAGAAAACAGACTGTATTTGCATATGCTGTAGACGCACTCACTACAAAACTCAAACGTGTTATGTTAATGTGGCTTCAAAAACTGAAGAAGACAATAGTGATAAATGGCAAGATTTTACAGCTTATTTATTTGTAGAAGAATGCACTGATTGTCACAAATGACAAGTTATGTGTATGAACTGTTATAATAAATTAGACGCGAATAAAATGCTAGCTAAAGCAGCATGTAACAAGTTAGAACTCCTTTCTATTGCCTATAACTTCAAGACATGAGTGTTTCTGAGTCTATACTTATAAATGTGTACATCCATTTCAAGCAACAGTGCGGGTGGAGCTAAAAACACAAAAGTTACCTCCAACTGAGCTCCAGAAGGGTTTAAAAGGTAGAATTATTTATTTACCATTAGATTTTGAGGAGAATGATGAAACTGTAGGTGTGGCAAGAGATTTTGAAGAAGGATTTGTGATTATAGTCAATGGTGTGCCCACAAAGATAAAAAAAGATATGGCAAGATTTATTAGATACTAGTAAAGTGAAGAAAGCAAAACTATGGCCCTCATTATGAACATGGAGGCAATCACTGCTACCGCCAACAGGCTGGTGTTTCTGACTGCCAAATAAGGAAGCACATGAGAAACAGCCAGCGGGCTATCCACACACCACCAGCATTGGAGTGCCGACAACAACAGAAGAGGCCACCCACAGGCCGACGGAAAAGCCCCCACCCGCCCAACAAATAATGAAGCAGAAGACCGCCGTCAGTTCTGGGGCGGGAACGTGGCGGAAACGAACCAAATAAAAGGAAACACTTACCGTAGGCACACACAACATGCCGAAGTAGACATGGAGAGAGAGTTGCAAATAATGCCAGTCCTGCTCCTTGCAATATACCTCCACGACCGCGACCGCCGACAAAGACAACAACTGTAAGTAACGCAACCTAGTAAACAAGGGAAGAAAGGCCACAGTTACACACCCACCCCACCTACCCTGCAACGCACTCCGAACCCCTCGCACCATCACAAGCCATACACACCAGAACAAGAGTTACTTCCCTGACACAAGGCAAATAACACCTGCCCAAAGTACACACATGTGTACACCACACCCCCACAATGAAACGATGACCCACGTTTCCATA